>NC_139996.1:40296742-40394242 GCF_964263955.1 Coregonus lavaretus | reverse complement strand
ACCATTAGTGATGAAAGAAAGATATCTGACCCAGAATCAGCTGATTGTAACGTCAACCCCCCCCCCCCCCCCGCCATGCCTCTAGTGCCATCTTACACAACAGCCTTCATCAAAATCTGCCTGCTGCTTAAAACGAAATGTGTCAGAGACAGAGCATCATTACGCTCGCAGCTTTCCTCCTGCCCCACTTCTTCCATCACTCCCTCTATCCTCCCCCTCTATCTATCCTCCAATCCTAATTCAAACAGAAGTAGATAGGCTGCTACCGCTGCTGGCGTCTCAGCAAGTCAGCTCAACTCATTGTTGGCTAACACCTTTCAGCTCAACCAAACTGAGCAAGTGTATGGGTGTACGTGTTCATGTATGTACATGTGTGTACCTGTGTGTGCGGTGCCTCGGGTCCAGATGGTACTTTAAAAATACAGCACTGATACCCCAAACATAGTGATATAGTGATTTGACACAGATATCAAGATAAAGCATTTCCACTTGCTCTCAGATGAGATTAAATAGAACACAGACTAATAATGAATAGGTCTATTCCTGATACACTTTAAATAATGCAAATACATTAGCCAATATAAACCTTCTCACATATTAGCCTTAATAGACTTGTATACTGTATGTGGCAAGTATATTAGCATAGATACCCATACTGCAATGTATATCTCTGATAAAGCAATTAGGCATAATATAATCATTTTCATATATCAACCCAGGTACATGTATTAAATGCCACCACTCATATGTCCCACCGATACTCATAGGCCTAAATCATAGGCATTGAAGGCTTTGTTAACTTTAGCCAAAACATTCTGTATCAGCCCTGATATGCTTGTAAATAGGCTATTCATATATGTTGCCATTCATACTACTCACATGTTAGCATTGATACTACTCATATGTGTTGGCATTTATACTACTCATATGTGTTAGCATTTATACTACTCATATGTGTTAGCATTTATCCTACTCATATGTTGGCATTGATACTACTTATATGTTGGCATTCATCCTACTCATATGTGTTGGCATTGATCCTACTCATATGTTAGCATTGGTCCTACTCATATGTTGGCATTGATACTACTCATATGTTGGCATTGATACTACTCATATGTTGGCATTGATACTACTCATATGTTGGCATTGATACTACTCATATGTTGGCATTGATACTACTCATATGTTGGCATTGATACTACTCATATGTTGGCATTGATACTACTCATATGTTAGCATTGATACTACTCATATGTTGGCATTGATACTACTCATATGTTGGCATTGATCCTACTCATATGTTGGCATTGATACTACTCATATGTTGGCATTAATCCTCATATGAAACCATAATAACATATTCATGACAACCTGGATTTCCAGCTAATCCTTGATGTTCTCATCATCATCCTCTGATTCCAGATACAATACCACCCACTTGCTCATTAGCTGTGATGTATTCATAGTGCAGATATCTAATAGTGGTATTAGACATTAGGGCTGTGACAATACCAGTATCGCAATATTCTTTCCATGGCAAAAATGAAAACAGGAAGCCAAACAAACTCTTTGGTCCTTTAAAAACCTGCTGTATGTAAAATATTGTGTGCTATCGCTTGTTAAATAAATAAATGTGACTCTGGATGACAACATAACGTTTGTTTCCAACATTAGGGCTGTTTTCCTAAAGAAGATAAATCCGCTTCGTGTTTAGTTTCCTTGCCATGTTACTAACAAATATTGCGATACTGGTATCATCCTGGTCCTATTAGACATGCATGCATTAATGATATCCCAGGCAATCCAGCCACAATATATTGTCTATCCTGAGTCAGGAATACCAGACAAGTCACTTTGCCCCTCCAGGGTCCAGAGGTGTTCTATGTGTGTGTGTGCATGTTTGTGTGTGACCAGACATCCACTTCACTCTACCAGGGTCTGTCTGTCTGTCTGTCTGTCTGTCTGTCTGTCTGTCTGTCTGTCTGTCTGTCTGTCTGTCTGTCTGTCTGTCTGTCTGTCTGTCTGTCTGTCTGTCAATAGCCGAATGTTTCCATTCTATAGTCTTCAAGTGGTTTTTGTGTCTGTGTCTGTGTCTGTGTCTGTGTCTGTGTCTGCACAGTGCACCTATCTACCCTTCCTCTTTGTCCAGCTAGAGACTTACTTCTCTCTCTATGCCAATACAATCCCCATTCACTGCCAAACCACCAAATCCTCTATATCTATGCCCATTCACTCCTGTTTGTCTGTGTGCCCACTCCACAGCAGATGAGAGAGTGTGTGTGTGTGTGTGTGTGTGTGTGTGTGTGTGTGTGTGCCAGTCTGAGGCATGGCGTTGCGTAGGCCTCTTGGCAGCCGGCCATGCCGGCTCTGCCCATTGACAATTGGCATGGCATCAGTGATGACTGAGTCAGATGCCTGGCCTCACCTCATGGCCCACCCCTCACCGCTCACAGAACCCATATTCTATATTTATATATAATGTTGTGTTCTGGACATGTCTTCCTTCCTGTGTTTTAGTCCGGAACTAGACCTATTTCGGCATGTGTAATATCGTGTTGTTTTGGTTGGTTTGATGTTTGATGTTGGTTTGTAATGTTGTGATGTGTTGATTTGATGTCTTGGTTTGTGTTGGTTTGATGTTGTGATGTCTGTTGGTTTGTGATGTTGGTTTGTGATGTTGCATTGTGATGTGTTGGTTTAATGTTGCTCTGTTGTGTTGGGATATCTGTTCTTTGCTTGTGATGTGATGTTGGTTGCAACATTGTGTTATAGGCTGTTGGTTTGTTGTAGCACACCCGTTTATGTAATGGTTGTGTGATTGTTGTGCAGTGAGATTGTGTTGTTATGCTAAAATGTCCTGTGTGTACAAGAGATATAGTATGCAGTCGTTTTACAACATTACAAGCTCTCTGGTTGTCATGCGAACTGCAGTTGTTTTTGGATGTTTGTACAAAGTCTGATGTTCGGTTGTTGTTTTCTATGTGTTTTGAGATGTGCTGCTGGTGATTGACGTCCGATTGTTTTGTCCTGCTGAGATGTGCTGGTGGCTGTGCTAATGTTGTGTGCTGGTGGCTGGTGGCTGTGCTAAAATGTGCTGGTGGCTGTGGAGCAGCCAGCGCCATACAGACAGACAGACATACCGACAGAGAGCATTTGATAGGGTGGCTGTTGTTTTTCGACTGGCTGTATGAAACGCTACAGCAGCATGCAACAATGGACCACTGCGCTTTTTCTCCTCTGTGTGTCAGCACACTGCACCCTCCACAAACAACAGTAGACGACAACCGGCTAGAGTTGGACAGATAGATGGATAGATGAGGAGACAGACGGCTAGAGAGAGAGGGAAGGAGGGTGGGAGGGAAGGGGAAGAGGGGGAGGATATGGGGGGATTCTGGAGGAGGAGAAAACAGAATGACAGTCAGCCAAACAGAATGCATGGCATAGAGACAGACAGACGGAGAGACTGGAGACAGACAGACAGACATACAGAGGGAGGGTGGGGGGTGGGGAAGGCGTTGAGACATGTTACCTTTCGGGGGACGAGGATTTCTCAGAGTTCACGGACATGAGCGGTGCCTGTTAGCCGCTCGCTCGCCGAGGGGCGACAGAGACGGCAAGGAACGACAAAACGGGCTCTCTCTCTTTTCTCTGCTTCGTCCTCTCTCCTTTCGTTCTGTGCCGTGTGTCTGTGTAAGGGTGGGGGGGCTGCCTCCCCTCCTCCTCCTCTCTCGCTTTCTCTCTTTCCCTCTTGCTCAGAGGAGAAGAAAGGATGGAGGACAACGATCCCAGAAAGAGGAGAAGAAAACAAGCAGATGTGGGCTGGCTAAGCAGAAATCTTGCTGCCTGTCAAGCGAGACCAGCGACGTCAGACACCCCTCCTCAGACCCCGCTTCCTTCCTTCCTCCCTTCCTTTACCACTCACTTTCGCTTTTTCAGAGGCTGTCGTTTTTTCAGTCTCCTTCCTTCCGTCCTCTGTCTTCCTTGGTTGGTTCTTAAACGGGTGATGAAATGAACACACAAGCTCCCACAGTCTCAATCCGGTCTCTCTCTCTCTCTCTCTCTCTCTCTCTCTCTCTCTGTCTGTCTGCCTGCCTGTCTGTCTGTCTGTCTGTCTGTCTGTCTGCCTGCCTGTCTGTCTGTCTGTCTGTCTGTCTGTCTGTCTGTCTCTCTCTGTCTCTCTCTCTCTCTGTCTCTCTCTCTCTCTCTCTCTGTGTGTAACAGCAGCAGCGCAGTAGCTGGCTCTAGCAGGCCTTCTGCAGCTCTGCACAACAACAGAGCCCAGAGCGAGCTGGAACAAACCACTGCCTGACAGAGAGAGGGGGGTGGGAGGGCTGGGACCAATGGAAAACGAAACCACTTCTCCCTGAGGCCCTCTCTCCTCCCCCTCTCCCTGCGTGGTCCGGCCCTCCCTCCTTCCCTCCTTCCCTCTCTACCTCCCTCAATCCCCTCTGCCTTATTACGACATCCTGTATCTCGGGGCAACGCCGCACAGATCTGACTCCCCCCTCTCTATCTGCCATCCTTCTCTTCTCCCCCCTCTTCGTTTCTCTCTTTTTCTTTCAATCCATTTCCGACACTGTCTTTTCTGCCTCTATGGTTGTAATGTGTGCTTGTGTTCTCTTTTCTCACTACATTCCCTCCAGCAGATGGGTCTATTTCTACATGAGTGAACAACACATAGAGAGGTAGCCAGAGGGTGGGTCTCTCTCTACTGTCCTCCCCCCATCTCTCTCGTTCTCTCTCTCTCTCTCTTTCCTCAATTTGACCTAAATATCAGTGTGTATGTATGTGTGTGTGTGTGTTTGTGTGTCTGTGTGTCTGTGTGTGTGAGGGGCATTCTGAGGTTGCTGTTACTGACTAATTACCCTCCGTTTGGAATGGGTATTAAGCGGGTAAGAGTCTGTACTGTCTGTACAAACTCACACCCATGGCACACACTCACACTGCTGAATGCATTCCATGCCCAATGTATTCAAGCTTTACGAAAACATTCGGGTCAGGCAAAACCATTTCATAATGCCCATGTACTTTACAGCGCCTGAAACATAGGCTGCAGAGAAAGGATATAGGCTTTCCAGTAGATATTAGCCCTGAGTGAAACAGGATATAGTAACTAGCATTAGCACATGAACAACAGTTCTGTATGAGCTAGGATAGTGTTCAGTGGTGGTCGGATGATTTCATTGGAAAATCCACATGCGATCCATATCTGGGGGCTTTATGAGTGTGGGATTAAACAAGCTCAGATAAGAATCGCACACACACACACACACACGCACACACGCACGCACGCACGCACGCACGCACACACACACACACACACACACACACACACACACACACACACACACACCTCTCTATAAATCAGCAAACAGCAGGTATAACACAGTACATTAAGCACACATGAGAGTCACCCCATCCAATTGTCCTCATTCTCTGTGGCTGTGGGCCAACGGGGGGTAACACTAGTCTAGGTCACCATGCACCCTGATAGCTGAGCATCTCACTGCATTACTAATAGAGCCTGGGACCCCCCTCTGCTACACACAGCTAATGGTACAATCCTGATGTCATAATTCCATAGAGGAGGCTAAGAACTGAGACTAAAGACACGTCACCCATCAGTCACACAAACTCTCACACATCAGTCACATAAACACATTCCCACAGAAGACTTGCCCTAAAGTAGTACAGTATGTGCACATGCAGATGTGCACGCAAGCACATACACACACACACAGATCCAGGATGTCTTTCTGCATGTTAGCCCATGTCTTTCAGAGGGACTGAAGCTCTAGGTGGAGCTGTGGCAAAAGGGGGAAGGAGAAAAAGGAGGAGAAGAGAAAGAAGGATGAGAGGACCAGTCTCTTGGCTATAAGAGAGAGGGAGCTGAGAGTAAATCAGTCTCACTAGCAGTGGTATTTTGGGAGCCAGTATTGAGGCTGCCGGGAGCTATCTTTAAGCGGCCTACTTCTCTCACTGCCTGGTGGTACTGAGGAGAGGGAAAGGGGAGGAGAGGAGGAGAGAGAGAGGGAGAGAGACAGAGATGGGGACAGAGAGAGAGAGAGAGAGAGAGAGAGAGAGAGAGAGAGAGAGAGAGAGAGAGAGAGAGAGAGAGAGAGAGAGAGAGAGAGAGAGAGAGAGAGAGAGAGAGAGAGAGAGAGAAGGAGAAGGGTGCAAAAAGGGTCCAAATCCCAACTAGACACTGCTTGCAAGTACACACACTACACTCAAAAGTGCAAGCACATACTGTCGGCATGCATGCACACAAACACACACACACACACACACACACACACACACACACACACACACACACACAGGTCTGGCCTAGAGTGGGTCAATTTCAGTCATCCTTATAGAACGCCATTTAGAGGCACCTCCATAGGATCCATGTACTCCTAACAAACAACATGCCTTTCACACACACACACAGGCCAGTGTTACCCCTATATTAATTTAGCACCGGCAGGCTAACACTGCTTAATCATTGCCGCCACTCCAAAAAATATGATTTACATATCTCCCCGGGAGAGTATTTTTTGTAGAACGACTGTGAGAAAGTCACTTCTGGTAACTTTTTAAAAATACATTTGACTCTAAAATGCATGAAAAGTAAATTATGTTGATACCATCTGAAATATACTGACGTACGCCTCTGCACTGTAGAGAGATGATGAGGAGCAAGCGGTGGCTGTGCGCTCGTGGCTCTCTTAGATTTTTGCAATGAAGCCTTTTTTCTACTTACCCAGAGTCAGATGAACTCATGGATACCATTTTTATGTCTCTGCATGCAGTTTGAAGGAAGTTGCTAACTAGCGTTAGCTAGTGTTAGCTAGTTAGCAATGGCTCGTGAAATTACCTTCAACTTCCTTCAAACTTCACGCAGAGACATAAAAATGGTCACCAGACATGACCATCTCACATTCACCCTACAGAAATACTCTCCCGGGGATCATGCGCCTGGACCCCCTGCAGCAAAGAGAAACCACCAGCCCTCCCCCTACCTTTGCCACCACTGCTAGAAAAAATCCTAGGGGAAACAATGCACACACACAGTGCTAGAGCTGGCCGATTTCGACAAAAATCCATATTGCAATAAATTGCCTGAATTGATGCGATATTCGGTAAATAGAACAATAACTTTATAACATGAATGTGCACCACAGTTTTTTTTATTCTTTAAACTACTACTTCTAGTTTGATGGCCAGCAGCATACCACCCTGCATCCCATTGCTGGCTTGCCCCTGAAGCTAAGCAGGGTTGGTCCTGGTTGGTCCCTGGATGAGAGACCAGAGGGTGTTAAAGGGCCTGTAGGAGGCACTCTTTCCTCTGGTCAAATAAATTATAATGATATCCCAATTCCTGAGGGCAGTGATTGGGGACATTGCCCTGTGTTGAGTGCTGTATTTTGGATGGGACGTTAAACGGGTGTCCTGACTCTCTGTAGTCACTAAAGATCCCATGGCACTTATTGTAAGAGCAGGGGTGTTAACCCTGGTGTCCTGGCTAAAATCCCAAAATGGTCCTCATACCATCATGGCCACCTAATCATCCCCAGCTTCCAATTGGCTCATTCATCCCTCCTCATCTCCCCTGTAACTATTCCCCAGGTCATTGCTGTAAATGAGAATGTGTTCTCAGTCAACTTAGCTACCGGGTAAAAAAAATGGTTGCAGCCCTCAATTGTCCCATTAACATTCACTCATATTAGCTAACTTATTTCATTTCAAATGTCAAATATCTCTAGTATAGGCTACTTATCGTAATGAACGATATCAGCTAAATGCCTGAGATAAGTGATTAGTATGGTCGGTGTCGATAATTTTCGGTTTATCGCCCCAGCTCTACTCAGTACTGCTGTCCGCAGTGCTTTCCCTAGTGTAATGAGGCACAGTAAGCAGATAGAGTGCCACACACACACACACACACACACACACACAAACACACACCAAACTGAGTAAGAGTAGATCTTCCTAGTTCTTTAACTCTGTTGAATGCACCTGGTTTCCCCAGAGATAGGACAGGTAAGCAGCTGGCACTCTATCGGCTTACTGTGCTTCATTACACTAGGAAACGCACTGCGGACAGCAGCACTGTGTGTGTGTGTGTGTGTGTGTGTGTGTGTGTGTGTGCGCCTACGCCGAAATCCCCCTACCAGGCACACACACACATACACAAAGCAGGTGGGGAGGGATGGGGGACCGGGACAGTGTGCAGTCTCATTAGCTAAGTGGTGTGTGTTTAATTGATGGATGAAGGACGATGACCATTGCAAATGTATATAAAAACAACCGGAAATATTACATTTACATAAGTATTCAGACCCTTTACTCAGTACTTTGTTGAAGCACCTTTGGCAGCGATTACAGCTTCGAGTCTTCTTCGGTATGATGCTACAAGCTTGGCACACCTGTATTTGGGGAGTTTTTCCCATTCTTCTCTGCAGATCCTCTCAAGCTCTATCAAGTCGGATGGGGAGCGTCGCTGCACAGCTATTTTCAGGTCTCTGCAGAGATATTAGAACGGGTTCATGTCCGGGCTCTGGCTGGGCCACTCAAGGACATTCAGAGACTTGTCCCGAAGCCACTCCTGCGTCGTCTTGGCTGTGTATTTAGGGTTGTTGTCCTGTTGGAAGGTGAAAGTTCGCCCCAGTCTGAGGTCCTTAGCGCTCTGGAGCAGGTTTTCCTTCATCCTTCATCAAGGATCTCTCTGTACTTTGCTCCGTTCATCTTTCCCTCGATCCTGACTAGTCTCTCAGTCCCTGCCGCTGAAAAACATCGCCACAGCATGATGCTGCCACCACCATGCTTCACTGTAGGGATGGTGCCAGGTTTCCTCCAGACGTGACGCTTTGCATTCAGGCCAAAGAGTTCAATCTTGGTTTCATCAGACCAGAGAATCTTGTTTCTCAAGGTCTGAGTCCTTTAGGTGCCTTTTGGCAAACTCCAAGCGGGCTGTCATGTGCCTTTTACTGAGGAGTGGCTTCCATCTGGCCACCCTACCATAAAGGCCTGATTAGTGGAGTGCTGCAGAAATGGTTGTCCTTCTGGAAGGTTCTCCCATCTCCACAGAGGAACTCTGGAGCTCTGTCAGAGTGACCATCAGGTTATTGGGCACCTCCCTTACAAATGCCCTTCTCCCCCGTTTGCTCAGTTTGGCCGGGCGGCCAGCTCTAGGAAGAGTCTTGGTGGTTCCAAACTTCTTCCATTTAAGAATGATGAATGCCTCTGTGTTCTTGGAGACTTTCAATGCTGCAGTCATTTTTTGGTACCCTTCCCCAGATCTGTGCCTTGACACAATTCTGTCTCGGAGCCACACAGGAGCCACCACAGGTTGACTCCAATCAAGTTGTAGAAACATCTCAAGGACGATCAATGGAAACAGGATGCACCTGAGCTCAATTTCAAGTCTCATAGCAAAGGGCCTGAATACTTACGTAAATAAGGTATTTCTGTTTTTAATTTTGAATACATTTGCAAAGATTTCTACAAACCTGTTTCCGCTTTGTCATTATGGGGTATTCTGTGTAGATTGATGAGGATTTTTATTTATTTAATCTATTTTAGAATAACATAACAAAATGTGGAAAAAGTCAAGTGGTCTGAATACTTTCCGAATGCACTGTATGTGATCGTGTACAAACGTAAGCAAGGTTTGAAATTATTATGTTTTAGTGAAATATTATATTTGTTTGTGCTTCTTGCAGTCAAATTATTTCTAATTATGTTCCGGCCCCCCGACAATCCATTGAAGAAAAAATTGGCTTGCGGCTGAAACTAGTTGATGATCCTTGGCATAGGGGAACCATTTTAGGGTCTCTGAAGAACCGTACATGGAATGGTTATTTGAAGAACCATACAAAAATCCCAAACCAGAAATGTTTCGGCCCTCCAGGACCAGAATTAAATAGCCCTGCTATAGGGATGTCACTTGTTACCACAGCCAAAAAGTCAAAATTGGCTATATCGTAAAAATTTATGAAAACAAACATTAGCTTTTTGGTCTTAATTTAATGTTAGAGTTAGACATAAAGTTAACAGTGTGGTTAGGGTTAGGTTTAAATCACCAGTATAACCCCTGACTGTGTTTGCTAGTGACAGAGAAATGGTTGTAGCATTCATTCATTTTCAGTCATGTGGCCTTCACCAAGTGAGATCCTAAGTGAATATGTTGTCATTAAAATTAAATCCTTAAGAAAATACAACACATATTTCATAAGGCCTTCTTTTGAGTCCCTAGTTTTACCCTAATACAGTTGCCTGAAACTCATAGTTTACAGGCCACATCAGGCCTGAAAGTCACATTATGCTGGCTTGCAAAGAGATGTGTAATTCCTATTGGAATCCAGCCAGAGTGGGGATATCCAACATTTTGCATTTTTATTCACCCGCAACCTGCATTCAGAATAACTGCCAGAGTTCATAGCATTTAGATATGAGACTACCTTAAGCATACAAACAGAAACAACCATTTCAGTAATGGGTGCAATACGTCAAAGTAACAGATTGCAATAGTTTAGAATTGTTTTATTTATATTTGAGTAGCATAAGATTAAAGAATCAATCAATGTCCAAACAAACATTGAACAAACATAGATATTGAAACAAACCATTCTAAAAATCTACCTACAATAGAGTATGCTGGAAAATATGATAATGATGGGTGTGGTGTTGGTTCAACTCTGGTTAATCGAGGGACCCCCCTTTGAGCCAATGCGCAGTCATTTTGACTCAAACATTCTAACAGTTTAATAAATATATTTCATATATGCTATTGGAAAAATAATCATTTGGTTGTGTTTATGAAGGACTAAAATTAAATAAAGAGAGTCGCACACTATATATATAAACTCCCAGTAATGTAATGGGTAAAACACCACCGTTTTGGCATCACTGTGCCTTCTTCAAGGTCTTGAAGGTCTCGGGTAACATCAGAATACAAAAAAAATATTATTTCAAATAACACAATATCATTTTCATAAGTTTATATTACTGTAGTAGGCTATCTGTTGCCGTGTGCTCACGCGTGGAGCGCATGGAACAGTGGTTATTCTTGGAAAAGGTTATATTTTGAAATATAGTTTTTCTCTTCAATTTTACTATACTGTATAGAAATCAAAACGTCTTACCTGCATGTGACTCTGTAGGATGATTTGAAAAATACACTTTTTGGCGCTACAGGAAAAAAAATAATGTCCTCTTAAAACTGCTTATAACACACTGAAAAATCAACACTAGTTAACACTGGCCAATTTGCTGTGTGCTATGAAAGGGACACATCTGCAGGCTTCCATACATTTCAAGAACCTTTCAGAATTCTGAAGAAACGTAGCTGCCTCGTCAAGAACCCCACACTTAACTCAAAGGTCCTTTATCAGGCAAGAGTTCTCCAAGGAACCTTAAGAGCTGAGGAAGAACTATTTTAAAACCTTTAATTTTTCAGTGTATGTCATGGCTTGCTATAAGGCACAGCAGCTCTGCCCTATTTACATTTTAGTCATTTAGCAGACGCTCTTATCCAGAGCGCCTTACAGTTAGTGAGTGCATACATTTTCATATTGGCCCCCCGTGGGAATCGAACCCACAACCCTGGCATTACAAACACCATGCTCTACCAACTGAGCTACAAGGAGGCCTGATTTAGATATGACTAAGTACCGTGGTTATTATGCACACAATGCACAACAACAACAAGCAATTCATATGTTTGTTTTGGCCTAGTAGAACTAGAAATGAGGAAGCCCTGCACAAAGCCTCTGTTCCCAACCAACAGCATAGAACTGGATCAAACTGGATGGTGGGATAGAGCTCTCTGGTGTTCACTGAGATAACTGCACTCTGCCTGAACCTCCAATTGAACACAATGTTATTTTGACCAAATAGAAACCATTTAAGCCGCTATACAAGGCACTGGGTAGAGATAAAAACAGTCATGGGTTAGGGAAACAGGCTAAATGTCCCAGGCAGGACAACCTGGTCTCAGAGCATTTCGTATTATTCTGTATGTAAATCCGAGACACTCCTTTTAGTATGATATGTTACGTTTTGTATGGTATGTATTAATTTGTGGATGTCCATCACCCATTCCGTATGATATGTTATGAATGACAATTCGTATTATAAGTTGCTAATTTGCAAAACGTACAATCTGTTACGAATTTGCAATATGTACAATATGTTACGAATTTGCAACGTATGATATGCTACGAATTCTAGCTAGATGGCTAGGTGGCTATCGTTAGCTAGCTGGCTAACATTAGCTAGGTTAGGGGTTAGGGTTAAGGTTAGGGTTAAGTTTAGGAGTTAGGGGAAGGGTTAGCTAAAAGGGTCAAGGTTAGGTTAGGGGAAGGGTTAGCTAAAAGGGTTAAGGTTAGGGTTAGGGGAGGGGTTAGATAAAATGCTAAGTAGTTACAAAGTAGCTAAAAAGTAGTAAGTAGTTGAAAAGTTGCTAATTAGCTAAAACGCTTAATAATAATATGCCATTTAGCAGACGCTTTTATCCAAAGCGACTTACAGTCATGCGTGCATAATTATTTTTTTGTGTATGGGTGGTCCCGGGGATCGAACCCACTACCTTGGCGTTACAAGCGCCGTGCTCTACCAGCTGAGCTACAGAGAACCACAGTTATCAGTGATGAGATTTGAACTCGCAACCTTTGGGTTGATAGATGTTTGTGTTATACACCCACCCCGACCAACCACCCTACTTAAGTAACCATCTGTTTCATGTAACCATACCAATGTAACATATCATACTAATTCGAGTGTCCCGGATATACATTTACTATGTTACGTCTAGTCTATGAGACCAGGCTGGGCAGGATCATACAACAGCACTGCCACAAGCTGCATGGGGCACAGCACACAACAATGAAAGGTATGTGTTCAAACTAACATTAATGCCCCAGCCTAAGGAAGTAGGCAAGCTTTCATATTCATATTTCATATTTCATATTCATATAACCAGCCGTGACCAATGTACCCTCGTTAAATACAAGCACAATGAAATGAGCCTAACTGGCAGGTAAGAAGAGTGTGACATTAACCAGGATTCCATCCAACCTTTTTATGCCAGTAAAGTACATGTCGGATAAAACATTTCAAGACAGGCTGATGGAAACAGCAAATTTGTCAATACACTTCCCAAATGTCGACAAAACAAAATACACTTGACAAGGTGGGATCTTTTTGTGTCGGTAAAATTAATAATGCGAGAAATGTGGGTGAAAACGCCTTTATGCGCAAATATTTATATAATAACCATCATATCGAAGTAAACTTGAAGTCACGTGATGATATAGTCCCTCCTATAGCTCAGTTGGTAGAGCATGGCGCTTGCAACGCCAGGGTTGTGGGTTCGATTCCCACGGGGGGCCAGTATGAAAAATGTATGCACTCACTAACTGTAAGTAGCTCTGGATAAGAGCATCTGCTAAATTACTAAAATTAAATGTAAAAAATGATATGGTGTGCGGTCCTCCCATTATGACTCAGGAAAGCATGCTGTTTATTAGGCTGCAGATTAAATAAATACTGATGAACTTCACAGGGTGGTGATGAGCTTGATGCTCCTTTCCAATAAATATCGAGGGTATTATTCTGGTGACATGATTGGCTTGGCTGCCTTTTGTCAAATAAAACTAATCTCGCTCTTTTGTCCCTACTAATCTCATCATATTATTATTATTATTATATTATATTATATATTATTATCATGTAGTAGGCTGTACCCGCACTGTAATTGATACTTTGAGGTGTTGGCTAGAGCGCACATGCAAGACCAGAGTGGGCACAATGCAATTTAAAAAATATATAAAACCATCAGTAGAGTTGAAGGATGGAAACTCATTTCAATTGTATTTTTTTGTAGGTACATGGGAATTTAACAGCAAAAGTTATTTGTATGTGCACTACGTCATCACGCACAGCATTTTATCTGCAACAAGTACATTTGATGGAAACATCTATGGTGGGAAAATGTGCATATTGTTTTTATGCAGATTTTAGAATATTTGCATGGAAATCTGTCGCCAATTGGATGGAAACCTAGCTATTGAGTTGTTCGGATAATCAATAGGAATATATTATTGCTGTCTGACCAAAGATTTGTATAACTAACCCAAGACAGACCACAGCCTATCATTTCCAATGGGAGCAAATTAATCATAGTGGGCAGAACAAGCAAGGAGGTGTGCAGAGCCATGCAAGAGCTAGTGAGATCCTATTGGCGAGTTCTAGCATGTATTTGCATATTTCCATTTGGGAACACCTACTCTGTGAAATGCCTGTGTGCACTAACTCAATTCGCCCTTGCACAGCTTCTAAACAACACCATTTTTTTTTTACTCTGGCAAAGGGTAAAGTCTACAAAACTTAGTCCACTCTGTTCGTAACAGATTGTAGTTTTGGGAACAGAAACCTGTATTGAGATCAAATGTTTCATCGATGAGAAAATGTGCAGAATTTCGGCCAAAATCCATCTTCTCCCACTGCCGACCACTGGGCTTCCTCTCATTACCATAATATATGCCAAACAAATGCTTCAGATTTATACATCCAGTGAAACATCTGGCCCATTGTTCTATCTGTGGTCTGACTCTCTCACAGAGACACCCTTCTTTGGTAATGATGGGAGAAAACACAATAGTCCCAGAATGTATTAAAATATAACACTTGAAACTGGATAGCTAGTACACTGTATGTTTAAAAATATATATATATATTCAACGTATAATTGTAAGGGAACCAGCTGCAATAGGATTGTGAGTTTGCTCAACAAAATAGCATTAAAGTTGATTCAACGTACAATTGTAAGGCAACCAGCTGCAATAAGATTGTGAGTTTGGGCATATAGCTGAACCAACATACATTCTCAAGTTGAATTGTATGTTTACTCAACTTAGAATTTTAGGGTGAGTGAACATACAATTCAACTTCAGAATTTATTCTACCTTATTTGCATAAACAGTGCCATCAGAAAGTACTCAGACCCCTTGACTTTTTCCAAAATGTGTTACGTTAGAGCCTCATTCTAAAATTGATCAAATAAAACACATTTCCTCAGCAATCTACACACAAAGCAAAAACAGGTTTTTAGAAATGGTTGCAAATGTATTCAAATTAAAAAACAGAAATACCTTATTTACATAAGTATTCAGACCCTTTGCTATGAGACTCAACATTGAGCTCAGGTGCATCCTGTTTCCATTGATCATCCTTGAGATGTTTCTACAACTTGATTGGAGTCCATCTGTAGTGAATTCAATTGATTGGACATGATTTGGAAAGGCACACACTTGTCTATATAAGGTCCCACAGTTGACAGTGTATGTCAGAGCAAAAACCAAGCCATGATGTCGAAGGAATTGTCCATAGAGCTCCGAGACAGGATCGTGTCGAGGCACAGATCTGGGGAAGGGTACCAAAAACTTTCTGCAGCATTGAAGGTCCCCAAGAACACAATGGCCTCCATCATTCTTAAATGGAAGAAGTTTGGAACCACCAAGACTCTTCCTAGAGCTGGCCGCCCGGCCAAACTGAGCAATCGAGGGAGAAGGGCCTTGGTCAGGGAGGTGACCAAGAACCCAATAGTCACTCCGACAGAGCTCTAGAGTTCCTCTGTGGAGATGGGAGAACCTTCCAGAAGGACAACCATCTCTGCAGCACTCCACCAATCAGGCCTTTATGGTAGAGTGGCAAGACGGAAGCCACTCCTCAGTAAAAGGCACATGACAGCCCGCTTGGAGTTTGCCAAATGGCACCTAAAGGACTCAGACCATGAGAAACAAGATTCTCTGGTCTGATGAAACCAAGATTGAACTCTTTGGCCTGAATGCCAAGCGTCACGTCTGGAGGAAACCTGGCACCATCCCTACGGTGGCAGCATCATGCTGTGGGGACGTTGTTCCGCGGCAAGGACTGGGAGACTAGTCAGGATCGATTAAAAGATGAACGGAGCTAAGTACAGAGAGATCCTTGATGAAAACCTGCTCCAGAGCGCTCAGGACCTCAGACTGGGGCGAAGGTTCAACTTCCAACAGAACAACGACCCTAAACACACAGCCAAGACAACGAAGGAGTGGCTTCGGGACAAGTATTTGAATGTTCTTGAGTGGCCCAGCCAGAGCCCAGACTTGAACCTGGTCGAACATCTCTGGAGAGACTTGAAAAGGCGGCAGGTAGCTTAGTGGGTAAGAGCGTTGTGCCAGTAAGGTCGCTGGTTCTAATCCCCGAGCTGACTAGGTGAAAAATCTGTAGATGTGCCCTTAAGCAAGGCACTTAACCCTAATTGCTCTGGATAAGAGCGTCTGCTAAATGACTAAAAATTTAAAAAATTTAAAATAGCTGTGCAGCAATGCTCCCCATCCAACCTGACAGAGCTTGAGAGGATCTGCAGAGAAGAATGGGAGAAACTCCCCAAATACAGGTGTGCCAAGCTTGTAGCGTTATACCCAAGAAGACTCGATGCTGTAATCGCTGCCAAAGGTGCTTCAACAAAGTACTGAGTAAAGGGTCTGAATACTTATACTTAAAATGTCACTCTTTATGACAATACATTACATAAATCATAAGGCCTTTCTTTGAGAGGCCTAGTTACACCCTAATGCAGTGGTCTGAAACTCCTGGTTTACAGGCCACATCAAGCCTGCAAGTCACATTATGCTGGTTTGCAAAGTGGTGTAATTCCTATTGGAATCCAGCCAGAATGAGGATATCCAACAATTGGAACTTTTAAATACCCGCAACCTGCATTAAAAATGACTGCCAGGGTAGGGAAGATGAATTATTGAGACTACCTAAATCATATAAACTGGAACAGTAACGGGTGCAAAAAGTCCAACTATTAACAGATTGTTATTTATGTTTGTGTAGCATAAAATTAATAAACCAATCAATCAAATGCAAAAACACAGGTATTGAAACAAACAATTCTAAAAATCAACCAGCAATAGAGCCTGCTGGGAAATATGATAATGATGGGCGTGGTTTTGAGTAGTTTTGAGCAAACATACATTTGTAATTTTACTCAACAAGCTTGTTCAGCTCACTTCGAGTAGAGTTTGTTGATTCAACGTACAATTGACCTTTCGCTAAGCCCCGCCCCCCTTGGTTACTGTTGCAAACTCTGACAACATTTTCCCAGGAAGCCCAATTCCCCATTCTAACCACTCGTGAAATCCCCTCAATTGTAAGGCAACCAGCTGCAATAGGACTGTGAGTTTGCTCAAGATTTGGGCATATAGCTGAACCAAAGGCAAACTTGAATTTGTAATTTGAATCAGCAAGTTTTTATACATTCAGCTCACTGTGAACTCAACAAACATTCAAACATTAGCTCAACTTCTTGTCCTTCTGAAGTCCACCTAACTCACAGAATAATGGTGATTAAGCAGTTGGTTACGTTGGCCTTTTTATTTGTAGCGCTATTGTGGGTGTTATATGTATACAGTCTTGTCTGCGTCATCCTGACTGGAAGGGTATGTTTGGGACAGCTCATTTCACTGTGTGTGTGTGTGTGTGTATGTGTGTGTGTGTGTGTGTGTATGTGTGCGCACAGAGAAGGCTCAGCCAGCACCACTGACAGGATAGAGATTACAGTGTGTTTACAATGGCAGCTCCAGTGATGGGATAGAGGGAGTGTTTATGGTGTGAACTGTCTGCGTGGCTGTACACACACACACACACACACACACACACAGCTCTGGATTAGTGCGTCGGCTGGGGCAGATAGATAATGAGACAAATAAATCTCCTCCCCCGGCCTGGTTAGGGTCAATCACACAGTAGGCCTAAGGTTAAGAATTTCATTCACTACAATAGCCTTAGTAATACACTACAGTGAGGGAAAAAACCCTTGTTGGCAATCACAGAGGTCAGACGTTTCTTGTAGTTGGCCACCAGGTTTGCACACATCTCAGGAGGGATTTTGTCCCACTCCTCTTTGCAGATCGTCTCCAAGTCATTAAGGTTTCGAGGCTGACGTTTGGCAACTCGAACCATCAGCTCCCTCCACAGATTTTCTATGGGATTAAGTTCTGGAGACTGGCTAGGCCACTCCAGGACCTTAATGTGCTTCTTCTTGAGCCACTCCTTTGTTGCCTTGGCCGTGTGTTTTGGGACATTGTCATGCTGGAATACCCATCAACGACCCATTTTCAATGCCCTGGCTGAGGGAAGGAGGTTCTCACTCAAGATTTGACGGTACATGGCCCCGTCCATCGTCCTTTGATGCGGTGAAGTTGTCCTGTCCCCTTAGCAGAAAAACACCCCCAAAGAATAATGTTTCCACCTCCATGTTTGATGGTGGGGATGGTGTTCTTGGGGTCATAGGCAGCATTCCTCCTCCTCCAAACACGGCAGGTTGAGTTGATGCCAAAGAGCTCGATTTTGGTCTCATCTGACCATAACACTTTCACCCAGTTCTCCTCTGAATCATTCAGATGTTCATTGGCAAACTTCAGACGGGCCTATATATGTGCTTCTTGAGCAGCGGGACCTTGCGGGCGCTGCAGGATTTCAGTCCTTCACGGCGTAGTGTGTTACCAATTGTTTTCTTGGTGACTATGGTCCCAGCTGCCTTGAGATCATTGACAAGATCCTCCCATGTAGTTCTGGGCTGATTCCTCACCATTCTCATGATCATTGCAACTCCACGAGGTGAGATCTTGCATGGAGCCCCAGGCCGAGGGAGATTGACAGTTATTTTGTGTTTCTTCCATTTGCGAATAATCGCACCAATTGTTGTCACCTTCTCACCAAGCTGCTTGGCGATGGTCTTGTAGCCCATTCCAGCCTTGTGTAGGTCTACAATCTTGTCCCTGACATCCTTGGAGAGCTCTTTGGTCTTGGCCATGGTGGAGAGTTTGGAATCTGATTGATTGATTGCTTCTGTGGACAGGTGTCTTTTATACAGGTAACAAACTGAGATTAGGAGCACTCCCTTTAAGAGTGTGCTCCTAATCTCAGCTTGTTACCTGTATAAAAGACACCTGGGAGCCAGAAATCTTTCTGATTGAGAGGGGGTCAAATACTTATTTCCCTCATTAAAATGCAAATCAATTTATAACATTTTTGACATGTGTTTTTCTGGACTTTTTTGTTGTTATTCTGTCTCTCACTGTTCAAATAAACCTACCAAAATTATAGACGGATAATTCCTTTGTCAGTGGGCAAACGTACAAAATCAGCAGGGGATCAAATACTTTTTTCCCTCACTGTACATGACCAAAAGTATGTGGACATCTGCTCGTCAAAAATCTCATTCCAAAATCATGGACATTAATATGAGGTTGGTCCCCCCTTTGCTGCTATAACAGACTCCACTCTTCAGGGAAGGCTTTCCACTAGATGTTGGAACATTGCTGCGGGGACTTGCTTCCATTCAGCCACAAGAGCATTAGTGAGGTCGGGCACTGATGTTGGGCAATACGGGCCTGGCTCGCAGTCGTCGTTCCAATTCATCTCAAATGTGTTCGGTGGGGTTGAGGTCAGGGCTCTGTGCAGGCCAGTCAAGTTCTTCCACACTAATCTCGACAAACCATTTATGTATGGACCTCGCTTTGTGCACGGGGGCATTGTAATGCTAAAAAACAGGAAAGTGCCTTCCCCAAACTGTTGCCACAAAGCTGGAAGCACAGAATTGTCTAGAATGTCATTGTATGCTGTAGCGTTAAGATTTTCCTTCACTGGAACTAAGGGGCCTAGCCCGAACCATAAAAACAGACCCAGACCATGATTTCTCCTCCACCAAACTTTATAGTTGGCACTATGCCTTCGAGCAGGTAGCGTTCTCCTGGCATTCGCCAAACCCAGATTCGTCCGTCGGACTGCCAGAGGGTGAAGCGTGATTCATCACTCCAGAGAACACATTTTCACTGCTCCAGAGTCCAATGGTGGCGAGCTTTACAACACTCCAGCTTGTGTGTGGCTGCTCGGCTATGGAAACCCATTTCATGAAGCTCCCGACGCACAGTTCTTGTGCTGACATTGCTTCCAGAGGCAGTTTGGAACTCGGTAGTGAGTGTTGCAACCGAGGACAGACGATTTTTACGCGCTACGCGCTTCCGTACTCGCCGGTCCCGTTCTCTGAGCATGTGTGGCCTACCACTTCGCGGCTGAGCCGTTGTTACTCCTAGACATTTCCACTTCACAATAACAGCACTTACAGTTGACCGGGGCAGCTCTAACAGGGCATCCTATGACGGTGCCATATTGAATGTCACTGAGCTCTTCAGTAAGGCCATTCTACTGCCAATGTTTGTCTATGGAGATTGCATGACTGTGTGCTCGATTTTATACACCTGTCAGCAACGGGTGTGGCTGAAATAGCCTAATCCACTAATTAGAAGGGGTGTCCACATACTTTTGTATATATAGTGTATCAATACTAACTAGCTGCTATATCATTGATAATACATCAAAATTGTGTGATGTGATTATTATTATCAGGTTATTTGAGCCAAATAGAGGAGAGACACACCCATTAATAGTATTATTGGCAGGTAGGTTTAGCTGCTGGTTAATCCCTGAATGCAATAAGAACAGACACCTGCCCACACAATCACACACACATGCGTGCACACACGCACATGATCAAAGTATTAGTGGAGGGGAGAGTGTAACACTAACCCACTGACTAGGTCAGATATGGCCGTACAGGACTACACATAACACAACACTTCCCTCACTATGCCCGGGTAGTTGGCAGACACCTTGGTTCTGATCACACAGTGTATGAGGCACAACATCTCTTGTTCTTTCTCTCACACACAAGCCTTAGGCATTTTCTATTTCCAGCTCTTCTCAGAATATCAGAAACTCATGATCAGATATGGGGCCTCACTTATAAAAGAGAGGAGGATGAATAGAGAAAATTGGAGGAGAAAATGTACCTATATTAAACATGAACACAATTATTAAACCCCCTTTCCACATTTTCCAACAGACTCTCACTGCTTCACCTTTCATCTCCAGCAGGGGGCTGCCGAGAGAGGCTTCTTAGGTTCTTTCCCCTCACTGGCTCTGTGATCCTCTGTGAGTGAATATGAACACAGAATGAAATGCTCTAATGCCTCTCTTTTGCCTCGATGGTCTGGCCAGCCAGGCCCTGGCTGGAACTGGACTGCAGCTCATAGATGTTATGAGAGACCCACAGGCAGATCAAATGTAGGTTAAACCTCCTGTACAACATCTTATTTACCCATGCATGATGATACTTGTGTCTCATCGCAGTAGTTTTACAGTGCCGGAATCCTGTCTATCTTACCAAGCACCAACTACAGTACATGAAAACATTTCTCAAAACCCACCACCAAATCCTGAGGAGAACATTGTGCCAGTCCTAATCAGTAGGCCTTAATATGGATTAAATGGATAGGCTAGCCGCTAGTTCAACCAAATCTGGGCCTTCCTTGTTTTATGGATTTGGCAGTAATCTGATAATCAGCAACCAAAATATAGGTTAGTCTACTTTTACAGTTGACCATTATTATTATTGATTAGAAAGCGATATGAGCTGGAGAACCCCTTTTAACATGCTCTAAATAATCATGCATAAATCAACGCAAAACCACTTCAAAACAATAGAATAGAATAGGTGGATCCTCTTCAGCACGCTACACTTAAATACCGATAGGCCTACCTAAAACAACTCCTGGTACCTAATCCATTGGTGGTGCAATGGCCTACTTCCTCATTCAATTAGCTTCCAGTCAATCAGCCCTACTCCTTTACTGTGTCCTCCCTGGGAGAACCCACAGGAAGAGCATATCACACACTGGGACCTTATTATCAATATCTGTGTGAGAGTGATAGCTTAGCTATTCTATACGGGGCATACTCCAAAACAGATGCTTTCTCACTATTAGTATACAGCTTTCGTATAGCCTACCCAATCGTTACACAGTCATCAGTGTGAGCTAACAGATGTCAAACAGTAATAACAACTGATCTTATCTCATGACTACTTATTTGAAACAGTCTGCATTGGGCTATGGTTTAGCTGGTTAGCTAGCTGCCTGTCAAGCTAACTAATAACAGCATAATGACATGACTAAGGATTCGTGTTAAGTGGCTCCCATCAGAACTTATCATTTTGAGAGTTGCTCTTAACTACCAGAGTAGGCTTACTTGTGCTTAGTATAAATGTCATGTTACCAAAACAAGCATGGAAGTGAGTGGGTGTGTGTGGATTATGGGCTTTGTTTTAGCACCTTCATGGTTCTGACTGAATTCAACTCAAACACAGCCTAGTTGCAGCTGTTTCTCCAGACCAGAAGGGGAACTGGTGCACATTGCTGTCCTGCAGGTTTGACTTGTCATGACACATTTTGCAACAGTGGAAAAACATGGCCGCACCAACAACCACACAAATACACACACAATCAAATACAGCAGGATGATCTGTGTGCATGTCATCCTGAGTCCGATCCAGCACAGACTACTCTGACACCCGTTTCATCTATCCCTTCCGCTTAACTCTCCCTCTCCATCGCTCTCATGTCTTCCTCCACTGTCTCCTCCTCTCTTCTCCACTGCTATCCAGGGCCAGGCAGTCCCTCCCTCCCTCTTCACTGAATTACAGTGCATGAGGCTCACATGGTGTGCTCTGCTAGGCTGTGGCTATCAGGTCCACCAGAGACATTCTGATACAGCCTATATGGTACCATCCTCATCGCTAGCATTGAGAATTTGAGATACACACAAACAAACGGTAAACAAGGGCATCTAAACACCAGGTAAGTGATGCCCATTCAGTAGAGCTAACCAGGTCTGGTCTGGTCTGGTGTATTGGCTCTTCACCGTCACTAAGTGATCCCCTCTGGGAATCAATTCAATTAATTCATTAAGTCAGTGGTTATGCTGAGGTCTGAGCTCTGACAACCTTGAAGCCTGAACCTAGTCCTCTGATTTCCATAGAAGAACCACCACAACATAGTCATGTTATGTATCATAACCATTATCCATAACCATTTATATATTTAACTTAACTCCAAGCTATAATCATAATTAGGCTTAAATAATTTGGCCTCTCAAATTTGGGGCCTGATGGGAGTTGTAAGCTGCAGCAACAGTAACCAGCTACTACAGAAATAAAATGTTGGTTTGAATTCCTGAGAACATTCTGCTACCTGGCTGCCTCACTCCATTGAACCACACACAGTCCTGTTCGCCAGCCTGCTCCCATCTTCAATCAGCTGGTGAAAGGCAAGACAAAAATCTATACAGTTTACAGTGCAATGTGTAGCAACATCAATCAGACTGCATTGGCTCATACAGGGATCTACATTACAGCAATACACAGAGAGCAGATTTATACGACACACACTGTTAGTATTGAGCCTGGAATATCTATAGGAGCTATGATATAACTAACAACACAGGCACTGTGGTCCATACAGAGTTATGATAATGTTATTGAAACTCTAGTGCAGGGGTATTAAACTCATTCGGTCTTCAACAAGGTTGAACATTTGTTATATATCCTCGCTGACAAAATGTGCCCAAAAAATAGTCCTCCATCCATCATTTTTTGAATTTTCTATGTTCCCTGACTGTCTAGCTTTCATTTAGGTGATTATTAGTGAGCTGGACACAGTCAAGAAAATGTATAAATGTTTTACATTTTAGTCATTTAGCAGACGCTCTTATCCAGAGCGACTTACAGTTAGTGAGTGCAAAACGTTTTCATACTGGCCCCCCATGGGAATCGAACCCACAACCCTGGCGTTGCAAGCGCCATGCTCTACCAACTGAGCTACAGGAGGAGCTAATGTAGGTCCATTATCATTTCTACACAGTTTCGATTGGGTTTTGGTTATTTTAAAGTATATTGAGTTTGTATGTTTGACACCCCTGCTCTAATGGTTCTGAACTAATGCTAGCAGAATTAATCAACTCAGAATTGAGAGGACTGAGTAATCTAGAACAATAGCTCTAGGTCGAAGGGAGGTTTAGCCATCATTCATTTCAATGTGTTTACCTACAAATCTATCTGATAATGTATTTAAAAAGTCCGAAGTGTAACACAAACTAGAAACATATAAGCACCATGTAATAATTCTGGCAGAATTGAAGCTGTACAATGAAAGATTGATCTATGACTCATTTAAGGCTCAGTCCCCAGGCAGTCATGTCCAGGATAAGTGTGAGCATGTAGCCTGTGTGTGTCCACCCCGCCTTGGATTACGAACATCTGCCTGCCCTCAACCTGCCCTTTGCCTGCCCCTTGTTATAATAAATATTCTGAGAATCGTACTATCTGCCTCCTGTGTCTGCATCTGGGTCATATCCTGAGTCGTGATAGTGTGCATGAGTTGGTGAAAGAGTGATAGGATCCCATTACTAAGTTACTGACTGACTGTACACCACAAAATAAGCAAAAGTTGGATGAAAAGTTGAATGTGTCTGTAGCAATAGACAGGTAGACCTACTTCTCCTGAAGGGCCTACCCATACACAAAACAGCACACACACGTGGCCACGCATATGCTCATATGGACGAGCACACACACACACACACAGAGATAATGAATGGACAGGAAGGCCAACTTGTTGCCTGACTATTGCTATGATGTCATCTGAGAACATGCTGTGGGTGTGCTTGCTGTGGTTTCCACTCCAGCTCAAAGCGTGTCTCTACAGAGAGATTGTTCACAGCAGCAGCCAAGCATGGGCCTTTAACAAACACATAGCTATGACCTTTGAAGGTGGTAAAGGCCAGAACAATAGAGGATGTTACAGTTTCATTTGTCCATTTCACTTTCACAACAATTTCAAGTCACATGATGTCAATATCCCCCATTTGAATCAACTGAAATTGATACATTGTAATAGATCCATTATTAGCTGCATGATAATAAGAGACATAGTTGCAGGAGACATTTCTAACATCATTCAATTAATGGCAAGAAAAAAACACTGAGCTTAAATAAATGTATATTTGACATGTTTGTGAGTGATGTGGACTAATTTGGTGAACGTACCCTGAAGCAACAGATAGACCATTCCAGCACCTTCCATAGCTGCGCGTGTGTGGGCAGAACCTTGGTATGGTATCACCTAATTGATGCAGTGACTACACCGGTGACGTCGGTCCAATAGCATTATGCCATGAAGTCGGCTCCTCTCTCTCCAGACCAATTCGCATGCACTTTACAGAGCCACTGCGCCGCCGCGCGCACACCAACACTGCACTCCGTCATGACCGGCTCATGCACCATGCAATAGACAGCACTCACACACCCAAAATCCACAGAGATCTCATTCACTCTAGTATAACTCCCTCTATACACACTCCATATAGGCACTGTTACATCATATAGCAGCCACAGACCCGGTGCGATTCACAAATAGCGCCTATAAGCCGACGATGCTATTCATGCTTATCTGTCTCTTTCATTACTGCAATGAGGCCAAGGATGCCTGTCACATCTGTCAGATCTTATTTGCAACCCCCAACCAAGTCAAGTCAAGCCTCAGTCTCTCAGCCCCAGCTGAAGCAGCCGATACAAAGACGCTTTCAGCATTTAACATGTTCACAGACAGAGAGACAGTCATTGCTGGTTTATTGCGATCTACAACTTCAGCATGCAATTCATTTCCTATATGGGCAAAACTCCACTCCGGGCACGATATATGATATTCATCGACCTATCCACACACACTGGCCCGAGATACGTTGCCAATAGCAACTTCCAACACCCCACAGTTGGACCGCCCAGAAGAGCTGGACGCGAGCCGCAGAGGCCAGGCAGAGCTCCAGTTCCCGCCAGCACCTGCACCATCGCCCTCGCAGTATGCTTGTGTGTGTACGTTGTGCCATACGTGCGCAAAAACAGACTCTCCCCCATATGTCGCCTTCACACCAGCCACTCAGCCAGACACTGTCAACAGTGATAGCCGGCTGGCTGACGTTGTATGGGAAGCCTTATAACCGCTGTCACTTAAACAAAACACAACAAACGAGCACAGCACGCACAACCAATATTCCAAGTCCAGTCCTCTCCCCGACCGCCGCCCTGCTTACCTCTTTCCATGGGCTGCCTTGTCTTTTTTCCCCTTCGGCCTTCTCTTTCGGGCCTGGATGGCCATCACTAAGAGATTAGATTTATGCAGAGGTAGGACCGAGGTCCGAGCACGGTGAGGGAGTGAGAAGGGGACAGGGAGAAAGAACAACACATCAGTCTCGAGCTATAGCTGGCCCGTCCAAGCATCGTTGACTAAAAAGGTTGGAAACCCCGCACGCGCATAATTTCAAGACTTCTAACCAAAACCAACAGAAGCTGTCCGGGATGCAGAATATTTGAAGAATAAAAGAGATTTCCATACCTTTCCTGGAGCTCATGATGTTTTCCTCCTTCCCCTCAGCAGCAGCGGCAGCTCAGCGCCAGCAGCCGGGATCTCTCGCTATCCAGCCTTCCCTCCGGAGAACGCGCACTCCCTCTGTCGTTAGGAAGAGGAGGCGCGTTTAGGCACTGGAGTTCTATGCTACATGGTCGCGCACAACTGGCAGAAAGACTGACTCCTGTCAAAATTATTATACTTTCCCAATGTATTGTCTCTGATGTCTTTAACTTGAAAGGATTCCCCCTGCCTGCATCCATATATCACCACCTCAAAGCACTATTAGTTATTAGGCCTATAGGCTAACTGGGGCATATTGTGAGCAAGGGAAAGTCTCCAGCTAAAATATCCACCCTATTTGATATTTTTGCAAGACATTTTATTGACACGTTGGTTTACTTTTCTGTCAGAGTTTCCATCTTTTAGGATCCGATCCAATGTGGAGAACTGTTAAGGCTAAGCTACTGGAGGACTGACTATGCTCAAAGGGTGCCCAGACATGGTCAGATAGGCCTAGCTGGTTAGGTGAATGGGTTTGGAAATTAATCTGTTGTGGCACCCCATAATCCGTAGCCATGGTGAGTCATATGGCAAACGTAATCCGTTATTATCTCACCCTGGAACACAAACATCCCTATCTCTGACCCTGAACAACAATTTTCCTACAAATAGGCCTATTTCTCAAATAAATGTTGAATGAGAATAGGCCTATCTGGGATTGGTTAACTGGGATTAACCTACATTTTCTAATTTTAGGCCTAGTTTATTACTAGGCTATTAAAAGTATAAAGTATGAGGTATCGGCATTGAACAATATGTGGAAGCTGCTAAATCATAGGCTACTCATAAATAAAATATATTGTTACATGCATTTGCACGCATGACTGTAAGTCGCTTTGGATAAAAGCGTCTGCTAAATGGCATATATATATATATATATATATATATATATATATATATATATATATATATATATATATATATAGTAATACTATAACCCTATTAGCGTGGAGCTTTGTGATTGACAGGCCCTTGAGCCAATGAGTGATTAATAGGGGCGGGTTTCAAGGAGTGACTATTTCCGGAGTCAAACACACGTGTGTAGGAAAACTGGCGTACTTTACTGTGCGAGCTCTACTAAACCGCTGTACGAGCAGGTAAATCCGATTTTACAATATTTGATGTCAGTATTTCCACATAGCATTCACGTAACTATGCATAGCTTTTCCCTGGTCAAGCATTTGTGGGCGCCTTTGACTAGTCATGTTTCTACTTAGTATGAGCTATCGTTAGCAGGCTAGCTAGTTAGTAGCTAGCCAGTTGAAGATAACATCACAACAGAGGCATGCATCTATTTACATGAAATTAAACACGTTTCCGAACCATCTGCTAGTTGGATTGAACTGGGTACCATCAATGTTGCAGCATAGCCACAGTGTGAAAATTTGTTGTTACACCGTTTCAGCAAGGAAGAGACATTCGCTATAACCAAACAGAATAATTGATCATGTCATGTTTACAAAGAAGCTACTGTAGTTACCTAATCAGCCAATCAGGCTATCATCATACTGCTAGATAATAATAGATAAATAGTCTTAAAATGTGCACTATACAATTATTTTTTACGTTACGTTGGTCGGGAGCGTATAGGATAGGAGAGGGCCAGTGCGCAAAAAAAGAGCAGTGTGTTTTTGCGTTACTGATGGATTAGTGAATCACCTACACCTGGGCTGCGTCCGGTACGAAAAACGTTGTGGAACGTTCAATTAAACTGAACCGGGGGGGTTATATGGCCAATCCAGTACCTAGCGTTCACAGAATATTTGTTTGGAACGACATGCTTTGTAAAAAAAAAAAGTATCATAAAATAAAAAAGGATTCCTATTATTGACTAAAAGTGACTTGTTTACATCCGTAGGTCCATCAGGAATTCTCTTTGGGTTGCTTTGAGGTACCATACACCCCATCTACTAACTGCTGACATCCGAGCACCAGGTATCTGCCAGATACACAGCTTTTTCTTTAAGGCCCCTATCTGCAATCTGTAAGTCAAGTGTTCACCACAACTCTCCCATAATATTCAAGGAGAAGTTCACTTTATTTGAACCAAATCTGTCTTTTGGATTAAATGGCATGTTATAGAAGTGCCCAGATACTTTTTTGGAAATCTCACTTGTTTTTGAGAAATGTACACCACCAGCGGCAGGGGCACAGATAACGTGAACCAAGGCTCCAAAAACACCCAAATACGTCCTCTTACAAACGGCAATGCTCTCAGTATAGTGATGCAGGTCTTTAGATGTTGTACAGATTAAATTGTGTTATTCCTAACTAGTGTTGCACAGTATACTGTAACTTTGGTGCTTTTTGGATATGAAAAACGGTTCGGTACTAGAATTTTTGTTACTTTCGGTACTTCTGTCAAATCAATCAAGCAATCCAATTAATTTATAAAGCCCCTTTTACATCAGCAGATGTCACAAAGTGCTATACAGAAACCCAGCCTAAAACCCCAAACAGCAAGCAATGCAGATGTAGAAGCACGGTGGCTAGGAAAAACTCCCTAGAAAGGAAGAAACCTAGAGAGGAACCAGGCTCTGAGGGGTGGCCAGTCCCCTTCTGGCTGTGCCGGGTGGAGATTATAACAGTACATGGCCATTAAGGCCAGATTTTTCTCCAAGATGTTCAAACGTTCATAGATGACCAGCAGGGTCAAATAATAATCACAGTGGTTGTAGAGGTTGCAACAGGTCTATACATCAGGAGTAAATGTCACTTGGCTTTTCATAGCCGGGCATTTAGAGGTTGAAATAGCAGGTGCGGTAGAGCGAGAGAGTTGAAAACAGCAGGTCTGGGACAAGGCAGCACATCCGGTGAACAGGTCAGGGTTCCATAGCCGCAGGTAGAAGAGTGGAAACTGGAGCAGCAGCACGACCAGGCGGTAACACCAGATATAACAGACTGACCCTAGCCCCCTGGCACATAGACTATTGCAGCATAGATACTGGAGGCTGAGACGGGTTGTCTATCAGTGCAGCCGACCCCTTATTATAGCGTGCACCGTGCCTGCTCCACTTACTCATTACTAGCCTGCACTGGGAGTCCGGGCTGCATCATGTTAGCTCCCCACTCATGCTGCACAGAAGGTAACACACTTGAATAATGCGACACCGCATGTAGAAATGTTGAAGCTGTTAATTACTGTTTGCAAAACAATGTCCACACAGGCAGGAACACTTCACAATGCAAGAAGATAGAGGTGGTTTCCAGCTATAATAGGCTAGCTGTCCTTGCTAGCTGACAGCTAAAGCTGATATTAATTCACTACCCTAGTACTTTGTTTGTAAAAATATGCAAACCATAACGCTAAATATGCTGATTTCAAAGCTGATTGCCACCGTAAACTTTATTCATTCAATTATTTGGTCTCTCTCTCACATCTCTCCCAAAGATGATCCATTGCAGGGATTGGCAACTCCAGTCCTTGGGGGCCGGAGTGGTGTCGCTCTTTTTCCCCATCCCTAGCAAACACAGCTGATTAAACAAATTGCGCTCTAAACTGAAAATCATGATTACCGTAATTTTCGGACTATAAGCCGCGCCTTTTTCCCAATTTTTCGACCCTGCGGCTTATATAACGGTGCGGCTAATCTATGGATTTTTACAGCTAACGGCCACTAGAAGACCTCCTAAATCTATGGATTTTACAGGTTACAGTCCACCAACTTTAACTCTATGGGCTCTATGACCGGTCCGCGCCCCCCACCTTTAAGTGGCGGGCTCCAGCAGGAAAAGCTGGAGGCCGGAAAAGAGTGAGACAGGTAGCGCGTAAAAGTGGAACCGAGAGTGGTACGAGAGACAGAACGAGAGCAAGACAGACAGACATTACGAGAGCGAGTCAGTTTGTCTCTTTCCCGACAATCCCCTCTGTGCACGAACCCTTACATATGGTAATTAAACATTAAAACACCTGCGGCTTATAGTCCAGTGCGGCTTATATATGTACACATCATTCAATATCATTCAATTGAGCTGCTGCGGCTTATACTCCGGTGCGCCTTATAGTGCGGAAAATACGGTAGTTGATTATTGGAGTCAGGTGAGTTAGCTGGGGCAAAAGTGTGATATTTACATTTTAGTCATTTGCAGACGCTCTTATCCAGAGCGACTTACAGTTAGTGAGTGCATACTTTTTTTTCTTCAAAAGTGTGATACCAATCAGGCCCCCGAGGACTGGAGTTGATCTATTGCAGGGATAGGCAACTCCAGTCCTCGGTGGGCCTGATTGGTGTCAATCAATAGAGATTTATCATTTAAAAAATGATCTCCATTACATTGTTATGCAGTTAGATTTGTAAAAACAAAGTCAAATTGATTGTATAATTGATTCATTAATGCATGCAATGCTGTCTCAGAAAAATGTCTACATATTTTTTTTTGAATGTAGTGATATTGAACTCAAAAGATGCCCAACGATTGAACAGAGCAGTAGTGGGATCGTTTTGGTATTGTTTTGATATAGAGTATCGTCATGGTATCGAGTATTATTGAAGTCAAAATTCTGGTATTGTGACAACACTATTCTGAACTTTATCCGCAACTTTATATTCCATTTTGTGCGAATCAAGCAGGTTCCCCTATCCAGCTGTGCTGCTTCTCCGTGTAGCCTGCACATACACACACGTAGAAGGATTGTGGGCTACACTGAGAAGTATCGCTGGAGATGCACAAAATTGAATTTAACGTTGAGGATAAAGTTCGTAATGACACAGTGAGTGTTGCCGTTTCTAAAATGACGACATATTTTGGGAGCCTTTGTTCATGTTTTATCTGTGCCCCTGTAACTGCTGAACGACCATGAGGAAGTATCTCGCTGGTGGGGTAAGTTTCTCAAAAACAAGTGAGATTGCAAAGAAAGTGTCTGGGCACTTCTATAACATGCCATTGACATCCAAAATACATTTACATTTACATTTTAGTCATTTAGCAGACGCTCTTATCCAGAGCGACTTACAGGAGCAATTAGGGTTAAGTGCCTTGCTTAAGGGCACATCGACAGATTTTTCACCTAGTCGGCTCGGGGATTAGAACCAGCGACCTTTCGGTTACTGGCACAACGCTCTTACCCACTAAGCTACCTGCCGCCCTAAAATACAGATTTGGTTCAAATAAAGTTAATGTCTCCTTTAATTCTACAAGAGTAGTGGTTAGTAGCAGTGGTGTGGATGTTGACCAATTCACTCAGCATGTCATTGGCCCTCCTGTAGCTCAGTTGGTAGAGCATGGTGCTTGCAACGCAAGGGTTGTGGGTTCGATTCCCACGGGGGCCAGTATGAAAAATGTATGCACTCACTAATTGTAAGTCGCTCTGGATAAGAGCGTCTGCTAAATTACTAAAATGTCATTGTTATCTTCTCTTGCCCCTCAGCTTTGTCCCTATGGCCGATGCAGAGCCCATGCTGGTCCCTGTCCCTGGGGGGGAGAAGAGAGTATGCCCTGCATTGGAGGAGGTGGACCACAGCACCAAGAGACCCAGAGTCCAGAAGGATGAGAAGAACGGAGGGCCCTCTCACAAGCTGCCCCAGGATGAGGGAGAAGAGCCAGAGGGGGAGGAGACGGAGCCATTGGAAGAGGAGGGTGGAGAAGGGGAAGGGTTGGGGTCAGGAGAGGCCTTTGCAGAGATGATGAAGCATGGCCTCACAGAGCTGGACGTGGGGATTCTGAAGTTTGTCAGTGAGCACAAGGGGTTCTCAGGCATTCTCAAGGAGAGGTTAGTCCTGACCCCGGTCCTCCTGAAGAGTGATTTGAACATGGCGTATGTGTGTGTTGCTATGTGCGTTTCGCTATGACTGAGATCATCTCTTGCTCTGTCTTTGTTAAGGTACTCTGACTTTGTGGTGCACGAGATCAACAAAGAAGGCAAGACAGTGCGGTTGGATGATCTCTCCGTTCCTGAGGAGGCTGAGGTGAACTAACAATGAATCAGTAGACATTTCTTTAGTCTTGCAGTTTAGAGGGAAATATAATCACTAAGTCATTGCTGAAGTTAAACTCTGATGTTGGACTTGTCTTGCAATAGGAGGCCCTGGTAGAGCAGCCAGATTCCCAGTTTTTCACAGAGGAGCAGAAACAACAGCTGGAGCAGCTACAACTCTTCAAGAACAAAGAGGGAAATGTCTCTATAGAGGTGAATACATGCACCGTTTCTACCAAAACCACTGATAGTTTCTTTTCATTGTATCTTCACATTGTATCATTCTAGTTAAGAGGCTATGTTTACATTCGACCACAGTCCTTAAAGGCAAACTTTAGAGATAAATTAAGTTTTGATTACACACACATGCACACAGGTAGCTGATGACACAAAAGAGAAGCGGACGCTGGTCCACAAGGCTGTCAAGACCCTGTACCCTGGACTGGAGACCAAGACAGAGGAGCGTGAGGGAAAGAAGTTCATCGTGGCCTACCACGCAGCCGGGCAGAAAGCCCTCGCAGGTACAGGAGAGAGGAGAGAATAGGAGATGGGTGTAGTGGACATTTTCTGGGTTATCTCTGGTTTATTTCCTATTGCAGGGTGAAATCTCTAACATCTATCATAGAACAGAATGAAGTCGCTTTCAAGTTCGTCTCTTACTTCAAGAAAGAGTTTACATTTCAGAATGGGAAAAGTTATCATTGAATGGTTGGAAAAGGGTTGTGCTGCATGCCCTTGTTCAGCTTGGCCTCATGTCTCTCATTGCATGTGGTTCTCTCCAAGCTGGGTAGCTATGGGATTATATGTATGGTGCATGAATGAACAGGTGCATGTGCGAGGTCAACACAACACACCTGCATGATGATGCTGAATAAAGATCCTGACCAGGCCCATGGACTGTGAGGGATCACATGGATCTTGATTCTATCCAGGTGTCTGTGAACTTTTAGACCTTAGAAGTCTCTCCAACAAATCAGCAGTCTCTCTTGACCTGGACTGGCATATTTTGCCTCTGAATCAATTCCCCAGGCTTGTTAAGATCAGTTAAGACATTGCCATTTTTCACATGAATAATTTCCTGTAAATTTAGTGGCCTATACAAAAAGAGCACAACATGGTAGTCATCAAATAATGGGTGCTCTGTCATAGCCATGGCACACTCCTGCTACACAGAAAGGTTTAGACACAACGGCACTCCAACCCTGCATGCTGACCTCGCCACCCCTGCCGGTCTGTCTGTCTAACGGTCCATGACCGTCTTTTAGTAACATTCTTTTATCATTTATATCCTATTCCTTTTGCTCTTCTCTGGGTGGACAGAGGTCAAAGCAGCTGCAGGTAAGACTTTCTCGTCCACTCTGCTCAGGTTTCAGGAGACCTCAGTCCGTAAAACAAGTTGGATTAAATGTTGGTAAACTCACAACTGATTTAAATGTCAGCTCATTGTCTGGCATGGCGTCATCAGTCTTGTGGGACTTGCTGGAGTTTACCAAACCGACTTCTGTGTTTGAACAGGTGTTGTCTGGGAGTTTTCTCTGAGATGTTGGTAGTTAGAAAAGTCTTGGGCGGGCCGCCTAAGTGTTTTTGTTTTGGGTCGCCTATGTCCAAACAGAATTTAAAAGTGTACAGATATAAAGTATGTAGAACATATAATGGACATATATTTTTTGAGAACTAACTATCACCAAAATAAAAGCTGGACAGTCAGGGAGAATCGAAAATTCCCAAAATGATGCATTCTATAGTATTTTTGTCATGGCATGAGGCCCCCATTGATTTTGTTATGTTTGAGTCACTTGGATAGCACAAGCAATGGTAAGATGTGTAGAATTGCAGGAAATTCACTTTAAAACTGCAAATGTTTCTCTCTGCCTTATGGTAAAATGTGTAGAATTGCAGGAAATTAGCTTTAAAACAGCTACATTTAGTCACTGTGGCTGACAGGAGGGCCTCTAAAATGTTTGGTCAGCGAGCGCACCATTGGCCACGCCCCGCCACGCCCACCACTTAAGCCCCATTTGATCCTGAAAAAAAAGCTGCACAAGTAATAATAATAATATGCCATTTAGCAGACTCTTTTATCCAAAGCGACTTACAGTCATGTGTGCATACATTTTTACGTATGGGTGGTCCCGGGGATTGAACCCACTACCCTGGCGTTACAAGCGCCATGCACTACCAATTGAGCTACAGAGAACCACTCTGATTATCCTGCTTGTTCAATATGGCTACTATTTTCAGTCTGGTAAATAGTCATTACTCATTTCAGGGTGTAGGCTAAGGAAGAAGAACCTCAGTTTAGAGCAATGGGGATTGAGTGTTTTGAGTACAGCATTTAAATTACTGAGGCGTCCGTCTTGGGACATATATGCAGAATGCTCCTGGCATAAAACAGTTGTTAAAGAAGTGGTTGCTGCTGTCCGTGTTGGGGCCCTTAACAGAGCTGCCTCCGCACAAAAGAATAAAGGAGCCAGATAGTAGTTTGAAAAGCATATCAAAGCCCTGAATACTGATGAGGGTGTATTCTCTGACAGATGCGGTCTGTCTGATACTCTGCCTTTATCGCCACAACTCACTCCTGTCCTCCTGTCTCCCTGGACAGCCCCCAGGAAACACTCCTGGCCTAAGAGCCGTGGGGCCTTCTGCCACTTCGTCCTCTACAAGGAGAACAGAGATACCATGGAAGCCATCAACGTGCTCTCCAAGTTCCTCAGGTAAAACACACACAGTTTCTCATAGCATTTTTCCAACAATATGTAAGCAAAATGTCTACTAAACTGTACAACTCCTGACTGTGTGTCTGCTGTTTCCCAGGATGAGGCCCAATGTGTTCTCCTACATGGGGACCAAGGACAAGAGAGCCATCACTGTGCAGGAGATTGCAGTTCTCAAGTGAGTGTGTTGGCTTGCTACTATCAGCGAATACTTGTAATTACGTACTTATTACTTAACCTATGTTCTCTGTCCCTTCAGGGTCACAGCAGAAAGGCTGTCTCACCTCAACAAGTGCCTCAATAACTTCAAACTGGGAAACTTCTGCTACAAGAAACACCCTCTGAAACTGGGAGAACTACAGGGCAATCACTTCACTGTGGTCATCAGGTCAGTGGATACTAGCTGCGCGTGTCGATGTGTGTAATCTCTTTGCTTTAACTTATTCTTTGTAACTCAAACTACTCTCCAATCCTGATTTATTCATTTAACAATTAAAATAGCTCAACAACATTTAATCTGATCTACGTGTTGCTATTTGTTCCTGGCTGGTTACCTCCCACACAGGAACATCACAGGGACAGAGGAGCAGGTCCAACAGGCCATGACCTCCCTTAGAGAGACAGGCTTCATCAACTACTATGGCATGCAGCGCTTTGGCACCACCGCCGTGCCCACACACCAAGTTGGCAAGTAAGGACATGGACTCACACACACTTGGGTATGGGGTCGGCAGGTAAAAACATGACCCCCTTGGTGCATAGGGTAACTGGCCCATGGGTATGGGGTTGGCAGGGGATAGATGATTGACTGTTGTTGTGTCCCTCTGTTTGGACCAGGGCCATCTTGCAAGGCAACTGGAATGAAGTGATAGATCTGATCCTAAAGCCTCGCCCTGGAGGTAAAACATTTACTGGCTTTCATTTGTCTTTATATCGAATACATGTCCGCTACCAAATGGACAAATCTAAAATGGATAACATTGTTGCAAGAGCACGTGTTAAACTGTTTCTGCCATGGCGTTGCCTTTGTGACAACTGCAGATGTAAAAAGGATGTTTAATAGAATATGATTTATTGATTTACTGCTCTCTCTCTCTCTCTCTCTCTGTCAAGCGGAGAAAGGTTACCTGGTGAAGTGCCGTGAGGAGTGGGCCCAGTCCCAGGACCCAGAAGCAGCACTGAAGAAGCTGCCTGTTAAACGCTGTGTGGAGGGACAGCTGCTCCGAGGTCTCTCCATGTACGGCAGGAAGAACATCATCACTGCCTTTGCAATGGTGAGCTGAGCACGCTTTTACTCATACAAACTACCTGGCAGATGCACTATTATAACTGGTCAGGAAGTAATGGGTGTACTCACGCACACTTGCCAAATGCCAATGTCAAACATTCTTTATTTATCCCTAATTGGTTCCAATGGACTGTTATTAAATGTTGTTAAAGGTGAGAAACAAAGATAGCCACCCGGGTCCACTGTTGATTTGTTTGACTCATTAAAGCTGCAGTATGTAACTTTTTGGGTGACGCGACCAAAATCACATAGAAATATGCGTTATAGATCTGTCATTCTCATTGAAAGCAAGTTTAATTAGTGGTACATTTGTTCTATGTGCGCAATTTTTATGCTTCCTGTTCTTATGTTTTGTTTTTGCTTATATTACTTCCTGTTTTGTACACCAGCTGAAAATACAATATTTTTGGTTATGGAAAATATATTTCACAGTGGTTTAGATGGTACAATGATTCTCTACACTATACTTGCTTGTTTTGTCACAAACTGAAATTAGGCGAACTATTCTAATTTTAGCAACCAGGAAATGTTGGAGCGATTTCTGGTTAGTGCACCTTTTTTAAAAGTATGTTTTCCTCTGGTTTATTATAGCTGAGGTAACTCCCTGTGTTGGCCCTCCTTTTGTCTTCTAGATCCCTCGTAACAACCGGCTGATGTACATCCACAGCTACCAGAGCTTTATGTGGAACACCATGGTCAGCAGACGCATTGAGGCCTTCGGACTGAAGGCTGTGGAGGGAGACCTCGTGCTTAGGGCAGGTGGGTCATATCTGTTCATGTTTTGTGGGTGTATCTCTGATTCACCACTCAACACCGACGCATTTGGCGATACGCGTGGCTGAAATTCTTGAATAAATGTTCTGTAGAGAAGTGATTGAGCACACAGCCCAGAGTGCCTGTCTCACAGACGGCTCTAAAGTGTGATACTCCATATCTAACAGAGCGCTTTACACCACCTGCTAGACTGGGCTGAGTTAATGTGCTCATTCTATGTAGGGTCTCAAACCAAGTGATGTAGACATCCTCCTATTCACCCTCTTATCTCCAGGCACTGCATTCGTGCTGTCCGCAGCCGAGGCCGAGACCCACTCTATCCAAGACGTGGTGATGCCCCTACCAGGGTTTGACGTCATCTACCCCACTCACCATGGTAAGAGAGCCCTGCATCCTCCCACCATGTCAGGGCAAAGTCCCCTCACCACCGCCATTCTCATCCTGTTGTCTTGGGTGTTACAACCAGAGGTGAAGAAGAAAAACGATATCTCTGGAGTATTCTATTCTGTTTTACAATTCTATTCAGATATGTGGTTGAGATCTGTGGGTGAGGTGTGTGTTTCAGATTTTATTGTGTCTTTTTCCTCCTGTTCTGTAACAGTGGGTAAGGGCTACAGGGAGATGCTGAGTGCAGATAACCTGGACATTGACAACATGAGGCACAGGGTGAGGGACTACTCTCTGGCCGGGGCCTACCGACGTATCCTCATCAAACCCAGTGACGTCAGCTGGTCTGTAACACTCGCTATCACCTCAGTATCAATTAATACAAATATTTTCAGTCATGGCTAGCTATAGCAAAAAGCTAACTAATAGTATTGGAGGAGTTGTCGTTACATATTCTAAATACATAAAAAGGAGCTGAGGATTGCTTCCTTTTTTCCTTGCGCATGATAATGTGATTGCCTTGTATAATATTTCCTCATCTACATTCCTGAGTTGTATTTCTTGTATCATCTCTCCTTCTATAGGGAGGTGATTAACTATGAGGACCCTCGTGTCTCCCTGGTCCACACTGATGTGGAGAAACTAGAGGACCAACCTCCCCCAGTCTTCAACAAAGGTCTGTTCTAGTTTCATCATGTTGCTGTGCATTAATCAATCTGTGGTACTTTTCCACTCACCTTAATAGTGTGTTTCTCCTAACTCTTTTTCTCCCTCCCTCCCTCCTCATCTCTCCTCCACCCACCAGAGGGGAAGTACAGGGCTCTGAGGATGGAGTTCTCCCTGCCTCCCTCTACCTACGCCACCATGGCCATCAGAGAGGTGCTCAAGATGGACACCAGCATCAAGAACCAGACTCAGCTCAACACCACCTGGCTCAACTAATACAACACAACAGAACTGGGCCCACTGGGCTGCTTTTCCAGGCTGCAGAGCAGTCTGTCCTTTAGTGGGTATCTACTTACTGTATGTGAGACTAACAGTCTATATTGTGTGTGGGGGAGTGTTTTGATACTTTGCCAAGCCAAAGGTCATTCCTCTCAAGGTGTGTCAGTCAGGGTGATAGGAAATATTACCTCATCCTACACAACCAAGAGCAACAACTCTGATATTATATTGTTACTACTCTGATTATTTTCTTAAGTTTCTTCATTTTTTATCAGGAAGTTTTTACTGTCTTTTAAAGCTTTGCTGCACTGGAGAAATTCAGAGATATGTTTTTGAAACAGCTGATGTGCTACAGAAGCACTTAAAGGGGCTGTGTAGAAAAGTTTGTGTTAACCAATGGTGGTGCTCTGTGACGCCCCTGCTATTTCCCAGGGTACTACAATGACCTGACCCTGGTTGTACAGAATTACTGTTTGCTTTTTTAACTCTAAAATGTTTTGTTTTTTTAACAAGCTCTCTTACAGAGAGAGAATTAAAATGTTGAGTGAAAATGCTTTTTGTGATGTATCATTCGTGGTCTTGCACCAGATCTATCATTCTGCTCCAACCTGTGCCACTATTAGGGTATCATCTTGAACTTTGTAACATTGCCTATGGTAACTATTCAGCCCAAGAATATCAACCCTACAATTCCATTGTCAAAATAATGGGTGGCTTTTCTGGAGCATTTACTGTCATAAATCCAATGTTGCTTGACCAAAACACGTATTATATTCAATATACATTGACATTTATATAGTACAGTGTTGTAGCACAATACTTATGGGGCGGTGGGGACTCTATTTCTGGTTGATGGCAGTAGAGATGAATCCTGGCAATGACCGATCAGTGCTCTGTTTAAGGCTCCAGTCAGCACTGAAACACAGTGCCCCATTGCTGCTGGTCATGGCAGGTGCTGTGGAGCTGACCATCTGGCAGGGAGGCTGATGACAGCTGGCTGTAGTCGCTGAATTCATCGCCTGGCTCCAATCTAATGTGTTTGACTGGATCCGGTCACCAGCCAGTCACCCTGGGATACTGAGGAGGATCTCATAGGGTTTTACAATATTTTCTCTTATGTCATGCTCTGAAATAAAATCTGGTTAAGAAAGCACTTCAGATTTCATCATATTTGAATCACTGTTAGGTGATATGGTACAGTCACACTGGCATGTTATTTTCTAGCAGGACTGGTGTCATCTTATGAGTGACCATCAATTGTATATTTCTTTCTCAAGCCCTAAAACATTATACCAACTCATACCACAAGGGGGTGAATTTACAAAGACATAAAACCTGCATTTTTACAGAATATTTTATTTTGAGTGAGCTCAACAAATGTACATCACCTTAAAAAGTAATTTTCCAAATCCACCTGTGTTATTAATACTTAAAAACAATGAAATTCAAAATGTGTAAATGTACACGTTAAGACCAATCAAATATGTCCTGTGGTTAGCGACTTTGTCGCTATATTTAGCGATTATTCATACCCCTTTAGCGACTTTTTCTGGTGTTATTGGAGACTTTTGGAGGGCCCCACCCCCGTCCCAAAGCAATCACAGGCTGCCCAGTCCTCGCGCAGCAGTCCCTCCCAGCTGCAGTCAGAGCAGGAGACATTCACCAATCCGCGTCCAGACTGCAAATGAATCGCGCATGCAGGAAGCTGCCGCTGGCTGATCCCGCCCCTACATTCAGGGCGGGATGTAAATGCTGGGTGATTTTTTACTCACTTTTTGTCTCTCCCACGACGTTATTCCTATATTCCGTCAATTTAGCTTGAAAGTTGTGATCCCTTTCTTCTAGCATTGAAGTCGCGACTACTTTGTTGAAAGATGTCGTCTGGAACCGCTTTGCTTTATGACGAGGAGATGACCCGCTACAAACTGTTATGGGTTGAGTACGTCTGCTTCCTGATTGTGCATTATGTTGTTCAACCACTGATAACTATCGTTCTATGATGTGTACGTATGAGTGAGCGAGCCAAATCAAAATCAAATCACATTTTATCGGTCGCATACACATATTTAGCAGATGTTATTGCGGGTGTAGCGAAATGCTTGTGTTCCTAGCTCCAACATTGCAGTAATGTCTAACAATACACACTAATCTAAAAGTAAAATAATGGAATTTAGAAATATTAGGACGAGCATGTGTAGGGTGAGTGTACGTGTTCATAAGTGTTTGAGTGCACACTGTTAGCTGGGTCATTCCTGTTATGCGGTGCCTTTTCTGTCCCCAGGGAAGAACACCTCTTATTTAGTGTAAAATGTGGATTCCAAAATATAAAGTTAGGTGTTCTTTACCATAAAAACACAAAGATATGGATCTCAAGGGGAATTTTATGAATCTTTACAATTTTGTTTTCAGTGGATGTAGGCGTTTTTGCCATGTCCCTGATTTCACTTTCCACGCTGTTAGTTTGTAGTAAATCAGCCCCTTCCCATAATGACATCACATTCAGGAAGTGAATGGCGGGAAAACAGCAGTGCTAAGTATCAACACTCGGTTTTATCTATATTTTAATGTTTCATGATGTTGGTCAGTATGTCTCACTCTTACATTTCCACCCTATTAGGGTACATTAGATGAACATGTTATACAATTTTAGAATTTAAAAATATGTTTGACAAAAAAGTTAACATTCTCTTCAACTGTTTACCATTTATGTTAGCGATATCTTGATCACTGACGGTGGCAGGCTAATTTAGCCTCCACATTTCCACCCTGTTAGGTTCCACCCTGTTAGGCATATGCACCTAACATGGTGGAACATGTACCTAATAGGGTGAACATTTTGTCAGAAAATAAATTACTTGTGGCAATATTTATTACCATTTACATAATACAATACATTTATATTTTACGTATATTTAGCCTTTACAGCCATGGGCTTTTATCCCCCAAAAACTGCAGTGAAAGGCACAATGAAGATGCATCAAGTGATAAGTGTGTTGCCAGGTCACATCAAGTACAGAGACATAACCTGTCTCTGCCAAATAGATGAGGGGGTCATGGACTGTCCCTGCTTTGAGTTAAAATAAGCAACTAGAAGCTGCTGAGGCTTCAAGATCAACCTAGAAGCTGCTGAGGCTCCAAGATCAACTCTAGAAGCTGTTGAGGCGCCAAGATCTGTGTGCACCATTGAAATCCTGTGGCGACCAGAGGCCATTCACTCTCAACATATTGGTCAGTGGTGTGTGGTGTCCTATGACAATGAGCCATACCCAGGAATCATAACATATGTGGAGGAGGATAACATCCAGGTCAAGTGCATGCACCGTAATGGAATAAACAAATTATTCTGGCCAAGCCCACGCGATGACATCAGCTGGTACGCTGACCACCAGGTAGTATGCCTGATCCCCGAGCTTGGGGTTACATAAAAGGTACATAAAAGACCACTTTGGAAACCATTGAGCTACAACTGGAGAAAGGGGACTTGCAGTATGTGGACGGGGGGCTGGAGAGGAGTGGAGAAAAGGGTTGAGTTGGAAGGGTTTTAGAAGGGAGTGAAGTGGAGGAGAGAGAGAGGAAAGAAGGGGAGGGGGGGCACTTTTTAAACGTTCATGTATCCTTATACAGTTGAAGTCGGAAGTTTACATACATCTTAGCCAAATACATTTAAACTCAGTTTTTCACAATTCCTGACATTTAATCCTAGTAAAAATTCCCTGCCTTAGGTCAGTTAGGATCACCACTTTATTTTAAGAATGTGAAATGTCAGAATAACAGTAGAGAGAATTATTTCTTTCAGCTTGTATTTCTTTCATCACATTCCCAGTGGGTCAGAAGTTTACATACACTCAATTAGTATTTGGTAGCATTGCCTTTAAATTGTTTAACTTGGGTCAAACGTTTCGGGTAGCCTTCCACAAGCTTCCCACAATAAGTTGGGTGAATTTTGGCCCATTCCTCCTGACAGAGCTGGTGTAACTGAGTCAGGTTTGTAGGCATCCTTGCTCGCACACACTTTTTCAGTTCTGCCCACACATTTTCTATAGGATTGAGGTCAGGGCTTTGTGATGGCCACTCCAATACCTTGACTTTGTTGTCATTAAGCCATTTTGCCACAACTTTGGAGGTATGCTTGGGGTCATTGCCCATTTGGAAGACCCATTTGTGACCAAGCTTTAACTTCCTGACTGATGTTGCTTCAATATATCCACATCATTTTCCTTCCTCATGATGCCATCTATTTTGTGAAGTGCACCAGTCCTTCCTGCAGCAAAGCACCCCCACAGCATGATGCTGCCACCCCCGTGCTTCACGGTTGGGATGGTGTTCTTCATCTTGCAAGCCACCCCCTTTTTCCTCCAAACAAAACGATGGTCATTATGGCCAAACAGTTCTATTTTTGTTTCATCAGACCAGAGGACATTTCTCCAAAAAGTACGATCTTTGTCCCCATGTGCAGTTGCAAACCGTAGTCTGGCTTTTTTATGGTGGCTTCTTCCTTGCTGAGCGGCCTTTCAGGTTATGTCGATATACAGTGGGGAGAACAAGTATTTGATACACTGACGATTTTGCAGGTTTTCCTACTTACAAAGCATGTAGAGGTCTGTACTTTTAATCATAGGTACACTTCAACTGTGAGAGACGGAATCTAAAAAAATCCAGAAAATCACATTGTATGATTTTTATGTAATTAATTTGCATTTTATTGCATGACATAAGTATTTGATCACCTACCAACCATTAAGAATTCCAGCTCTCACAGACCTGTTAGTTTTTCTTTAAGAAGCACTCCTGTTCTCCACTCATTACCTGTATTAACTGCACCTGTTTGAACTCGTTACCTGTATAAAAGACACCTGTCCACACACTCAATCAAACAGACTCCAACCTCTCCACAATGGCCAAGACCAGAGAGCTGTGTAAGGACATCAGGGATAAAATTGTAGACCTGCACAAGGCTGGGATGGGCTACAGGACAATAGGCAAGCAGCTTGGTGAGACGGCAACAACTGTTGGCGCAATTATTAGAAAATGGAAGAAGTTCAAGATGACGGTCAATCAACCTCGGTCTGGGGCTCCATGCAAGATCTCACCTCGTGGGGCATCAATGATCATGAGGAAGGTGAGGGATCAGCCCCCAACTACACAGCAGGACCTGGTCAATGACCTGAAGAGAGCTGGGACCACAGTCTCAAAGAAAACCATTAGTAACACACTACGCCGTCATGGATTAAAATCCTGCAGCGCACGCAAGGTCCCCCTGCTCAAGCCAGCGCATGTCCAGGCCCATCTGAAGTTTGCCAATGACCATCTGGATGATCCAGAGGAGGAATGGGAGAAGGTCATGTGGTCTGATGAGACAAAAATATAGCTTTCTGGTCTAAACTCCACTCGCCGTGTTTGGAGGAAGAAGAAGGATGAGTACAACCCCAAGAACACCATCCCAACCATGAAGCATGGAGGTGGAAACATCATTCTTTGGGGATGCTTTTCTGCAAAGGGGACAGGACGACTGCACCGTATTGAGGGGAGGATGGATGGGGCTATGTATCGCAAGATCTTGGCCAACAACCTCCTTCCCTCAGTAAGAGCATTGAAGATGGGTCGTGGCTGGGTCTTCCAGCATGACAAGACCCAAAACACACAGCCAGGGCAACTAAGGAGTGGCTCCGTAAGAAGCATCTCAAGGTCCTGGAGTGGCCTAGCCAGTCTCCAGACCTGAACCCAATAGAAAATCTTTGGAGGGAGCTGAAAGTCCGTATTGCCCAGCGACAGCCCCGAAACCTGAAGGATCTGAAGAAGGTCTGTATGGAGGAGTGGGCCAAAATCCCTGCTGCAGTGTGTGCAAACCTGGTCAAGACCTACAGGAAACTGATGATCTCTGTAATTGCAAACAAAGGTTTCTGTACCAAATATTACGTTTTGCTTTTCTGATGTATCAAATACTTATGCCATGCAATAAAATGCAAATTAATTACTTAAAAATCATACAATGTGATTTTCTGGATCTCACAGTTGAAGTGTACCTATGATAAAAATTACAGACCTCTATATGCTTTGTAAGTAGGAAAACCTGCAAAATCGGCAGTGTCTCAAATACTTGTTCTCCCCACTGTAGGACTCGTTTTACTGTGGATATAGATACTTTTGTACCTGTTTCCTCCAGCATCTTCACAAGGTCCTTTGCTGTTGTTCTGGGATTGATTTGCACTTTTCGCACCAAAGTACGTTCATCTCTAGGAGACAGAACGCGTCTCCTTCCTGAGCGGTATGACGGCTGCGTGGTCCCATGGTGTTTATACTTGCGTACTATTGTTTGTACAGATGAACCAGAATTGAGGTCTTCGCTGATTTCTTTTGATTTTCCCATGATGTCAAGCAAAGAAGCACTGAGTTTGAAGGTAGGCCTTGAAATACATCCACAGGTACACCTCCAATTGACTCAGATGATGTCAATTAGCCTATCAGAAGCTTCTAAAGCCATGACATCATTTTCTGGAATTTTCCAAGCTGTTTAAAGGCACAGTCAACTTAGTATATGTAAACTTCTCACCACTGGAATTGTGATACAGTGAATTATAAGTGAAATTATCTGTCTGTAAACAATTGTTGGAAAAATTACTTCTGTCATGCACAAAGTAGATGTCCTAATCGACAAGAAATGTGTGGAGTGTTTGAAAAAACGAGTTTTAATGACTCCAACCTAAGTGTATGTAAACTTCCGACTTCAACTGTATATATGACATATTTTACAAATGCTGAGTAACCATTTTATTAAGCCAAGAGTTGTTAGGAGCAAAATGAGTAGGGCTGTTTATCATAAAATGCCTGATTAGTGTTTTTTAACTTGAACAAACAGGTGATTTTCAAATACAATCCAATTGTTTTACATCTAGCTATGTTGTTCTAATGCAATACTCGTGTTTTTATGTTGTTTTACAAACTTAGGTTGACAATGTTTTTAAAAAGACAAAGTAAATAGAAAATGTATTAAATAGAAAGTGGTTATAATTATAAATGTAATGTTTGTTTTTTTACCATTTCACTGGATAAGAGCGTCTGCTAAATTATGTAAATGTAAATTTAAAAGTTCATAAAAATATTTAATTATTTAAATATTCTGTTCATTATTGGTGTTAGTTACACCCTGTTATTGCTTTACATCCTGTTATGCTTTATTCCACCCTGTTAGGTTAGTGTTTTAAAATCATAATTGAACAATACCATCAAATGTTATGTATGTCTTTGTGGTAACTTGTAGAGATAGAAGGGGTCAACTACATATGCAAAAATCTTGACCAAATTCTTATTAGGAAAAATGTGGCGCAAATGAAGCGCGGGTTCCGAAAATAAAAGACGTTTGGGTCAATAACCTTTGATGTATAATTATTTGAAGAAAATAAAGAAACGTAATAGAGCAAAGGACATTTGATGTTTTAGAAAATGTAAGGCTGTAACATAACAAAATGTGGAAAAAGTCAAGGGGTCTGAATACTTTCGAAGGCACTTTACATGCATTGTTTCAGATAGTTATGTGTATGTCCCTAACAGGGTGGAAGTATCCCATGGTGCATGTGTGAAGAATATGCCTATATTTATTAGGATTTGAATACCTGAGCTTGACCAATATGTTTTTCTGAAAGTCAAACATGTCCTTTTTCTGATAGTTTTTTTCACAGAAGTCACGACATAGCAGGAATGACCCAGCTAATTGTTTGTCTTACTTTTTTTCTTTTGCATGTCCTCTCTTCAGCCCGGCATGTAAGATCGAGGTCCCTGAGCGTCTGACTGTGAGTCACACAGCTCTGCAGAAGGAGGGTCTGGCTGATCGCTGTGTCTCTGTGCCTGTACGCCAGGCCACCGACGCAGAGATCCTACTGGCTCACAGGTGAGTCTATCCACACACACACACACACACACACACACACACACACACACACACACACACACAAACACACACACATCCACTGCTCTATGTCGTACCTACAGTGAGGAGTACCTGGAGGCAGTAAAGAAGACACCTCACATGAGCCTGGATGAGCTGAGGAACTTCACCCAGCAGTATGGGGATGTCTACTTCCACCCGGTGAGATGACATGGACAGTCAGTCAGTCAACTAACCAACCAACTAGTCAATCAATCAACTAATCGCTGCATTGTCCCAATTGGAGAAGATATAGTGCACATAATATAGAAAAGCACAGAACGAGACCTGACTATGAGGCTGACGGAAACAGAGTTAGCATTGTGAAACCCATGTTCTCTGCTTGTGTTTTCGTCTCTAGAACATCTACCACTGTGCCAAGTTGGCCATCGGGGCCACTCTCCAGCTGGTGGACAGTGTGATGACGGGGAAAGTAAGGAACGGCATGGCCTTGGTCAGGTGAGTTTTAACCATGGAGGAACAGAGAACATATGGGTTTATCCTCAGCTGTTTTATTTACAATGCCCCTCAAGGTGTCATGGACTTCCTGTATGCACAGTTACAGTATCTGGTACTCAGGATTCATCTCCCTCCCACCTCTTTTCATCATGCCCCTCCCCCAGGCCCCCAGGACACCACAGTCAGCGCAGTGCTGCCAACGGCTTCTGTGTGTTCAACAATGTGGCCATCGCTGCCCACTATGCCAAGAAACACTACAATGTCAAGAGGTGAGCAGGGCCTGGATAGAACCCACTCTTAACTGATTCCACTGTATGCCTTTCAAAATAGAATTAGAAATAGAATAGGAGAATGTGTGTTGTTTTTCTAAGAATGTTTTTGTTTCCCCAGGGTGTTAATAGTGGACTGGGATGTGCATCACGGACAGGGGGTGCAGTTCGCTTTTGAGGATGACCCAAGGTGAGTATCTTTTCTTGATCCTAACTGGACTTTTTGTCTGGTATTCCATCCTGTCTGATCTGCAGATTGCTCTGACTGACGCCCCTCTCTTTCCCCCAGTGTGCTCTACTTCTCCTGGCACCGCTATGAGCACCAAGGCTTCTGGCCCAACCTTAGGGAATCGGACTATGACAGTGTGGGCAAGGAGAAGGGTGCTGGCTTCAACATCAACGTACCCTGGAACAAGGTGAGTCCCATAGAAGTAGAATTCTAGAAGTAATTTTATATCAAGGAGCCCTACCTACCATACAGTACTTGTTACTTTCTCCGTAGCATTATGCTTTCAGTTATCATTTGATCTCTTGACTGATTACAGGTGGGGATGGAGAACAGTGATTACCTTTCTGTCTTCTTCCATGTTCTCCTACCTATCGCATATGAGGTGAGGCATTCTCCTGGGTCAGAATCGGCAGCACTCACAAAACATGTGTGATGTTCAATCTCTCTACATATCAATCTCAAATGATGACTGAATGAAATTAATGCTCTTTCCTCCAGTTCAGCCCAGATTTGGTCTTTGTGTGTGCTGGCTTTGACTCTGCCATTGGAGACCCAGAGGTAAGGCATTCTACTTCTTAAATGAATGACAAACAAATATAGGCCTAGACACTATTGTTATGGTATTACAGTATAATCAAACGTTATTTTATGCTTGTGTCCTAGGGTCACATGTGTGCCACCCCAGACATCTTTGCCCACCTGACCCACCTCCTAAAGTCCCTGGCTGGGGGGAAACTGTGTGCTGTCCTGGAGGTGACTGTCACTCATAGACTTTTATATATTTAACAGTGTCACTCTGTTCTGAAATGAGTCACAAGAACAAAACAGGAACTGTTTCTGCTGCTGTTTTTTGTACCTCGATTCACTCTAAAAAACTATTTTAGGGAGGGTACAACTTGACCTCACTGGCCCAATCAGTGTGCCAGACCGTCCAGACCTTACTCGGAGATCCCGCCCCCCAAACATCAGAACTGAACGGCCCATGTGAGAGGTGGGTTGTCGTGTCAATCAGAGCTTTAAAAAGGCTATAAACCTAAATAGCTTGTACAGTAAGTTAAAACACTGCATTGTGTCTCTGCCTCGCTCTCTCCGTCCCTGCAGTGCTCTGGAGTCCATTCAGTGTGTGAGATCAGCTCACAAGCCGTACTGGGCCTGCCTCAAACATGCAGGTACTATATAACATCGCTCTCTGATCACTCTCAGATCTTATCACTTCATTTACAAAATATCAACCTGCATTATCCTAATAGAACTATTAATCTTATCTTTCTTCCCTCCCTCTCTTCAATTCCCTTCCAGTTGCCCCACCCGTGTCTGAGCCCAGCACTAAACGCTGTAAGCTGGTAGAGAAGGAAGAGGGTGTGCAGGCTGAGGGGGGTCAGGATGAAGAGGGTCAGGAAGAAGAGGGGGATGGTCAGAAAGAGGAGGAAGAGGAGGTGGTGTGGATGAAGCCTCCGTCCCGGTTGGCTCCTCCGGTCCACACTGAAGTGGCGCTCCCTGCTGACCTGGAGGTCCCTGACAGATGTGACCGTGTGAGATCATCACTGGCCCCAACTCTTGAGATACTGCAAAGACTCAGGTCTGTCCCTAACATGTACTGCAAAGACTCAGGTCTGTCCCTAACCTATACTCCTGAGATACTACAGAGTTTTAAGTCTGTCCCCAACAAATGTCCCCAGCTACATTCACAACCCACAGATATATTCATCCACAGTACTGTTAAAGCTGCATTATGTAACGTTTTTGGCAACCTGATCAAATTCACATGAAAATGTGTGTTTATAGATCTGTCATTCTCATTGAAAGCAAGTCTAAGAAGTGGTAGATCTGTTCTATGTGTGCTATTTCTATGCTTCCAGTTTTTGTGTCTTTTACTTTTGGTTTTGTACACCAGATGAAAATACAATATTTTTGGTTATGTTAAATATATTTTAGTGGTTTAGATGGTACAATGATTCTCTACACTATACTTGCTTGTTTTGTCACATAAACTGAAATTAGGCAAACTATTCTAATTTAATTAGCAACCAGGAAATGGCGGAGCGATTTCTGCCTAGTGCGTCTTTTAAAGTATGATCATAGTTCCTGTTTAATCAATTTGTACTTTTACTTTGATAATATGATTATAGATCATATTTATTGGACTCCAATGTTTTTGGTGAAGCTTCAGTAATATTGTCTTATTTTATAACCAGGGATAACTTTTTTGAAGGGTCGGCAGAGGAGGAAGCTCTCATGCCTCTCTGCAGCATCATCGCGCTCTTTGAAAAGATGACGAAACAAGAGGTGAGCTCACTGTTGATAGACGTGTTTAGAAGTTGAGAGTGATTTTTAATCTTACTCATCAAAAGTCGTTTGCATTGTGAACCATTACGTACATCAAATTATAGACTGATCATGTCTTTGTCAGTGGGCAAACATACAAAATCAGCAGGGGATCAAATACTTTTTCCCCTCACTGTAACTGTTGCCTGTGTGTTTCTTTAGTACCAGTACACTTTGTGTTGCCTTTGTTTGCTTGTGATAAAGTAATGTAACACATTGCTATTCCTGGGGATGGAGTATGATGAATACACAGAGGGTATTGTGTGTGTATTTATACACTACCAGCCTAAAGTTTGGACACACCTACTCATTTAAGGGTTTTTCTTTATTTTGACTATTTTTTACATTGTAGAATAATAGTGAAGACATCAAAACTATGAAATAACACATGGAATCATGTAGGAACCAGAAAAGTGTTAAACAAATCAACCAGATTCTTCAAAGTAGCCACCCTTTGCCTTGATGACAGCTTTGCACACTCTTGGCATTCTCTCAACCAGCTTCATGAGGTAGTCACCTGGAATGCATTTCAGTTAACAGGTGTGCCTTGTTAATTTGTTGAATTTCTTTCCTTCTTAATGCATTTGTGTCAATCAGTTGTGTTGTGACAAGGTAGGGGGGTATACAGAAGATAGCCCTATTTGGTAAAAGACCAAGTCCATATTATGGCAAGAACAGCTCAAATAAGCAAAGAGAAATGACAGTCCATCATTACTTTAAGACATGAAGGTCAGTCAATAAGGAACATTTGCAGTCGCAAAAACCATCAAGTGCTATGATGAAACTGGCTCTCATGAGGACCGCCACAGAAATGGAAGACCCAGAGTTACCTCTGCTGCAGAGGATAAGTTCATTAGAGTTATCAGCCTCAGAAATTGCAGTCCAAATAAATGCTTCACAGAGTTCAACAGACACATCTCAACATTAACTGTTCAGAGGAGACTGTGTGAATCAGGCCTTTATGGTCGAATTGCTGCAAAGAAACCACTACTAAAAGACCCCAATAATAAGAAGAGACTTGCTTGGGCCAAGAAACACCAGCAATGGACATTAAACCAGTGGAAATTTGTCCTTTGGTCTGGAGTCCAAATTTGAGATTTTTGGTTCCAACCGTCGTGGCTTTGTGAGACGCAGTGTGGGTGAACGGATGATCTCCGCATGTGTATTTCCCACCGTAAAGCATGGAGGAGGAGGTGTTAAGGTGTGGGGGTGCTTTGCTGGTGACACTGTGGTTTATTTAGACACATAACCAGCATGGCTACCACAGCATTCTGCAGCGATGCGCCATCCCATCTGGTTTGGGCTTAGTGGGACTATCATTTGTTTTTCAACATGACAATGACCCAACACACCTCCAGGCTGTGTAAGGGCTATTTTACCAAGAAAGAGAGTGCTGGAGTGCTGCATCAGATGGCCTCCACAATCCCCCGACCTAAACCCAATTGAGATGGTTTGGGATGAGTCGGACCGCATAGTGAAGGAAAAGCAGCCAACAAGTGCTCAGCATATGTGGGAACTCCTTCAAGACTGTTGGAAAAGCATTCCAGGTGAAGCTGGTTGAGAGAATGCCAAGAGTGTGCAAAGCTGTCATCAAGGCAAAGGGTGGCTATTTGAAGAATCTCAAATATAACATATTTTGATTTGTTTAACACTTTTTTAGTTACTACATGATTCCATATGTGTTATTTCATAGTTTTGATGTCTTCAATATTATTCTACAATGTTGAAAATAGTAAAAATTAAAGAAAAACCCTGGAATTAGTAGGTGTTCAAACTTGACTGGTGCTGTATATTTGTAACTGAACTATGGGGCTATTATTCCCAGCATCACAAATAGTAGAGAGATGGTGTGGTTTGGCCTCTGATTTTTGGTTTGGCTTTGGCTAACCTGGCACTTTATTATTATTATTATTATAATAATAATAATAATAATAATAATAATAATAATAATTATTATTATTATTATTATTATCAATAAACTTTGATGCTAACTGTCTGTCAGATTCGTAACGGTCTGGCGCTGGTGCCTGATGTCTCCGTGGCGATGCTGTGTGCAGTGCAGCATGCTGGGATGTCTCTCACCAACCGGTATACACCGTTTATGACCTTTGACCTTGAGTACATTCTCAATACTGGACATGCATAAACCAGTAGGGAAACTGGTGGCGAACACTGTTGGTGGGTTTTTTCTCTTCACAGGTTGTTGCTGGTGTACCTGGGGGATGGGGAGATCCCGACATACATCACTGAGGACGGGTGAGAATGTTTGCACAGTACGTTGAGTAACCACACAGTCATAAACACCCTTCTAAACCATAAACATCTCCTTCACCTTTCTCTTTTAGGAAAGCACTAGTGGTGCAGATCAGCAGTAAGGAGCCAGAGGAGCAGAAATCCAAATATCAGGTTTCTGTGTGTCTGAAAAAGGTAGAGCAAATGATTTGGAAAAGGAAACGTACAATACTCCTACGACATGATTCTCTTGTTGCTCTTGCCAAGGTTTTATGGAGGAGATGTATGTTATTATTTTCTACCTTATGTTAATGCATAGCATCTGTTGTGTACAGTGTATTATAACAGTCAATGTGTGTGTTTGCGTCCCACCACAGGGCTGCAGTGATGTGCCAGGGTTGATGCAGGCTGTGCTGTGCCTGCTCCTACCTCTGGCCTATGAGTATGACCCTGGGCTGGTGCTGCTGGTGCAGGGGCCAGGCAGTGGGGTGGGGAAGGCAGCCTGGGCACAGATCACCAGCCTACTCCAGGGCCTGGCACAGGGCCACACACTGGCCCTTCTACAGGTGAGGGACACCAAGGGAGTGAGGGCCCCACGTTGACTTGCTAAAGCCTTTGGTCCTAGCTATGCAGGTTTAAAGTATTTTGAATTATGATTTTATTTTTTGGGTCATATGAGTGTTGCAGGGATGATCCTCTAACATATTGTTGTCATATCCCAGGAGGGTGAGAAGGAGGCTGTAGGGGCCACGGCAGCCTCTCTGCTGGGGGACCCTGCTCCCTCGCTGGGGCCCCTAGGGGCCCCTCTCCCTGAGGACATGGAGGCCATGGAGAGACTGAGACAGAGGCTGCAGACACACTGGGGACTACTGCAGACTGCAGGTGAACAGATGATCACAGCCTCTAAGGGAACCTATTCAGTTACTCAAATGGATAATAACATTTTAGAAAACCGAAATAGTTATTAGTATAGACACATCAAGAAAAGACTGACCACTCAGATTGTTAATCCCTTTTTGTCCTTTTTAAAGCTGCAAAGGGGAAAGAAGTTGAGGAAAAAGGGCAGAACCAGGACTGAAGTAATCCAGGAACTGAAGTAATCCCCACACTGGTTGGGTTTGTAACCAGGGGAGAAGATCCATCTCCCAACCTTCCATTTTTATACTGTTTGTAATTTTGGTTATTAAAAACGATTCAACTATCTGTTGGTCATTCCACTATCAAGTAATTGAAAATGTCTGAAACTTGCAGCACTGCATAATCTCCATATTGCAACACAGTAACCATGATATTCATATTTTGTTATCTGTTTTAATCAGTCCATGTGTGATGGAAGTTGAGAAATAACTTCCTGTTTGCACAAATGAAGTGAAGTCATAGGGTCATTCAGTATTAATACAGAGGATGCAGCCAGCTGTTGGTCAGAAAATATGTAGACAATGCTGTGATGTGTCAAAAGCAAAACCTATTTTCTATGGAAAACTAGAGCATACCACATAAATACTGCTGTAAAACACTTCTGCCAAAATACATGGAAATGGGAAAACATCCCGAAATATCCACAATATAAATGTGTTAGTTATTTCTTAGTTGCTCAGAGTATTAGATGTGGTTCTGATTCTGAATAAGGACTACTGATATAGATGTTGAGTAGCCTATGACAAATTGTTATGCATCAAGCAGTGGTCAGTCCCTCTCTGGGCTATTGTGTGACGCATCCTCTCCTCTCATGGGACAATTTACATCCAGCCATTGACCGGCGCTGTCGGGTAGCCTATAATAAAGGCTATGCCTTGTCTGCTAACTGAGTCATCCGGTCCATTGAAATCAAACAAGCACTCCTCTTTGCCTATTGTTACCGCTACCGGCCCGAAGTGTTGTCTTCTTTTGGAGCGCCACGTCTTTTTCCTGCCAGCGGACTTTATTCCAGGTGTTCAATGAATCACAGGGATTGAGGTTTTACAGAATTTAGCTGCAGCGAACAGATAGGCTACCGTCGCTCAAAGATGTCTGGAGCTCCTGCTAGATCAGCGACTTCGCAGTCGGCCAAGATGAAAAAGGACGAGTCTTTCCTTGGAAAATTAGGAGGAACGCTGGTTAGAAAGAAGAAGTCCAAAGAAGGTAACATTTGTAAGCTTAATTCCCTAAAGCGTGACGTTATACAGTGTTATAATTACACTAATTTGTGTATGTTTTATTCCCTGCTCTCCATGGTGCTGCAATCACATTTCCCATCAATACATTATATTGACAAGGGTCTAAATGTAGGATATGACTTCATAAACCTTTTCAGTAGGAATAAAGAACAACAACAGGGTTGCATGAGCCACATCCTTGTAAATTATTTCTCATATTTATTTCAAGCCATTGAAATGGCTATGATCAGAAGTAGCCTACTATTATAAAACATTGGACTTCCATATAAATCATACATGCCATGGCAAGTCTTTAACTGTTAAACTTTGTGTAAAAAAACTATTTAAATACTCTCTCAACACTGGAAAGTTTCAAAGTGAATACTCAATGTGAGCAAGTAAAAGGAGAAACAAAGCCACAAAGAAAGTAGACTGGCAAGTGGCATTCCTCATGATGTAATAAACATAAATAGATCAGATGGTCATCACCTATAACAAGAATGCAAGGTTATTAAGATAAGGAGTAAGAGGATTACTTTCCCATGATGTTTACTTTCTCTTCTCTTTTGAATAACTTTTGGTCTGCCCTAGTTGTGCAGTTTCACTTTTTCATTTATTTACCAAGCTATTTTGAAGCCCACTTCACAACTCTCTGTCTAGTATGGACAGCTGCAAGATTTGGCCCCTGTGTGTGTGTCCCTCCCTGCCTGGCCATGTGTTTGTCATTCTCCATATAAGGAACTCTAAACGCAGGAGAATGAAGGCTAGGTTGTAATTGCTGTGGAACCCCAGTAAATTCCAGTTATCAACACTCAGTACCTCTGTATGTGTTCTGGGCACGTGCTCTATTAAGGGAAATAGATTTCCTCAAGGTAAAGCACATGTTCCGTGTTTGTTACTTATACCACAGCTTAAGAGTGCCCCTTTGTGGTGACTGGTGAAAGTGATGATAGCCCTGGACTAGGGGGATGGAAGCCAGTCTCAAGACAGCACTCTTTGTGATAAATGCAGAAAAAAAGAAATAAAATAGATGTTTTCAGTGAATGATTGAAAGGTGTAGCCAGGTCAGGTTGGGTGTAGTCTTTTTAACTAAGAAAGATCACAATCAGACAAAACGAGTTTGCTGAGTGTTATAGGCCTAATTCACTGGGTAATTACTTTATGCACTTTTTTATATTCAATTTTGCTCTTTGGGAAATTGCCTTTCATCTCTGTGTATCCCAAAGGGGTACCTGAGAGAGCTTGTTGCCTACAAAAAAATCTAATTGAAAACCACACATTCAGTACTCTATGATTTGCTCAATACGTGTGCAAGTTGCAACTCTCAGTTTGAGACTATGAACAGCAGCTCGTGATCAAGGCCAAACGCACATTATAACGCCTTCAGAAGAAAATAAATGTCTGTTATAATAGCTGTATTACTGCTATGTGTTGGAAACTCAGATTCCTGCTGTGGGGCCGGACCTAGATATCATATGTTTGTGACTGTTTCTGCGGATAAACAGAAAGGAAGTGTCTCTCCCCCTGATGTGTTCTTTTAAGGCTAGTGTCACTCAACACTGCGCTGGACTTGAGAGTGATAATAGTCGGTAAAAAGTGCAAGTCATGGCCTTAAATGTATTATAATGAAGAGTGTATCCTTACTGTCTCCATTATGTCTTAATGGGTGTGACTGAGGGAAATATTATTTCAGTGTTACAGCAATGTCTACCTCAGAAAGTACTCCCACAAGTAAGTTTTATTTTTTTGTCTCACATATTTTAGTTTCAACATAATATTTTTCTTCTAGTCTATTAGTAAATACATCATCTAGAAATTATTTGCTAGAGTAGCTACAGTGAGGGAAAAAAGTATTTGATCCCATGCTGATTTTGTAAGTTTGCCCACTGACAAAGACATGATCAGTCTATAATTTTAATGGTAGGTTTATTTGAACAGTGAGAGACAGAATAACAACAAAAAAATCCAGAAAGACGCATGTCAAAAATGTTATAAATTGATTTGCATTTTAATGAGGGAAATAAGTATTTGACCCCTCTGCAAAACATGACTTAGTATTTGGTGGCAAAACCCTTGTTGGCAATCACAGAGGTCAGACGTTTCTTGTAGTTGGCCATCAGGTTTGCACACATCTCAGGAGGGATTTTGTCCCACTCCTCTTTGCAGATCTTCTCCAAGTCATTAAGGTTTCGAGCCTGACGTTTGGCAACTCAAACCTTCAGCTCCCTCCACAGATTTTCTATGGGATTAAGGTCTGGAGACTGGCTAGGCCACTCCAGGACCTTAATATGCTTCTTCTTGAGCCACTCCTTTGTTGCCTTGGCCTTGTGTTTTGGGTCATTGTCATGCTGGAATACCCATCCACGACCCATTTTCAATGCCCTGGCTGAGGGAAGGAGGTTCTCACCCAAGATTTGATGGTACATGGCCCCGTCCATTGTCCCTTTGATGCGGTGGAGTTGTCCTGTCCCCTTAGCAGAAAAACACCCCCAAAGCATAATGTTTCCACCTCCATGTTTGACGGTGGGGATGGTGTTCTTGGGGTCATAGGCAGCATTCCTCCTCCTCCAAACACGGCGAGTTGAGTTGATGCCAAAGAGCTCGATTTTGGTCTCATCTGACCACAACACTTTCACCCAGTTCTCCTCTGAATCATTCAGATGTTCATTGGCAAACTTCAGACGGGCCCGTATATGTGCTTTCTTGAGCAGGGGGACCTTGCGTGCGCTGCAGGATTTCAGTCCTTCACGGCGTAGTGTGTTACCAATTGTTTTCTTGGTGACTATGGTCCCAGCTGCCTTGAGATCATTGACAAGATCCTCCCGTGTAGTTCTGGGCTGATTGCTCACCGTTCTCATGATCATTGCAACTCCACGAGGTGAGATCTTGCATGGAGCCCCAGACCGAGGGAGATTGACAGTACTTTTGTGTTTCTTCCATTTGCGAATAATCACACACACTGTTGTCACCTTCTCACCAAGCTGCTTGGCGATGGTCTTGTAGCCCATTCCAGCCTTGTTTAGGTCTACAATCTTGTCCCTGACATCCTTGGAGAGCTCTTTGGTCTTGGCCATGGTGGAGAGTTTGGAATCTGATTGATTGATTGCTTCTGTGGACAGGTGTCTTTTATACAGGTAACAAACTGAGATTAGGAGCACTCCCTTTAAGAGTGTGCTCTTAATCTCAGCTCGTTACCTGTATAAAAGACACCTGGGAGCCATAAATCTTTCTGATTGAGAGGGGGTCAAATACTTATTTCCCTCATTAAAATGCAAATCAATTTATAACATTTTTGACATGCGTTTTTCTGGATTTTGTTGTTGTTATTGTCTCTCACTGTTCAAATAAACCTACCATTAAAATTATAGACTGATTATTTCTTTGTCAGTGGGAAAATGTACAAAATCAGCAGGGGATCAAATACTTTTTTCCCTCACTGTATAGTGAAATACTTCCCCTGTGAAAATGAGCTGAGGACATTTCAAAAGCCCATTTGTTCAGCGTAGTTTGAGAAGTTAGTTAGGTGACCGACTGCATTTCCCCTGCAAATGTAAATAAGAAATTAATGTCTTTGTATAATAGAGTCAGAGGAGAATGTGTACATTAGTTGAACCAATAACTAATTACAAAACTTGAATGACAAACAGTACCAGTCAAAAGTTTGGACACAACAACTAATTCCAGGGTTTTTCTTTCTTTCTTTTTTTACTATTTTCTACATTGTAGAATGAAAACTATGAAATAACACATGGAATCATGTAGTAACCAAAAAAGTGTTCAACAAATAAAAGTTTATTTTATATTTGAGATTCTTCAAAGTAGCCACCCTTTGCCTTGATGACAACTTTGCACACTCTTGGCATTCTCTCAACCAGCTTCATGAGGTAGTCACCTGGAATGCATTTCAGTTAACAGGTGTGCCTTGTTAAAAGTTAATTTGTGGAATTTCTTTCCTTCTTAATGCATTTGAGTCAATCAGTTGTGTTGTGACAAGGTAGCCCTATTTGGTAATAGACCAAGTCCATATTATGGCAAGAACAGCTCAAATAAGCAAAGAGAAATGACAGTCCATCATTACTTTAAGAAATGAAGGTCAGTCAATCCGGATAATTTCAAGAACTTTAAAAGTTTCTTCAAGTGCAGTCGTTGAACCCATCAAGCGCTATGATGAAACTGGCTCTCATGAGGACCGCCACAGGAAAGGAAGACCCAGAGTTACCTCTGCTGCAGAAGATAAGTTCATTAGCGTTAACTGCACATCAGATTGCAGCCCAAATAAATGCTTCACAGAGATCAAGTAACAGACACATCTCAACATCAACTGTTCAGAGGAGACTGCGTGAATCAGGCCTTCATGGTCGAATTGCTGCAAAGAAACCACTACTAAAGGACACCAATAATAAGAAGAGACTTTCTTGGGCCAAGAAACACGAGCAATGGACATTAGACCGGTGGAAATCTGTCCTTTGGTCTGATGAGTCCAAATTTGAGATTTTTGGTTCCAACCGCTGTGTCTTTGTGAGACGCAGAGTAGGTGAACGGATGATCTCTGTGTGGTTCCCACCGTGAAGCATGGAGTAGGAGATGTGATGGTGTGGGGGTGCTTTGCTGGTGACTGTCTGTGATTTATTTAGAATTCAAGGCACGCTTAACCAGCATGGCTACCACAGCAATCTGCAGCAATATGCCATCCCATCTGGTTTGCGCTTAGTGGGACTATCATTTGGTTTTCAACAGGACAATGACCCAAAACACACCTCCAGGCTCTGTAAGGGCTATTTGACCAAGAAGGAGAGTGATGGAGTGCTAAATCAGATGACCTGGCCTCCACAATCACCCGACCTCAACCAAATTGAGATGGTTTGGGATAAGTTGGACCGCAGAGTGAAGGAAAAGCAGCCAACATGTGCTCAGCATATGTGGGAACTCCTTCAAGACTGTTGGAAAAGCATTCCTCATGAAGCTGGTTGAGAGAATGCCAAGAGTGTGCAAAGCTGTCATCAAGGCAAAGGGTGTCTACTTTGAAGAATCTCAAATCTAAAATATATTTTGATTTGTTGAACACTTTTTTTTGGTTACTACATGATTCCATATGTGTTATTTTGATGTCTTCACTATTATTCTACAATGTAAAAATACAGAAAAATCCTTGAATGAGTAGGTGTGTCCAGACTTTTGACTGGTACTGTATATATATATATTCGGAAAGTATTCAGACCCATTGACTTTTTCCACATTTAGTTACGTTACAGCCTTATTCTAAAATTGATTACATAATTTTTTCCCTCATCAATTTACACACAATACCCCATAATGACAAAGCGAAAACAGGTTTTTAGAAATGTTTGCACATTTATTAAAAATAGAAAACAGAAATACCTTATTTACATAAGTATTCAGACCCTTTGCTATGAGACTCCAAATTGAGCTCAGGTGCATCCTGTTTCCATTGATCCTCCTTGAGATGCTTCTACAACCTCAAAGAAAGGATTGTGTCGAGGCACAGATCTGGGGAAGGGTACCAAAAAATGTCTGCAGCATTGAAGGTCCCCAAGAACACAGTGGCCGCCATCATTCTTAAATGGAAGAAGTTTGGAACTACCAAGACTCTTCCTAGAGCTGTCCGCCCGACCAAACTGAGCAATCGGGGGAGAAGGGCCTCGGTCAGGAAGGTGACCAAGAACCCAATGGTCACTCTGACAGAGCTCCTGAGTTCTTCTGTGGAGATAGGAGAAACTTCCAAAAGGACAACCATCTCTGCAGCACTCCACCAATCAGACTATTATGGTAGAGTGGCCAGATGGAATCCACTCCTCAGTAAAAGGCACATGACAGCCTGCTTCGAGTTTGCCAAATGGCACCTAAAGGACTCAAGGAAACAAGATTCTCTGGTCTGATGAAACCAAGATTGAACTCTTTGGCCTGATTTCCAAGCGTCACGTCTGGAGGAAACCTGGCACCATCCTTACGGTGAAGCGTGGTGGTGGCAGCATCATGCTGTCGGATGTTTTTCAGCGACAGGGACTGGAAGACTAGTCAGGATCGAGGGAAAGATGAACAGAGCAAAGTACAGAGAAATCCTTGAAGAAAACCTGCTCCAGAGTGCTCAGGACCTCAGACTAAGGCGAAGGTTCACCTCCCAACAGGACAACGACCCTAAGCACACAGATACAGGTGTGCCAAGCTTGTAGCGTCATACCCAAGATGACTCAAGGCTGTAATCGCTGCCAATGGTGCTTCAACAAAGTATTGAGTAAAGGGTCTGAATACCTATGTAAATGTGATATTTCCTGCAACTCTGCCTAGGTCAGCATCCCGGAGTCGCCTCTTCACTGTTGACGTTGAGAGTCTTTTTTATTTTACTTTTTTTATTTTTTTTAATCCATTTAAAATTCGGGCTGTAACACAACAAAATGTGGAATAAGTCAAGGGGTATGAAAAGTTTCTGAAGGCACTGTATATATATATATATATATATATATATATATATATAGTAATTGTCTCTTTACAATTACATATAGAGAAATATTTTATTGCAATGGGGTTTCTCCATTGAAATTCAATTTTCCTTTATGTAATGTTATTTCTGAAGCCTGATGTCACCATGATTCTCATAAGTGTTGTAAGTCAGTGAAGGATTACCAGTAGTGTAGTCAGCATGACTGTCATCATAGCTAATGAAATGGTATAATTGAAAGCCCTGAATAGCCCAGGCCAGGGTTGTGACATGATCATCTCAGCTCTGGACAGTGGGTGTGTGTGAGGATTCTATGTCCGTTTAGTCACTCATGCCTATGCTGCTTGCCTGGCATAAATAACCTGGGCTAAATTTAAGGCCTTGCCTGTCTCACTGAGACATGAATAACTTTCCCCGGGTCACAGAAAATCAAGTCCCCCCAGGGGGCACGGAAACCTTGTTTTACATTGAATATCTAGAGAGATATAAGCTTTTCATATTCAAAGAATGTGTACATTATATTTACACCATGAATTTGACACACTTTAGCTCCAGCCTGCAGCTAAATTGCTGCTGGGATGTTGTTGTTTTTGTCTATTGACTGCAGTCTTCTGCCTACTCTACTCAGCTAATGGGCTTAACCATGCGAGGGGTTTCATATAATGCCTGCAAAGAAGCTGGCTGGAGATTTATTTCACTGCAATGCCGGGGGTAGAACTGAATTAGTGTAATTATATTAAGAGGAATACATTTAGCGCATGATTAATTGTTCAACGCAACAAAACAGATTAAAGGCCCAGTGCAGTCAAAAATGTGATTTTCCTGTGTTTTATATACACTACATGACCAAAAGTATGTGGACACCTGCTTGTCGAACATCTCATTCCAAAATCATGGGCATTAATATGGAGTTGGTCTCCCCTTTGCTGCTATAACAGCCTCCACTCTTCTGGGAAGGCTTTCCACTAGATGTTGGAACATTGTTGCGGGAACTTGCTTCCATTCAGCCACAAGGGCCAGTCAAGTTCTTCCACACCGATCTCGACAAACCATTTCTGTATGGACCTCGCTTTGTGCACAGGAGCATTGTCATGCTGAAACAGGAAAGGGCCTTCCCCAAACTGTTGCCACAAAGTCGGAAGCACATAATCGTCTAGAATGTCATTGTATGCTGTAGCGTTAAGATTTCCCTTCACTGGAACTAAGGGGCCTAGCCCGAACCATGAAAAACCGCCCCAGACCATTATTCCTCTTCCACCAAACTTTACAGTTGGCACTATGCATTGGGGCAGGTAGCGTTATCCTGGCATCCGCCAAACCCAGATTCGTCCGCCGGACTTCCAGATGGTGAAGTGTGATTCATCACTCCAGAGAACGCGTTTCCACTGCTCCAGAGTCCAATGGCAGCGAGCTTTACACTACTCCAGCCGACACTTGGCATTATGCATGGTGATCTTAGGCTTGTGTGCGGCTGCTCGGCCATAGAAACCCATTTCTTGAAGCTCCCGATGAACAGTTATTGTGCTGACGTGGCTTCCAGAGGCAGTTTGGAACTCGGTAGTGAGTGTTGCAACCGAGGACAGATGATTTGTACACGCTACGCGCTTCAGCACTCTGCGGTACCGTTCTGTGTGCTTGTGTGGCCTACCACTTCGCGGCTGAGCCGTTGTTTCTCCTAGACATTTCCACTTCACAGTAAGGCACATACAGTTGACCGGGGCAGCTCTAGCAAGGCAGAAATTTTACGAACTGACTTGTTGGAAAGGTGGCATCCTACGACGGTGCCACATTGAAAGTCACTGAGCTCTTCGGTAAGGCCATTCTACTGCCAATGTTTGTCTATTGAGATTGCATGGCTGTGTGCTCGATTTTATACAGCTGTCATCAATGGGTGTGGCTGAAATAGCCGAATCCACTAATTTGAAGGGCTGTCCACATACTTTTGTATATATAGTGTATATTTATACACTATGAGGTTGGCATAATACTGTGAAATTCTGAAAATTATGATAATGCCCTTTTAGTGTATGAGCTGTATGAATAGACCGCCTGAAATTTCAGCCTGTTGTGGTGGGATGGAGTTTTGGCCTGCCTGGTAAAATCACCAGTTGGTAAATTATTTAATAGACCAATAAGAAAGAGAGTTCAAAACCTCTCTACCAATAACAGCTAGTTTTCCTCCTAGGCAGTCCTAGCAAAATCCTTGCTTGAGAAATTGCTTTTTGCTAAGAATCTATTTTAGTTTATTTTTGACCATTTTAATTGAAAACTTTCACAGTAAGGTACCTAATTGTTACCAGGAAATGATTTGATATTGAGATAAAAACGGCTGCATTGGACCTTTAAGATCTGAATGCAATGCTTATAGTATAAGGATGAAGTTGTACACTAAAGAACATCGCTAACCTAGATAGCCAGTTTGTTTTTTCCATATGTAGCTTACCTCTGATTATCATATAAACAAAAAACAGGAACATCACATTGCTGTCTGATTTATTCAGCATTAGACTGTTCTCCTATGCGGTATGATAGTTCAATCATATTGTGTTACCATGCACCTTCCTACGCAATACTGCTGTTGCTAGTTTGGGTACACAAACACAACATGGTACCTGTCAGTGCAGTAGAGTGTAGTGTAGTAGTACACTAAGATACTAAGATAACCTGCCTAAATGACTACCGACCCGTAGCACTCACGTCTGTAGCCATGAAGTGCTTTGAAAGGCTGGTCATGGCTCACATCAACACCAATATCCCAGAAACCCTTGACCCACTCCAATTTGCATACCGCCCCAACAGATCCACAGATGATGCAATCTCTATTGCACTCCACACTGCCCTTTCCCACCTGGACAAGAGGAACACCTACGTGAGAATGCTATTCATTGACTACAGCTCAGCGTTCCAACACCACAGTGCCCTCAAAGCTCATCACTAAGCTAAGGATCCTGGGACTAAACACCTCCCTCTGCAACTGGATCCTGGACTTCCTGACGGGCTGCCCCCCAGGTGGTGAGGGTAGGTAACAACACATCTTCCACGCTGATCCTCAACATGGGGGCCCCTCAGGGGTGCGTGCTCAGTCCCATCCTGTACTCCCTGTTCACCCATGACTGCATGGCCAGGCACGACTCCAACACCATCATTAAGTTTGCCGACGACACAACATTGGTAGGCCTGATCACCGACAATTATGAGACCTCCCTATAGGCTGAGGTCAGAGACCTGGCCGTGTGGTGCCAGGATAACAACCTCTCCCTCAATGTGATCAAGACAAAGGAGATGATTGTGGACTACAGGAAAAAAAAGTGGACTGAGCACGCCCCCATGCTCATCGACGAGGCTGTAGTGGAACAGGTTGAGAGCTTCAAGTTCCTTGGTGTCCACATCACCAACAAACTATCATGGTCCAAACACACTAAGACAGTCGTGAAGAGGGCACGACAAAGCCTATTCCCCCTCAGGAGACTGAAAAGATTTGGCATGGGTCCTCAGATCCTCAAAAAGTTATACAGCTGCACCATCGAGAGCATCCTGACTGGTTGCATCACCACCTGGTATGGCAACTGCTCGGCCTCCGACCGCAAGGCACTACAGAGTGTAGTGCGTACGGCCCAGTACATCACTGGGGCCAAGCTTCCTGCCATCCAGGACCTCTATACCAGGCGGTGTCAGAGGAAGGCCCTAAAAATTGTCAAAGACTCCAGCCACCCTAGTCATAGACTGTTCTCTCTGCTACCACATGGCAAGCAGTACCGGAGCGCCAAGTCTAGGTCCAAAAGGCTTCTCAACAGCTTCTACCCCCAAGCCATAAGACTTCTGAACAGATAATCATGGCTACCCGGACTATTTGCACTGCCCCCCCCACCCTACTCCATCCCCTTTTTTTACACTGCTGCTACTCTGTTTATTATTTATGCATAGTCACTTTAACTCTACCCACATGTACATATTAGCTCAATTCACTCAACTAGCCGGTGCCCCCGCACATTGACTCTGTACCGGTACCCCACTGTATATAGCCTCCCTACTGTTATTTTATTTTACTGCTGCTGTTTAGTTATTTGCTTTTATTTTTTTTACTTAACACTTTTTTTATTTTACTTTTTTCTTTAAAAAACTGCATTGTTGGTTAAGGGCTTGCAAGTAAGCATTTCACTGTAATGTCTACACCTGTTGTATTCGGCGCATGTGGCAAATACATTTTGATTTGATTTGACTTGAATACAAATCTTTCTCTATAGGGGCCGACAGCTCTGTCTGCAGCAATCGAGTAGAGCTCAGGGAGAGAAGAGACATCCCAGAGTGTGAATAGGAGCTCCGTAGGAGGACACTGACAGACAGAAACACAGAACTCTCTCTTTCTCTCTTTTTCTGTCTGTCTCTCTCCTCTAATACCCTGTCAGCAGGGTGCTCTCTAAGACAATTTGATTTGATTTGATTTGATTAGTATCCATGCTCTCTGTTGTCTCCGTAGCGTCCCAGGGGTTAGTTAGGTAGTGCTCTGCTACTGTGGTTGCAGTTCCCTTCCTGTCCTGGAGACCTCCTCCGTCCACACACACACACACACACACACACACACACACACACACACACACACACACACACACACACGCACACATTTTTTGTTATTCAACCTTGTGGGGACCTAAAATTGATTTCCATTCAAAATCCTATTTTCCCTAACCTTAAACCAAACCCTAAACTTAACCCGTAACCCTAACCCAAACTCTAAACCTAACTCCTAACCCTTAACCCTTAGCCCCTTACCCTTACCCTAACCCTAATTCTAACCCTAACCCTAGTTGTAACCCTAAACCTAACCCCTAAGCTTAAAATAGCCTTTGTCTTCATGGGGATGTGGGAAATGTCCCCACAAGGGAGAATTTTCCTTGTTTTGCTATCCTTGTGGGGTCTTTTGGGGATTTTAGGTCCCCACAAGGATACAAGAACCAACCCATCCACACACACACACACCCACCCCTCCTCTGCTCCTGTAACTGGACCGCAGGGTGGGGGGGTTGTGACAGAAATAAACACGTGATGACGCCGCGTCCACTGCCTAGTCCCACCGGCAGGACCTCACACACTCTCACACACACACTCTCTCTACCACTATACCTTCACTTCGTTGCTACTCTCTGGGCACCTCTGGGATTCTAGGGCTAATTTCTGGAGACATGGCAGGCCTACTATGTGGGACCAAGAGGAAGAAACAAGGTAGTTCTGTTTGACATGGTGGGATTGGCTGGGAGGGCTGCTTATGGCGGGCTTTGAGGAACTCTGATTTATGAATGTGGAAGCATGCCCTGTACATTTTGTGAGTGCTGCTGGTATGTTGCTGTTTAGGGACCCGTTCATGTTTGTGTTTTGATATGAGAAATGTATGCTGGATATTTTTTCTTCAGTTTACAAGTAACTGGGGAGTAATTCAGATTTTGCTTCGGTTGTGATCTATTGACACATTACATCTCTATGCCAGTATTATTTGGCTATATTATAGTTTGTGAGGGCTTTGGTCAAATCCTTAACAGTAATTTTCGCTCATTCAATTCTATCACAGATGTACTGGACAGAGTCACAGAGGGAGGAAGTAGCACAATTATGATGAAATGCAGGACTGTAATTATGAAGGAAATGCTGATCTGGTGTGTGATGCAGGCAGGCATACTGTAGCCCGCTGGCTTGTGGTTGAGCTCTACAGCAGGGCAAATCAGATAGGACATCTTTAGAAACTACAGAGGACTACTCCTCTCTCCAACATCAACAACATCCCTTTTCTGCATACCTTAAATGTGCTGTCTGCTGCTTTCTGCCACAGAGGAAGATGAAAGGAATGTAGCCATTAGGGTTAGAGGCATAAATGTAGACACTAGCCAAATCCCAGAGGTAACGTCAGCCTGTGTTGTCAGTGAAGGTGAATCGAAGCTCAGCTCAGCAACAGAGTGGTTTGGCTTCATCTTGTGGTTTGTTTACAGCCTAATCTCGGAACCCAGGATCAAGTATTACATGTGCTTAACAGTCACAAGAGACTATTTACATCCTCAGTGATCAATTAAGTAATGTTGATGTATCCCATTCAGTGCTTGTTATCATCAATTCACTAATAGATTCATTAGATTTCTGGATTAGTATTAGTATAGAACTGCCCATGGAGAAAGTGTGGTGTCACAGTCTTGGGCTCCAGGCAGTGTGTTAAGCCCCCCCTCACACCAGACAGTTGGGTAGACACACAGACACACACACACACACACACACACACACACACACACTCTCACACTCACACTCACACTCACACACAGGAGCCCACCGCTGCCACACTTAGACAGCTGTGGGGGTGTGCTGTGTGTGTGCCCTCTTACTGAGCTTTAATAGAATGGAAAATATGAATATCTTCACTTGCGTGTGTGTGCTAGGCTCTTATCCATAGCCTAGTATTTCTTTCTAGATAATGTCACTTGTAGAACACACTGATAACAGATCTACACCTGAAACTTTAACTGTATGTTCTTGTTTATTCTATTCTACAGAGCCATTTACTTAATGTTCTTATTCTTATCTTTTCTTATTTCTTATTGTTGTTGCATTGTTGTGTAGGAACCTGCAAGTAAGCATTTCATTGGACGATGTATACCATGCGTATCCCGTACATACGACTAATAAAACTTGAAACTGAAACTGTGTGTATGTGTGTGGTGGGGGTCACTCTGAGGTTAATGCTACTGACTAAAGGTGTTTATCTAATGGTGTGTCCTCTCTGTTGTCCCTGTCCCCAGTGAGTGACCTTCATGAGGAGGGGAAGAACGCCATCAACACTCCCATGCTGCCCTCTGGGACTGAAATCCACCCTGAGGACACCATGCTGGGTAACAACAACTCCTAAAACTCAAACCCTTACCCTAAAACTAACCTTCATACATACAACATGTTTCTGTGTTGCTCGGTAACACCAACTCAAACTCCTAACGCTAACCTCAATACATACAGTACACTCCCATAGGAGAACCCTTTTTGTTTCCAGGTAGAACCCTTTTTGGTTCCAGGTAGAACTCTTTTGGGTTCCATGTAGAACCCTCTGGGGAAAGGATTCTACTTGGAACCAAAAGGGTTCTACCTGGGACCAAAAGGGGTTCTACAAAGGGTTCTCCTATGGGGACAGCCAAATAACCATTTTTGGTTCTAGATAGTACCTTTTTCTCTAAGAGTGTATGGCTCTGTAGGCCTCCGGGACAAACCACAGCCTCTTTCATCTATAGAATCTTATGTATCCAAAACTGTTGTGCCATTTGTTGTCAATCCACTTCAGTCTTGTCAGTGCATCTTTATTGGTCACTGACTGCTGATGCCTTTGGTGGACTGTTGATAACACTTTTGGCCAATTGTGACAATTGTACTCATTGATGCCTGAGGGTTATGAAGTTATGTCTGGGGACCTTACTGAAGCTGATTGGGGGTGACTTCTGGGAACTCTGGGAACTAATTGTGACCGTGAGAGACCTTTGGTGGAAGAGGAAATGAAAGAGCAATGTGCAGAGCAATGTGCAAGGGTGGAGTAAGGACAACACCATGTGTCTTAGTTCCACTCATCACCAGTCTGATTCACTCTATGATCCAAGATGAGTGTGCAATCTGCAGGAGAAGAGGACTGTGTGTGTGTGTGGGTGTGGAGGGGGCATGTTGTAGTCTTCGAATGTGTAAGAATATGTGTGAACTTCCACCATCTATTAGTTGGATCCCTCTGGCTTCACAGCTGAGTGGCTTTCTCCCATCATGTCTTTCTTAGAAGAGAATGCTGAGAGGAACATGCTGGATCCGACCTCAAGAGAGAATCCAAAATTCAAAGATCTTCAGAGGGTAGGTGTCTTATGCATAGCTTAGTATTTCTTTCTGGATTCTGCAAATTGTAGATCACACACTGATAACAGATCTAAACCTGAAACTTCAACTGTATGTTCTTGTTTCTAGGTATTGATAGACTGGATCAACAATGAGCTGGAAGAGGACAGGATCATCGTCAAAGACTTGGAGGAGGATTGCTATGATGGACAGGTGCTTCAGAAGTTATTTGGTAAGGAATAATTAGTTTGGACTCTGTGTAATGTCTGTGGCTGAACTTGTTTTTGATTGTTTGTGTATAAAATTCTAGAGTTGAAAAGGTAACTTCGCAGTACACAGTATTTGGATAAATGGTGTAGTGTACAGATCTGCATAACTGTGTAACTCCTCTCTCCCGGTGACAGAGAAGCTGTCTGGGCGTAAGCTGAATGTGGCTGAGGTGACCCAGTCAGAGATAGGACAGAAACAGAAGCTCCAGACAGTACTGGAGGCCGTCAACGAGCTGCTCAGGCCTCACGGCTGGTCCATCGAGTGGAGCGTCGAATGTGAGTTGTCCACTAAGGCATGAAAATACAGTAATTCAATATCCAGTTTGCCACATAGGACTAACGTAAAGGTTCACAGACCATCAGACACATAATTTTACACAATTGCTACTACAGATCCGTTATGTTATGGCATCCTAAGTCTTTAAAGAGATACATTATCTTCTCGTTGAATATTACCATAGGCACTGTATTTCACCTGATTTACAGTAGTACTGAACTGTATTTCACCTGATTTACAGTAGTACTGAACTGTATTTTACTTGATTTACAGTAGTACTGAACTGTATTTCACTTGCTTTACAGTAGTACTGAACTGTATTTCACTTGATTTACAGTAGTACTGAACTGTATTTTACTTGATTTACAGTAGTACTGAACTGTATTTCACCTGATTTACAGTAGTTCTGAACTGTATTTCACCTGATTTACAGTAGTTCTGAACTGTATTTCACCTGATTTACAGTAGTACTGAAGTGCATATGGCACACTATTCAACCATGGTAAAGTCATTCTAGCCATAGTAATTCAACGTGATGTCACGGCTCACAACACCCTCTCTTGGTCTTCTCCACCGTCCACAGCTATCCATGCTAAGAACCTGGTGGCCATAGTGTACCTGCTGGTGGCTCTGGCCATGCACTACCTGGCCCCCATCAGACTGCCGGAGCACGTCTCTGTACAGGTGGTGGTGGTCAAAGTAAGGAGACACAGCACACATTTGACATCTATTATCTATTACACCTCATGATGATGACGCATTGACCTGTATTGGTGGTTTTGTTTGTTTTAGAAAAGGGAGGGCATACTGCAGACGTCTCATGTGACTAAGGAGCTGACGAGCACGACAGAGTCTGTACTACTGTTATATCGCTTGATATATATCTTTTCAGTTTCTGTGGAAATCCTTACAGTGTGTTGGTATAACCTGTTTTTCTTTTTTCTAGGATGATGATGGGTAGATTTGGTGAGTAGATGTTGGTTGAACATTGAGATCGGTTGTAAAATTTGATTAATGTGGAGTTTTATTATCTCAATTTTTTTCCTGTATCTCAGAAAGGGATGCATTTGACACACTCCTGGATCACGCACCGGACAAGCTCAATGTTGTGAAGAAGGTAGAATATTTGAAGAGAGATTTAAACTTGCAGAAGGCATTGTGTTTGGTTCCTTCATACTTTACACTTTGCTTTTTTATACTTCTCTCCATCAGTCCCTCATCACCTTTGTGAACAAACACTTGAACAAGCTGAACCTGGAGGTCACAGAGTTGGAGTCACAGGTTAGACATCTGATGATGCTGTATTTAACTACACAACAGCTCAATCAATATAACATACTGTAACTACTGGGAATAAGATACAGTGAATTTTCCTCCATTTCGTCATGTTGTTTTTATATTCTTGTGTCCAGTTTGCTGATGGTGTGTACCTGGTGCTGCTGATGGGACTGCTGGAGAACTACTTTGTCCCCCTCTATAACTTCTTCCTCACACCAGAGAACTTTGAGCAGAAGGTAGGTCGGACTTTTAGAAGTGGTGTTTCTCTGAAAGTGGTGGACTTGTAGAAGTGGTGATTCTTTGGTCGACTGTTAGCAGGTTCCTCCGGTTGATCCTCTCCCCTGGTTCCCCTCAGGTCCACAACGTGGCGTTTGCCTTTGAACTGATGCAGGACGGAGGCCTGAAGAAACCCAAAGCAAGGCCAGAAGGTATAGTAGAAAGCCAGTAACACATGGTGGGGAATGCAGGCAGTGGAAATTCAGTTGGAAAGAGAAGCTTGATTTAGGTAGACTATGCATCGGAAAGGTTATGACACTTGAGTAGCTGTAATGCCTTAGATGTCCAATAGGTGTAGATCTTGCCTCACTTTAGATACTTGAACATTGGTGTATGTCTAAGCCAGCCTGTGACCCACACACCCAAGCTAACCCCGCCAGCTCTTATCATTCTGAATATAAAGTCTCACAGGATTAATTTTTCATTTTTCTTTTTGCATACCAATATCACCCAGAATCGGTCAAGCAGCATGAGCTTCCTTGACTTTTGTTTGTGTGTTTGTGATCTTTCCTCCCAGAAAGCAGTTTGTTTATTTGTTTTTAATAACTTTTTACTTATTTTGTGTGTCTTGTTTGGTTCTAGACGTTGTGAACCTGAACCTGAAGTCCACCTTGAGGGTGTTGTACAACCTGTTCACCAACTATAAGAACTCAGAGTGATGTCTGCCTGCCACACACTGTCACAATATAGTGTGAGGAGAATGAAGGCACTGTGTTTGTGCTACCTTCACACTGGCTGATGTCTGAACCCCTGAGGAACCCACTGGGACTAAACCAAAGTCCCCCCTCGTATCAGTGGGATGGCGTAAAGAGACTCAGAATGTTTGTATTTAATCTCCCCAATGTCAGTATTTAAATCCTCCTTTATGCTAACCGTAACCCCTACCCCAGCACACTTATGTTTCATCTTTTAGTACTCAGTCAACACTGGAGAATGATTAATGCAACTGGAAAACATGTATTTTATGCAAAAAAGCCACTGCTGCTTTATAAGAAGATATTTATGATCCACTGCTTGCATGTGCAAGGACTTGCTGTATATCATATCTCAGAAAGCTTTGTATATTATTCCCATATTATTATTATTATTATTATTATTATTATTATTATTATTGATACATATATTGTTCTATTGTATCTAGCCATTTCAAAATATGAATGAATTTTAACAGTACTTTTAGTATTCTCTGATTGTTTATGTGGACAGGTTCAAGCCATATTCCTTAGCCGATGCTGACCCTGTTGCCTTTCGCCTTAAGTGCCATGTTATTCTCTTCTTACTGTACCCGAGAGAGCCACAAAGCATTGTGGTATTAACCTGCCCTTCAGACGATTCCCAGTAGAGTGCCCGGAGGACAGCTAGCGAGGCTCTCCACCACGATGTAGCAGAGAGCGAGAGACCAGAGAGCTGCATGTAGCCTACAGGAGTCCACTCATGCATTTTAGACCGAGGGTAAATTATTGAGAGGGATGAACAACTTGTCTCACTGCTTGTATGTATCTGCCTCGATGTCTGTTTATCCCAAAATAAATGTTTAAACTCAGACAGCGGGTGTTGTTCTTTTAATTATACACTTCATACATGTACGTTAGCTTTCTTAGTTTGCCTTCAAAGTGAATCAGAAGTGGGTCGTAGATTAGAACTCACATCACAAGCCTTCTTGTTTCGGTTTAGCCAAAGGAATTATGGGGTTTATTTTAGGACCCTGTCTTTATTTTCTTGTCTATTTTCTTGGTTACCATGGCTACCGCCCCTTTCCCAAATCCCCCTTTCCTCTCTGGGTGATGGCGTCTGTGTTTTTCTCTGCTCCTCTGACTTAGAGACGGAGCACATGCAGTGTGTTGTCTCTGTCTCTCTCTGCCGATGATTGTGGAGTGCTGGAGGACAGACAACAACCAATTGATACGGCCAGCTTCCAAAGGGAATGTGTGAGAGGGTTGTCAGTGAGCCATACAGTAGGGTTGCTAGGTGTCATGTTCGTTTGGGCCTCCTGTGTGGTTGCCAAGAAAATGCTTTCACTTCTAGAAGGTGAAGTGACCTCGCTTTTACTGGTCTTGCACTCTATCCTAATGCTCTAAACTACAAGTCTTGACCACTAAGCGTCATATACAAGGCCTCTCCTCAGAATGCGCTCTGAACTGTGTGTAACAAAACCACAGTTACAAAAGAGGAAGTGCTCACTGCTTACTTCTTTCCTTCCGCATCCTCTCAATTCTCTTTTTACCCGTTTATTCCGTCATTCTTCCTTTTTGTTTCTCATAGAAATGTTTAATTGGTCCTGAATTGGATGAATTTTGTTTGTGCTGTTATCCCGTGGCATGTTTCTGGAGAACTGCTTGTCAGATTGGGTGTACTTCTCTTTGTAGCACGGCTATTTGGATTGATTCAGTATTGAAGTCAGTCAGGAAGCTGTACACAGGAGTTCCCCTATTCTGTCTGCTTGCTGCTACTGCTCTGAAGGTAAGGTTTACTGGATTAGGTGTGTCAACTTCAGGCAGAGAATCCTTAGGAGAGGAGTACTCTACACACACAAAGATGGCACAGTGAAGCTACACTAGTTTCAGGGAGACACTGACATATTGTTGGTCACAGTGTATCCCGGTCAGGTTAGTCTACAGTCAAAAGGCATTCCTCTGAGCTTGTTTCTGTTTTGTGTTGTTTTGGGGCCCATAATCCAAACGAAATATGCAGAGAAATGATTGCATGCAGCGTTGTAGTGGGAAGTTATGGGGTTATATCCATTTGCCCATTTCTTTCATTTGTGTGGTCTCAGCATAGGCAGAAGTGAACTCACAGAGAAGGAAGTAACCAAATCAAATACCAGAACTGTTTCAGTTTTCACATCGGAGGTTTGAAATGATCCCTTACATGAATTGAATTTGAACTATTATTTACACTGTAGGCTACACTGATACCAGAAGCAGTCAGTTTATATTTTGCTCACTAGAGGGGATATGGAGGATTTTCCTGATATGCACCAGGGGAATGACCCTGAGGACATTGGATCTTTCCAGGGTAAGTCTACATTCAACTGTACTCAAGCTCAGGCTTATATTTTCTTTCCAAAATGGTTGTCAAGCAGTGGTCTCAACTGAACATTTTGCTTGTTGAAACAGGTGAGAGGAGGAAGATCATTCAGCCGACATTTTTGAAAGACCCCAAACTTGAAAAGCTGAAAGCGGTAAGACTGATCTCTATTTTAGAATTCATGTTCCAACACCAGCCACAATATTATCCTAAATGTATCATCTATCATCAAAGCCCATAATACCATTCATACATTATGCTATTATACTATAGGGCCATGTTACTCCAGGGTCATATGGGCAGAAAAGTCATTACAAAGAATGCCTCTGATTGCATATTCGTTAGGGTATTGCTGAACCACTAAGCTCTCTTGTGTGTGAGGTGGGTAGACCAGTACATTTTTCATGAACGTCTTTATTAGAGATGATGGTAGACAGATCACAGAGTCATTGCTAGGGCTAGATAGTTGTTGTCGGGGAACCTTCTCCCTAAGCCCTCAAAGAGGATTTGAAATAGAAAAGATACTTGTGGAATAAATTCAAGTAAAATCAAATAATTGTTTTTATCAATTAGATGAGCATAAAACAATGTAGGCATAAAAGTGTTGGAAAGAGAAAACCACGGAGTCTATCTGGCCCTTGTAATCCCATATACGCTCTCTTTTATCACCTCAATAACACACCAAACAGTCTCTTACTCATGAATAATTTTATAGAAACATAAGTGGAAATTGCAATATGAATCCTTTGATATCATAACATCAGAGTCTGCTCTGAATGGATCAGTAAAGGTCATGTATACAAAGATTTACCACAGCAGATCAGTGGAGGCTGCTGAGAGGAAACTGCTTATAATAATGGCTGGAATGGAGTAAATGGAATGGTATCAAACACATGGTTTTCATATGTTTGATACCATTCCATTCACTCTATTACACTCCATGCCAGCCATTATAATGACCGTCCTCCCTTCAGCAGTTTCCACTGCAGTCGATAGTATGGTACAGATCTTTGCATCCAGAACCAAATATCTGTGCTGTTCCATTTGGTACATCTCTGTAACAGTAGCTATGTCAAAAGAGACTAGTACAGTACTGTAGCAGGTAGTTAATATCACTGAATGTAACTTACTTTTATCATGAACCTTGGTCTTTACAGGTATTGGTTGACTGGATCAACAGCACTTTGAAAGAGGAACACATCGTGGTGCAGAGTCTGGAAGAGGATATCTTTGATGGCCTAGTCCTCCATCACCTCCTTAGTGAGACACGCACGCACACACACTCTCTTTCTCTCTCTGTATGTGCTTGGCCTTTACCTGTGCTGTTCATAGGGAGGTTAGCTGGAGTGCATCTGTCTGTGGAGGAGATAGCGGTGACCAGCGCCGCTCAGACACGCAAGCTGGAGCTCATCCTGGAGGCTCTGAATGAGAAACTGGGGCTGCAGGACAGCTCTCTCACCAGGTGGAGCGTCAAACGTGAGTCACATTCACAATATAACCCCGCAAACAAAACCAAGTCCTTAGGACGTCCCCTGTTGGCTGGGAATGCTACACAACACTGCTGTTCCCCTCAGAGCCATGTTTGGCTAAGGGACTCTTCAATAGGATTTGATGGTGAAGCTACAGTATAACCCCAGGTTGCTACCTGTCTGCTGACACCAACAGAGAGGGATTATTGTAGGGGGAAAAGCAGCCCCACAGGGTGTAGTTTTAATCATCAGTGGGGCTGGAGATTAGTTTGTGTTGTGGTGCCAACAAGATTGACTGCATGGGGCTTTGGTATGGTATGGTGTTCAAGCAGCTTGACTCTCCCTTCATTCCCTTCCTTCTCTTTCAGTCATCCACAACAAAGACTTGCTGGCCACTCTCCATCTTCTGGTTGCCATGGTGAGGTGCTTCCAGCCTAATCTGGAGCTTCCCCCAAACGTCAGAGTGGAAGTTGTCCTGTTGGAGGTGAGTTTGGTGTCAAATGAATGGTACTTTACCCTAAATCAAGCTAAAAAATAAACTCTCCTGTTCAATAAAGTTGTGCTCACACTTCACTGTATCTTGCGTATACAGGTCAACAGAAGTGGAATCAAATCAGAAAAGGAAATAGAGATTCTTACAGTTGAAAGGTTGGTAAATTATTTCCGATTATGTTGTTGTGTCCGATTACAGTTGCATATTCTTCAGAGAATGGATTATGTTTCAGAAGATTGAATATTCACTTAATTTGCTGTCTACTTCAACAGCAATTCAACTACAGACTCGCTGAGCAGTTCAGACAGTGAGTAAGATATTCAGGGTCACCTTTGCAGTACTGTACTGTGGTTTATCCAGAACATTGCAGAGATAAACCCTCTCCTTCCTGTCTCTTCATCCAGGTGAGGATCCCATTGAGCAGCTGCTGAAGCTGGAACCCCACAAGATCAACACAGTAAAGCAGGTAATAGAAAAAAGATGGGTCCTCCATCCCTGCTGACCTGTTCTGTAGTCTTAACCATTGCATTATTTGACAGAGGATTGATTATAGGACGAGCATATATATTGTCTAGCTATACTGGTCCTGATTCAGGGAGAGGCTGATTTGTGTGAATGAGATGGGAAACACATGAATAAATGCCCCTGATCGCTCATACTGTGTCTGATTGAATGAGTATTGCACCGACCCTATACAACTGTAATATGGTCTCATTAGAATATGTCAACATAGTGACATTGAATGTTGTTGTTATATACATTACATATATATATCTATACAGTGCATTCGGAAAGTATTCAGACCCCTTGACTTTTTCCACATTTACGTTACAGCCTTATTCTAAAATTGATAAAATTGTTTTTTCCCCTCATCAGTCTCCACACAATACCCCATAATGACAAAGCAAAAACAGGTTTTTAGACATTTTTGCAAATGTATTAAAAGTAAAAAACGTAAATATCACATTTACATAAGTATTCAGACCCTTTACTCAGTACTTTGTTAAAGCTCCTTTGGCAGAGATTACAGCCTTGAGTCTTCTTGGGTATGACGCTACAAGCTTGGCACACCTGTATTTGGGGAGTTTCTCCCATTCTTCTCTGCAGATCCTCTCAAGCTCTGTCAGGTTGGATGGGGAGCGTCGCTGCACAGGTATTTTCAGATCTCTCCAGAGATGTTCAATCGGGTCCTTCTGGAAGGTTCTCCCATCTCCACAGACAAACTGTGGAGGTCTGTCAGAGTGACCATTGGGTTCTTGGTCACCTTCCTGACCAAGGCCCTTGTCCCCCGATTGCTCAGTTTGGTCGGGCGGCCAGCTCTAGGAAGAGTCTTGGTGGTTCCAAACTTCTTCCATTTAAGAATGATGGAGGCCAATGTGTTCTTGGGGACCTTCAATGCTGCAGAACGTTTTTGGTACCCTTCCCCAGATCTGTGCCTCGACACAATCCTGTCTCTGAGTTCTACGGACAATTCCTTCAACCTCATGGCTTGTTTTTTGCTCTGACATGCACTGTCAACTGTGGGACCTTATATAGACAGGTGTGTGCCTTTACAAATCATGTCCGATCAATTGAATTTACCACAGTTAGACTCCAATCAAGTTGTAGGAACATCTCACGGATGATCAATGGAAACAGGATGCACATTAGTTCAATTTCGAGTCTCATAGCAAAGGGTCTGAATACTTACGTAAATAAGATAATTCTGTTTTTAATTAAAATAAATTTGAAAATGTTTCTAAATACCTGTTTATGCTTTGTCATTATGGGGTATTGTGTGTAGATTGATGAGGATTTTTATTTTATTTAATCCATTTTAGAATAAGGCTGTAACGTAACAAAATGTGGAAAAAGGGAAGGGGTCTGAATGCTTTCCGAATGCACTGTATATACTACATGGCCAAAAGAACATCTCATTCCAAAATCATGGGCATTAATATGGAGTTGGTCCCCCCTTTGCTGCTATAACAGCCTCCACTCTTCAGGGAAGGCCTTCCATTGGACATTGGAACATTTCTGCGGGGACTTGCTTCCATTCAACAGCAAGAGCATTAGTGAGGTCGAGCACTGATGTTGGGCGATTAGGCCTGGCTCGCAGTCTGCGTTCCAATTTATCTCAAAGGTGTTCGATGGGGTTGAGGTCAGGGCTCTGTGCAGGCCAGTCAAGTTCTTCCACACCAATCTCGACAAACCATTTCTCTATGGACCTCGCTTAGGGCAGAAATTTGACGAACTGACTTGTTGGAAAGGTGGCATTCTATGACGGTGCCACGTTGAAAGTCACTGAGCTCTTCAGTACGGGCCATTCTACTGCCAGTGTTTGTCTATGGAGATTGCATGGCGGTGTGCTCGATTTTAAACACCTGTCAGCAACAGGTGTGGCTGAAATAGCCAAATACACTAATTTGAAGGGGTGGCCACATACTTGTAGTGGATATATACAGTGGATATAAAAAGTCTACACACCCCTGTTAAAATGCCAGGTTTTTGTGATGTAAAAGAATGAGACAACGATAAATCAAGTCAGAACTTTTTCCACCTTTTATGTGACCTATAACGTAAACAATTCAATTGAAAAACAAACTGAAATCTTTGAGGGGGAAAAATAAAAAATAAAAAACTCACAATAACCTGGTTGCATAAGTGTGCACACCCTTAAACTAATACTATGTTGAAGCACCTTTTGATTTTATTACAGCACTCAGTCTTTTTGGGTAGGAGTCTTGCCACCCTACCTCATAGCCCATTCATATGAAGAATACAGGAGATTGTTGTCACATGTAGCACACAGCCAGTACTTGCCAGAAATACCTGCAGTTCCTTTAATGTTGCTGTGGGCCTCTTGGAAGCCTCCCTGACCAGTTTTCTTCTCGTCTTTTCATACATTTTGGAGGGACGTCCAGTTCTTGGTAATGTCTCTGTTGTGCCATATTTTCTCCACTTGATGATGACTGTCTTCACTGTGTTCCATGGTATATGTAATGCTTTGGAAATTATTTTGTACCCTTCTCCTGACTGATATCTTTCAACAATGAGATCCCTCTGATGCCTTGGAAGCTCTCTGCGGACCATGGCTTTTGCTCTGAGATGCAACTAAGAAAATGTCAGGAAAATCCTACTAGAACAGCTGAACTTTATTTGTCATTAATCAGAGTCACTTTAAATGATGGCAGGTGTGTAATGACTTCTATTTAACATTAGTTTGAATGTGATTGGTTAATTCTGAACACAGCCACATCCCCAGTGGCACACTTATGCAACCAGGTTATTGTGAGTTTTTTATTTTTTATTTTTCCCCCTCGAAGATTTCAGTTTGTTTTTCAATTGAATTGTTCACATTATAGGTCACATTAACAGTGGAAACAGTTCTGACATGAGTTATCTTTGTCTCATTCTTTTACATCACAAAAACCTGGCATTTTAACAGGGGTGTGTAGACTTTTTATATCCGCTGTATGTATATACACTACCATTCAAAAGTTTGGGGTCACTTAGAAATGTCCTTGTTTTTGAAAGAAAAGCCATTTTTTGTCCATTCAAATAACATCAAATTGATCAGAAATACAGTGTAGACATTGTTAATGTTGTAAATGGCTATTGTAGCTGGAAACGGCTGATTTTTAATGGAATATCTACGTAGGCGTACAGAGGCCCATTATCAGCATCCATCAGTCCTGTGTTCCAATGGCACGTTGTGTTTGCTAATCCAAGTTTATCATTTTAAAAGGCTAATTGATCATTAGAAAAGCCTTTTGCAATTATGTTAGCACAGCTGAAAACTGTTGTGCTGATTAAAGAAGCAATAAAACTGCCCTTGAGACTAGTTGAGTATCTGGAGCATCAGCAATTGTGGATTCGATTACATGATCAAAATGTCCAGAAACAAATAACTTTCTTCTGAAACTCGTCAGTCTATTCTTGTTCTGAGAAATGAAGGCTATTCCATGCGAGAAATTGTCAAGAAACTGAAGATCTCGTACAACGCTGTGTACTACTCCCTTCACAGAACAGTGCAAACTGTCTCTAACCAGAATAGAAAGAGAAGTGGGAGGCCCCAGTGCACAACTGAGCAAGAGGACAAATACATTAGTGTCTAGTTTGAGAAACAGAAGCCTCACAGGTCCTCAACTGGCGGCTTCATTAAATAGTACCCGCAAAACACCAGTCAACAGTGAAGAGGCGACTCTGGGATGCTGACCTTCTAGGCAGAGTTGCAAAGAAAAAGCCATATCTCAGACTGCCCATCTTAATCTTTTATTTTTATTGGCCAGTCTGAGATATGGCTTTTTCTTTGCAACTCTGCCTAGAAGGTCAGCATCCCGGAGTCGCCTCTTCACTGTAATTGCAAAAAGGGTTTTCTAATGATCAATTAGCCTTTTAAAATGATAAACTTGGATTAGCAAACACAACGTGCCATTGGAACACAGGACTGATAGTTGCTGATAATGGGCTTCTGTACGCCTATGTAGATATTCCATAAAAAATCAGCCGTTTCCAGCTACAATGTCACAGCGACGTGTATGCGGTAGGCGAAGTCAAGAGCAGGACACCGAGCTACTGGCAGAAACTTTACTGGATGCAGTGCAACAATACAAAGTACACTGGCAACCTCAAACAGCGAGGGAAATAACAAGACCCGCACACATGGGCAACTGCCGCAAAGACCAAAACAATAACCCACAATACACAATGAGAAACAGAGGGTTATAAAGGGAACACAATAAAACATAATGGGAAACAGGTGTAAACAATAAAGACCAAACAAGACAAACACCGAAACATCGATCGGCAGCAGCTAGTACTCCGGGGACGACGAACGCCGAAGCCTGCCCGAGCAAGGAGGAGGAAACCGTGGCGCGATGAATCCGTGACAGTACCCCCCCACCCCCCCCACCCCCCACCCCGGCCTCGGGGACGGCCAGGAGGACGCGGAGCAGGGCGAGTCGGATGACTCCGGTGGAAATCCCTCAACATGGAGGGATCTAGGATGTCCCTCCTAGGGACCCAGCACCGTTCCTCCGGACCGTACCCTTCCCACTCCACAAGATACTGCAGGCCCCCCATCCGATGCCTCGAATCCAAGATGGAATGGACTGAGTACGCCGGAGCCCCCTCGATGTCCAGCGGGGGCGGAGGAGCCTCTCGTACCTCACTCTCCTGGAGTGGACCAGCTACTACCGGCCTGAGTAGAGACACATGGAACGAGGGGTTAATGCGGTAATTAATGGGCAGTTGTAACCTATAACATACCTCGTTCAATCTCCTCAGGACTTTAAATGGCCCCACAAACCGCCAACCCAGCTTCCGGCAGGGCAGGCGAAGGGGCAGGTTTTGGGTCGAGAGCCAGACCCAATCTCCCGGTGCATACACCGGAGCCTCACTGCGGTGGCGATCGGCGCTCGCCTTTTGCCGCCTGATCGCTCGCTGTAGATGGACATGCGCAGCGTTCCAGGTTTCCTCCGAGCGCCGAAACCACTCGTCTTGAGGAGTGGCGAAGTGAGTATTGGACTATTTCTGCCCAGGGGACATATTCCGACCACTCCCCCTGCTGGTCCTGGCAATAGGACCTCAGTAACCTACCCACATCCTGGTTCACTCTCTCCACCTGCCCGTTACTCTTGGGGTGAAACCTAGAGGTAAGGCTAATCGAGACCCCCAGACGTTCCATAAATGCCCTCCAGACTCTAGAGGTGAACTGGGGACCCCGATCAGACACTATATCCTCAGGTACCCCGTTTTGCCGGAAGACGTGTGTAAACAGGGCGTCAGCAGTTTGTAGGGCTGTAGGGAGACCTGGCATAGGAATGAGACGGCAGGCCTTTGAAAACCGATCCACAACGACCAAGATCGTCGTATTCGCCTGGGAGGGGGGAAGGTCCGTGACGAAATCCACCGAGAGGTGAGACCACGGTCGTTGTGGAACGGGTAGGGGTTGTAATTTCCCTCTGGGTAGGTGTCTAGGCGCCTTACACTTAGCGCACACCGAGCAGGAGGAAACATAAACCCTCACGTCCTTAGCCAAAGTGGGCCACCAGTACTTTCCACTAAGGCAGTGCACTGTCCATCCAATATCAGGATGGCCAGAGGAAGGTGACATGTGAGCCCAATATATTAATCGATCACGAACCTCGAGCGGCACGTACTTCCGACCCTCTGGACACTGTGGGGGAGTAGGATCGGTACGTAACGCCCGCTCGATGTCCGCATCAACCTCCCATACCACCGGTGCCACCAGACAAGACTCCGGAAGTGTGGGAGTAGGCTCAATGGACCTCTCCTCTGTGTCATATAGTCGGGACAGGGCATCTGCCTTAGCTTTCTGTGACCCTGGTCTATAGGTGAGCGTAAATACAAATCGGGTGAAAAACATAACCCACCTAGCCTGGCGAGGGTTCAGCCTCCTCGCCGCCCGGATGTACTCCAGGTTACGATGGTCAGTCAAAATGAGAAAAGGGTGTTTAGCCCCCTCAAGCCAATGCCTCCACACCTTCAGGGCTTGCACCACAGCTAACAGCTCCCGGTCCCCCACATCATAATTGCGCTCCGCCGGACTGAGCTTCTTAGAAAAGAAAGCACAGGGGCGGAGTTTAGGTGGCGTACCCGAGCGCTGAGACAGTACAGCACCGATCCCAGCCTCGGACGCTTCCACCTCAACTTGGAACGCCAAAGAGGGATCCGGATGTGTCAGCACCGGAGCCGAGGTAAACAGGTCCTTCAGATGCCCAAAAGCCCTGTCCGCCTCAGCCGACCACTGCAGACGCACCGGACCCCCCCTTAGCAGAGAGGTAATGGGAGCTGCTACCTGCCCAAAGCCCCGGATAAACCTCCGGTAGTAATTGGCAAAACCCAAGAACCGCTGCACCTCCTTCACCGTGGAGGGAGTCGGCCAATTGCGTACGGCTGAAACACGGTCAATCTCCATCTCCACCCCTGACGCTGACAACCGGTGTCCCAGGAAGGAGATGGACTCCTGGAAGAACAGACATTTCTCCGCCTTTGCATACAGGTCATGCTCCAACAGTCTACCAAGCACCCGACGAACCAGGGACACATGCTCTGCGCGGGTAGCGGAGTATATTAGAATGTCATCAATATACACCACTACACCCTGTCCATGTAAGTCCCGGAAAATCTCATCCACAAATGATTGGAAGACTGAAGGAGCATTCATTAACCCGTGTGGCATGACGAGGTACTCATAGTGACCCGAGGTGGTACTGAATGCTGTCTTCCACTCATCTCCCTCCCTAATGCGCACCAGGTTGTACGCGCTCCTGAGATCCAATTTTGTGAAAAATCGCGCCCTGTGTAATGACTCCGTCATACTAGCAATCAGAGGGAGAGGATAGCTATATTTGATGGTGATCTGATTGAGACCACGGTAGTCAATACACGGGCGTAAACCCCCATCTTTCTTCTTCACAAAAAAGAAACTCGAGGACGCAGGGGAAGTGGACGGCCGTATGTATCCCTGTCTCAGCGATTCGGCGATATATGTTTCCATAGCCGCCGTCTCCTCCTGAGACAGAGGATACACATGGCTACGTGGAAGCGCAGCGCCTACTTGGAGGTTTATCGCACAATCCCCCTGTCGATGGGGTGGTAATTGAGTCGCCTTCTTTTTACAGAAGGCGAGAGCCAAATCGGCATATTCAGGTGGAATGTGCATGGTGGGAACTTGGTTCGGACTTTCCACCGTCATGGCCCCTACGGAAACACCCACACACCTCCCGACACACTGATCAGACCATCCCTTGAGAGCCCTCTGTTGCCATGAAATGTTGGGGTCATGAGACTTCAACCAGGGAAGCCCCAACACCACAGGAAACGCAGGAGAGTCAATCAAATACAACCAAATTATCTCCTCATGGCCCTCCTGCGTTTTCATCCTGAGCGGCGCCGTGACCTCCCTAATCAACCCAGACCCCAAAGGGCGACTATCTAGGGCATGGATAGGGAAGGGCACATCCACTGGAACTATAGGAATCCCTAACTTATGGGTGAAATGGCGATCGATAAAATTCCCAGCTGCGCCTGAATCGACTAGCGCCTTATGCTAGGAATGAGGAGAAACCTCGGGAAACACAACTTTAATACACATATACGCAACAGGGAGCTCTGGGTGAGTTGGGCGCTTACTCACCTGGAATGACTCATCAGTGCGCGGCCTACTGCCTCGATTCCGCGGAGACCCTCCCCAGCACCGACCAGCAGTGTGTCCTCTGCGGCCACAGTTGGTGCAGGGGACGGCCTCTCTCCTGGTCTCTCTCCTAGTACCAGCAGCTCCGAGCTCGGAAGTGCTGGGGGATGGAATGGACGGCCCCGAGTCCGGACGTCCGCGGGTAGCCAACAGGGTGTCCAGGCGAATCGACATGTCCACCAGTTGATCGAAGTTTAGGTTGGTGTCCCTGCAGGCCAATTCCCGACGCACGTCCTCCCTCAGGTTACATCTGTAGTGGTTGATGAGGGCCCTCTCATTCCATCCCGCGTTGGCAGCCAGTGCTCGGAAGTGCTGGGGGATTCGCCTGGACACCCTGTTGGCTACCCGCGGACGTCCGGACTCGGGGCCGTCCATTCCATCCCCCAGCACTTCCGAGCTCCGGAAGTCCAGTGCGAACTCCTGCGCGCTCCTCCTCCCCTGTCGAAGGTGGAATAGACGTTCACCCGCCGCCTTACCCTCTGGTGGATGATCGAATACTGCCCTGAAGCGGCGGGTGAACTCTGCATAGTTGACTGTAGCGGCGTCTATTCCCCCCCACTCGGCGTTGGCCCACTCCAGCGCCTTGCCGGACAGACAGGAGATGAGGGCGGACACGCTCTCGTATCCCGAGGGCGCCGGGTGGATGGTTGCCAGGTAGAGTTCCACCTGGAGCAGGAAACCTCGGGAGCGAGAGCCGAATCCCACTGGACCCCGGAGATGAAGCGTTGGGCATAGCTGATGGTGGTGGTATCGTCGGAGGAGGTGTAGACCAACTTCTTCTTTCCCATCGCGCCACGGTTTTCACCACCTGTTCCATGGTGGTGCCGAGAGCCTGGATCATAGCCGCTTGTTGTTCTACGCGCTCTTCTATTGATCCAGCTGGCACCGCTGCTCCTGCTGACTCCATGTCTAAAGGGTGCGTTATTCTGTCACAGCGACGTGTATGCGGTAGGCGAAGTCAAGAGCAGGACACCGAGCTACTGGCAGAAACTTTACTGGATTCAGTGCAACAATAAAAAGTACACTGGCAACCTCAAACAGCGAGGAAATAATAAGACCCGCACACATGGGCAACTGCCGCAAAGACCAAAACAATAACGCACAATACACAATGAGAAACAGAGGGTTATAAAGGGAACACAATAAAACATAATGGGAAACAGGTGTAAACAATAAAGACCAAACAAGACAAACACCGAAACATCGATCGGCAGCAGCTAGTACTCCGGGGACGACGAACGCCGAAGCCTGCCCGAGCAAGGAGGAGGAGCAGCCTCGGCTGAATCCGTGACATACAATAGCCATTTACAACATTAACAATGTCTACACTGTATTTCTGATCAATTTGATGTTATTTTAATGGACAAAACAATTGCTTTTCTTTAAAAAACAAGGACATTTCTAAGTGACCCCAAACTTTTGAACAGTAGTGTATATATATATATATATATATATATATATATTGTGGTACTTTAAAATATATGCCATTTAGTAGACACTTTTATCCAAAGGGACTTACAGTCATGCGTGCATACATTTTACTTATGGGTAACCGCGGGAACTGAACACACACGTTGCTAACACCATGCTCTACCAATTGAGCCATACAGGACCACACCAGTGGAGACTGGTGGGAGGAGCTATAGGAGGACGGGCTCATTGTAATGGCTGGAATGGTATTAATGGAACGGAGTCAAACATGTGGTTTCCATATCCTTGATGTGTTTGATACAGTTCCATTTATTCCATTCCAGCCATTACAATGAGCCCGTCCTCCTATAGCTCATCCCACCAGCCTCCCAAAGTGGAATTAAAATTGATTTAATTGTAATTTTTGGTCAAGGATCTACACAAAATACTCTGTAATGTCCAAGTGGAAAAGAAAATCTAACATTTTTTAAAAAGCATAATGAAAAATAAAACACTAATATACCTTAATTAGATAGGTATTCACCCCCCTGAGTCAATACATGTTAAAAACATTATTCAACCTACAGTACCAGTCAAAACTTTGGATACACCTACTCATTCAAGGGTTTTTCTTTATTTTAACTATTTTTTTTACATTGTAGAATAATATTGAAGACATCAAAACTATGAAATAACACATATGATATCATGTAGTACCAAAAAAGTGTTAAACAAATTGAGATTCTTCAAAGTAGACACCCTTTGCCTTGATGACAGCTTTGCACACTCTTGGCATTCTCTCAACAGGCTTCACCTGGAATGCTTTTCCAACAGTCTTGAAGGAGTTCCCACATATGCTGACCACTTTTTGGCTGCATTCCCTTCACTCTGCGGTCCAACTCATCCCAAACCATCTCAATTGGGTTGAGCTCGGCGGATTGTGGAGGCCAGGTCATCTGATGCAGCACTCCATCACTCTCCTTCTTGGTCAAATAGCCCTCTCCTTCTTGGTCAAATTGCCCTTACACAGCCTGAAGGTGTGTTTTGGGTCATTGTCCTGTTGAAAAACAAATGATTGTCCCACTAAGCCCAAACCAGATGGGATGGCGTATCGCTGCAGAATGCTGTGGTAGCCATGCTGGTTAAGTGTGCTTGAATTCTAAATAAATCACAGACAGTGTCACCAGCAAAGCACCCCCACACCATCACACTTCCTCCTCCATGCTTCACAGTGGGAACAACACATGCGGAGATCATCCGTTACCTACATTGCGTCTCACAAAGACACAGCGGTTGGAACCAAAACTCTCAAATATGGACTCCAGACCAAAGGACACATTTCCACCGGTCTAATGTCCAATGCTCATGTTTCTTGGCGCAAGCAAGTCTCTTCTTCTTATTGGTGTCGTTTAGTAGTGGTTTCTTTGCAGCAATTCGACCATGAAGACCTGATTCACACAGTCTTCTCTGAACAGTTGATGTTGAGATGAACTCTGTGAAGCATTTATTTGGGCTGCAATTTCTGAGGCTAATGAACTTATCCTCTGCAGCAGAGCTAACTCTGGGTCTTCCTTTCCTGTGGCGGTCCTCATGAGAGCCAGTTTTGTCATAGCGCTTGATGGTTTTTGCGACTGCACTTGGGGAAACGTTCAAAGTTCTTGACATTTTCCAGATTGACTGACCTTCATCTCTTAAAGTAATGATGGACTGTCATTTCTCTTTGATTATTTAAGCTGTTCTTGCCATAATATGGACTTGGTCTTTTACCAAATAGGGCTATCTTCTGTATACCCCCCTACCTTCTCACAACATTTACATTTTAGTCATTTAGCAGACGCTCTTATCCAGAGCGACTTACAGTTAGTGAATACATATTTTTTTATACTGGCCCCCCGTGGGAATCGAACCCACAACCCTGGCGTTGCAAACGCCATGCTCTATCAACTGAGCTACATCCCTGCCGGCCATTCCCTCCCCTACCCTGGACGACGCTGGGCCAATTGTGCGCCGCCCATGAGTCTCCCGGTCGTGGCCGGCTGCGACAGAGCCTGGATTCGAACCAGGATCTCTAGTGGCACAGTTAGCACTGCAATGCAGTGCCTTAGACCACTGCGCCACTCAGGAGTAACACAACACAACTGATTGGCTCAAACGCATTAAGAAGGAATGAAATTCCAGAAATTAACTATTAACGAGGTACACCTGTTAATTGAAATGCATTCCAGGTGACTACCTCATGAATCTGGTTGAGAGTGTGCAAAGCTATCATCAAGGCAAAGGGTGGCTACTTTGAAGAATCTCAAATATAAAATATATTTGGATTTGTTTAACGCTTTTTTGGTTACTACATGATTCCATATGTGTTATTTCATAGTTTTGATGTCTACACTATTATTCTACAATGTGAGAAATAGTAAAAATAAAGAAAAACCCTGGAATGAGTAGGTGTGTCCAAACTTTTGACTGGTACTGTATTTCAAGGTGTTGGGGATCATGGCTAGACAGCTATTTTCAAGGCTTGCCATAGATTTTCAAGCAGATTTAAGTCAAAACTGTAACTTGGCCACTCAGGAATTTTCACTGTGTTCTTGGTAAGCAACGCCAGTGTAAATTTGGCCTTGTGTTTTAGGTTATTGTCAAGCTGAACGGTGAATTCCTCTCCTAACCGACTTGCCAAAACTATAGTTTGTTAACAAGAAATTTGTGGAGTGGTTGAAAAATGAGTTTTAATGACTCCAACCTAAGTGTATGTAAACTTCCGACTTCAACTGTATGATACCCACTGTATATACCATTTAGCATACACTTTTATTCAAAGCGACATGGCTACAGAGGTTAAAATGTCAACACATTTCTAATGTGATAGGTCTGTAATCCTATATCTTTCTATTATAGGCCATCATGCACTTTGTCAACAAGAAGATGTCAACCCTGGGACTACAGGTGACAGACATGGAGAAACAGGTTTGTTTACTGTAGAAAGGGTTTGGCCATTCTGTTTGGATGGGTATTATTGAGCACTACCAGTGTTGTGAATTGAAAGGTGATTGATCTGTTTCCTTTCAGTCACATCACACTACACCCATTTGTGTAAGAGCCAACTGATGGTGTTCTTTATTCATGTAGTTTTCAGATGGTGTTATTCTCCTCCTGCTGATTGGACAGTTGGAGGGCTTCTTTGTTTCACTCTATGACTTCAACATCACCCCAGTCAACACTACTGAGATGGTAAGGATCTCATAGAGTGGGGAAAAAAGTATTTAGTCAGCCACCAATTGTGCAAGTTCTCCCACTTAAAAAGATGAGAGAGGCCTGTAATTTTCATCATAGGTACACGTCAACTATGACAGACAAATTGAGATTTTTTTTCTCCAGAAAATCACATTGTAGGATTTTTTATGAATGTATTTGCAAATTATGATGGAAAATAAGTATTTGGTCACCTACAAACAAGCAAGATTTCTGGCTCTCACAGACCTGTAACTTCTTCTTTAAGAGGCTCCTCTGTCCTCCACTCGTTACCTGTATTAATGGCATCTGTTTGAACTTGTTATCAGTATAAAAGACACCTGTCCACAACCTCAAACAGTCACACTCCAAACTCCACTATGGCCAAGACCAAAGAGCTGTCAAAGGACACCAGAAACAAAATGGTAGACCTGCACCAGGCTGGGAAGACTGAATCTGCAATAGGTAAGCAGCTTGGTTTGAAGAAATCAACTGTGGGAGCAATTATTAGGAAATGGAAGACATACAAGACCACTGATAATCTCCCTCGATCTGGGGCTCCACGCAAGATCTCACCCCGTGGGGTCAAAATGATCACAAGAACGGTGAGCAAAAATCCCAGAACCACACGGGGGGACCTAGTGAATTACCTACAGAGAGCTGGGACCAAAGTAACAAAGCCTACCATCAGTAACACACTACGCCGCCAGGGACTCAAATCCTGCAGTGCCAGACGTGTCCCCTGCTTAAGCCAGTACATGTCCAGGCCCGTCTGAAGTTTGCTAGAGTGCATTTGGATGATCCAGAAGAGGATTGGGAGAATGTCATATGGTCAGATGAAACCAAGATATAACTTTTTGGTAAAAACTCAACTCGTCGTGTTTGGAGGACAAAGAATGCGGAGTTGCATCCAAAGAACACCATACCTACTGTGAAGCATGGGGGTGGAAACATCATGCTTTGGGGCTGTTTTTCTGCAAAGGGACCAGGACGACTGATCCGTGTAAAGGAAAGAATGAATGGGGCCATGTATCGTGAGATTTTGAGTGAAAACCTCCTTCCATCAGCAAGGGCATTGAAGATTAAACGTGGCTGGGTCTTTCAGCATGACAATGATCCCAAACACACTGCCCGGGCAACGAAGGAGTGGCTTCGTAAGAAGCATTTCAAGGTCCTGGAGTGGCCTAGCCAGTCTCCAGATCTCAACCCCATAGAAAATCTTTGGAGGGAGTTGAAAGTCCGTGTTGCCCAGCGACAGCCCCAAAACATCACTGCTCTAGAGGAGATCTGCATGGAGGAATGGGCCAAAATACCAGCAACAGTGTGTGAAAACCTTGTGAAGACTTACAGAAAACGTTTGACCTGTGTCATTGCCAACAAAGGGTATATAACAAAGTATTGAGAAACTTTTGTTATTGACCAAATACTTATTTTCCACCATAATTTGCAAATAAATTCATAAAAAATCCTACAATGTGATTTTCTAGATTTCTTTTTCTCATTTTGTCTGTCATAGTTGACGTGTACCTATAATGAAAATTACAGGCCTCTCTCATCTTTTTAAGTGGGAGAACTTGCACAATTGGTGGCTGACTAAATACTTTTTTTCCCCACTGTATGTGTTCCAGGACTCCTTCTTTGGGATGAATCATGTTCTGGTGGCAGCTCTGCCTCAAAGGAAAAATGTATGTGATTGTTTGACTCAACGGTAAGGGTGGATCTTACGTATGATACAGTGAATGGAACAAATATCACATTTAGGCCTACAATAATATTCTACACCTTTACTCTATTAAAGATGACAGCAGCAGAACAGTTGAGATCCAATTAGTTAATAACTTGAAATCCATACAGAGGAGGGTAGTTTGTATTACGTTATTGATTGTACTCCTTTGTGAGATTGAGATAACGTTGCCCCGGTGTGTCAGTCATCTGAATGTGTCATGGCCTGCTGTGTCTCTCACTTCACTCTCTCTGGTCTAGCTGCAGAATGTGACCTTGGCCCTGGACCTCCTGAATGACATAGGGCTTCCCACGACCAACATTGACCCCCAAGGTAAGTGTGTTCATTTTCTGTGGCACCCATAGTTGACCTACGTATATTGTCACACCAACTTGGAGCCAAATGGAGCTTGTCATAGCAATAGTGCACTTAGAGTGGGAGATAGAGGAGCTTGAGGAGAATATCTAAAAATACCACATCTACATGTATATATCTTTGAAATAGGAAGTTGACCAAGATTGCTCTGGGCTGTAATTTTCACAGCACAGAAATGGCGCTGTGAGACAGTATTGTTAAATTAATTCAGAAGATTTCCTGTATCAAAGGCATTTATCTGGGCAATAGTGGCATGCCACTGTTCATATGTTGAGTGGAAGCCAGGATTTGTGGTGATAGTTTGAGTTAAGCCGCATCACTATGCATGGGGATATGAAGGGAGAGCTGGGATTCCGTTGGAATATTAATGAAAATGATGAATATGATGATTATCGCCCTGGATGATTGGCCGAGGGTTTGTCCCAAATAGCAACCTATTCCCTATATACAGATGTAGGATCTTGATCACCCTGTTGCAGGAAATGTAATGATTGTAGTGTATTTGAGGTTTAAAAAGGCTTCTGAAGTTTGTAATTTCCACTTTGAATTTTCAGACTTGATTTTCCCTTACGGAAAATGCACCAACCCCTACAAAAATGTCCATTAATTAAAATCCACATAATAATTCGCATTTCCTGTTGCTGCAGGATTATTTTCCTGCTGTAGCAAACTGGTTCAAATTAAGATCCTACATCTGTAGTGCACTAGTTTTGACCAGAGTTCTATTGGGACTCAGGCCCACTCTGAGGTCATAATCATTTATTTAGAGGCTCTCTCAGGGAGGAAACCACTATTTGTTAGTTGTTGATAGACACACAGACTAAACCTCTCTCCATCATGCAATGCCAAACTGACAAGAGGCTAGAAGTGTGTGTGTGTGTTTGTGTGTGTGCATACTGTATGTGTGTGTGTGTGTTTTCTTGCTTTTGCCTCTGAATAAACTGTTAATAAAGAAGCGCTGAGCATTTACTTTTATAGTAAATGATTATAAAAGAAGCTGGTTAATTTGCATGGCAGCATAACCTGTAATTTAAAAGTAAAGCTTTGAGTTGATAAATGTTAATGGTTGGACCAGTACAACTCATTTAACTCAGAAGCAAGAGACAGATTTAATTCATTCATTTAGCGTCCTTTTAATTTCTGTGATGGAATAAGGAATCCCACTGCTCCAGGTCTACAGCACACACCACTGTGTGCATTAATTAGGCTAGCAGCAGCTCAAGTCGATCTTAATAGTACATTTAAAGGGATACTTTGGGATTTTGGCAGTGAAGCCTTTTATCTACTTCCCAGAGTCAGATGAACTTGTGGATACCATTTTTATGTCTCTGTGTCCAGTAAGAAGGCAGTTAGAGGTAGTTTTGTGAGCCAATGCTAACTAGCGTTAGCGCAATGTCTGGAAGTCTATGGGTATCTATTAACATGCTAGCAGATACCCATAGACTTCCAGTCATTGCGCTAACGCTAGTTAGCATTGGCTCGCGAAACTACCTCTAACTTCCTTCATACTGGACACAGAGACATACAAATGGTATCCACAAGTTCATCTGACTCTGGGGAAGTAGATAAAGGGCCTCAATGCCAACATCAACGAAGTATCCCTTTAATTATGCATCATACAGGGAAGAGTGATATTGTTGGATCTAATCTTACCGTTTAGATATTGATTAGATTTCATCTAAGGTTGTTTTTGGTTCAATTTTGTGGCGCACTTTAAGAGGCAGCGTCAGTAAATGCACACACTTGACCTCCATTATCAATGCTCCAGTGATGGTGAGGGGTGACGATGCATAAATAGATGACTCTAATAATTGAATGTGTCTCTGACTGCATCTCTCCTAGATATAGTCTCTCAGGATGTGACAACTACCTTGAAGGTCCTGTATGCCCTGTTCAAGAAGCACAAAAGCAGATGAGAATGGGAAGAACATGGAGGAGGACATTAGGAGGTGAAGACGCCAGAAGTCCTTTGCCTGAGGTCTTTTCCCCCTGGCAAGTCCAGAATCATAGGCTGATTCCCTCTGTAAAATATTTACAATATATTTACAGAAATATCATATATCTATTCTATGTAACGCTTTGTGTACTTTGTGTCAATAAAAGGGTACTGTATGTGCCATAGTTTGAATAGCATGGGAAACCAATCCCCTACCACATTCTCCTTTGAAGATCCAAGTAATCTCAAAGTAGACTGAACTTGTGAGTGAGTATTGTGTTCTATGACTCTGAGACTGCTACTCACTGCAACATAATATCATAGGAAAACAGCATTCTGTGACATTTTTACAAAACGATAAGCATCACAACATATGATGCTTATGTCAATACATTGCAGTCAATGGGAAAAGATGAGTGTCACAGGGTTGACACTTATGTCAGTACATAGCAGTCAATGGGAAAAGATGAGCGTCAACCAATTGATGCCTAAGTGAATACATTGCATTTAATAGGGAAAGATTATTGACACAATGTGGACGCCTATGGACATGACACCCTCGTTCTCTCTCTCTCCCTCCCTCTCTCTTCTATCACTCTCTTTCTCTCTTCCCCTCCCTCCTCTCTTTCCCCCTCCCTCCTTCACCCTCTCTCTACTCTCTCTTACTCTCCCACTTCTCTCTATCTCTCTCCCTCCTCCCCCCTCTATTACATCTTTCCTCTCTCCCCCTCCTCTCAGCTCTCTCTCTTCCTCCTCTCTCTCAACTTCACCTCTCTCTCCTCTCTCACATCCACAGACAGGATATTGACACATAGATATACAGTACATCAAGGGTATTGACTCATACAGTAAGTCAATACATCGCGTTCAAGGCAGAAAAGTTGGTGATAAAGCTGCAATGGGTAAATTGGTGAAAGACTCAGAAAGACAGACAGACAGACAGATATACAGACACAGAGAGACAGACAGCCAGGCAGACAGACAGGCAAAATCACAGGCAGACAGACAGACAAAATCACAGGCAGGCAGACAGAAAAATCCTAAACCTAACCCTAAACCTAACCCAACTTCATGTCTACATACCCGGGGTAAGTTGTGCCAAGAGACCACTGTTTTTGGAGAAGATATGTTTTGAAAACTGTAATGTTTACATGAATTCTGATTATTTCCAGGGATACACAACATCCTGAAATATATGCAAATATCTTTGTTAGAAAGATTACTATATTTCCTTTGACGGAGAAATGCTGAATGTAAAAAATTTGCTCAACTTACCTCACTCTCACTTATGCTTAAAATAACATTGCGGGACTGCGGTTGGGTTCGGGACCAGTTCTTGCAGGAGCGGGTGGGAGTCAGACAAAAAGCCAGTGGGGGTGGTTGGTGCGGTATGAAAAGCTGCTTGTGCGGTTGGGCGGGAGCGGGATGAAGAAATCAGTCCTGTGCAGACCTCTAGCTCAAGGGCTCTGGCTACTGTTAGCCAGATAGCTAGCTATAACTAGCTGGCTAGAAGAATGACGTTAGAAGCTAACTTCAAACAGAGCCTCAGCAGGAGCAGTCAACTGAAATTAAACTAGCTATAATCTTAACTAAAGATATGCTAATATAAGTTATCTTAACAAAATAACTTTGCTTTACAGAGAGCAGTGACGCAGACAGTGGTGAGGCAGGCTGCAAAGCAGGAGGCAAAGGAGACACACAGACAGAGATAGCTAACAGAGAGATTGTGGTCCCCTGAAAATTAAATAGGGTCCACTGAGAGAATCTTTAATTTGATCAAACACATTAACAACTTGTTTATCTTCAAATGGGTTTAGAATACAACATTTTTGAGTCAACTAACAGACTTTTACAATGCTAGAATGCACTTTCTTGTCATTATGTGTTGGGACAGCCTGTGTAACCTAAAATGTAGTAAATTATAAAGACAATTTAAATATAAAGACAATTGAATATTATTCTCATGTATATCAAAATCTATTTTTAAAACTGCTTTACAGAGAGTAGTGAGACAGACAGTGATGAGACAGACAGTGGTGAGGCAGACAGTGCTGAGGCAGACAGTGATGAGGCAGACAGCGATGAGGCAGACAGTGGTGAGGCTGAGGCAGGCTACAATTCAGGAGGAGGTGGAGGAGACACAGAGAGAGGAAGCAAGCAGAGAGAGAGGTTAGTAGTACAGCTGTTCCCAAACTTGGGGCCGGGGACCCATGTGGGGTCCCCTGAAATATAAGTGGTGTCCCCTGAGAGAATCTGTAATCTAATCAAACAGATTAATAACTTGTTTCTCTTCAAATGGGTATAAAATACAACATTTTAGAGTCAACTAAGGGTGCACTTTAGCAGTTTACAATACAGAAAACTGAATTGCAGTGCAGCTCACATGAGATGCTAAGAACATGAACGTGATTAAAAAGATAACACATTTCAATACATTTTGTGTCATTTTTAAAGGCAGAAAATGACATTTGGCCTTCCATATATACTTGCATGAAAATGCAATCAAACAATACAGTTTTAAAAATGTCATATGTTTTGGTTTATATTGGTGGTTGTTCGTCTTATCTCGATCGCCCACTAGAGTTTATAGTTTACCCACCTTTTTTTTTTACCACTACCAACATTTTAGTCATTTAGCAGACACTCTTATCCAGAGCGACTTACAGTTTGTGAGTGCATACATTATTATATATTTTTTCATACTGGCCCCCCGTGGGAATCGAACCCACAACCCTGGCCATGCTCTACCAACTGAGCTACATCCCTGCTGGCCAATCCCTCCCCTACCCTGGACGACTTGTGCGCCGCCCCATGGGTCTCCCGGTCGCGGCCGGCTACGACAGAGCCTGGATTCGAACTAGTGGCACAGCTAGCACTGCAATGCAGTGCCTTAGACCACTGCGCCACTCGGGACACACACTCACTGGTGACCTTATATGGATGCCCTGTGTTGAGGCTCAGCTTAATTTGGCAACAGGAATGACTTAATTCATCCTCAACATGGTGCTTCATTCTATCCCTGCAGTTACAAAAAAAACACTTTGTTCCATCCTCTGAATTGTTAAAGAGTGTCCCCAGGAGGCCATACATTGAATTTCAGCTTCCTGCAATTACAGGAAGTGTCGTATTTGGTATTTTATTAGGATCCCCATTAGCTGTTGCAAAAGCAGCAGCTACTCTTCCTGGGGTCCACACAAAACATGAAACATGACATAATACAGAACATTAATAGACAAGAACAGCTCAAGGACAGAACTACATCAATAAAAAATACATTTTTAAAAGGCACACGTAGCCTACATATCAATGCATACAAACTTTCTAGGTCAAATAGGGGAGAGGCATTGTGCCGTGAGGTGTTGCTTTATCTGTTTTTTAAACCAGGTTTGCTGTTCATTTGAGCAATATGAGATGGAACGGTGTCATAGCGGTGGTTTCGAAGGGTTATAAAAAGTTGAGTCTTCTCTAACATTACATATTTATGACCGAAGGACTGTCATGACCCGGCATGTGACATTTGAAGTAAATTGGACTAAAAGCATTTTTTACCTCCATTGGACACAATGGTCTTGCAGTTCTAGAAAATAAAATTGCCTGGCTACCCAGACTCCTCACTCCGGCCAAACATTAGGCCACGCCCACGGATGTTAGTTGTTGTCCACAATGAGTCTGGATCTGAGTACATCCCCGACCTTTTACCTAATGCGAACACATTCGGGGCCGTCTGATTGGTCCAGAAACAGATGGGTTGGGCCAGAGCCAGAACACATGTGGGTTAGGTGCCGGTTTGAAAATTCGTCATTGGCTTTGATACTCTGATTGGTTAGAGACAGTCCAATCGCTGATGACTTTGTTTTATACAACGTAACTCGTCACCACAAACGACTTCAATGACGGCAGTCTCAGACTAACGTATGTAGTGAACGACAGAGAAGCAGAATAATTTAGTGTGAGTCGTCAGGCTAAAAACTTGATTGACTTGAAACCTTCTGTCTGTCTGTCTGTCTGTCTGTCTGTATGTCTGTCTGCCTGTGCCTGTCTTCCTGTCTTCCTGTCTGTCTGTAACAGTCTGAGGTCCTGAGTGCTCTGGAGCAGGTTTCATCAAGGATCTCTCTGTACTTTGCTCCGTTCATCTTTCCCTCGATCCTGACTAGTCTCCCAGTCCCTGCCGCTGAAAAACATCCCCACAGCATGATGCTGCCACCCCCATGCTTCATCGTAGGGATGGTGCCAGGTTTCCTCCAGACGTAACGCTTGGCATTCAGGCCAAAGAGTTCAATCTTGGTTTCATCAGACCAGAGAATCTTGTTTCTCATGGTCTCAGACTCCTTTAGGTGCCTTTTGGCAAACTCCAAGCTGGCTGTCATGTGCCTTTTACTGAGGAATGGATTCCGTCTGGCTACTCTACCATAAAGGCTGGATTGGTGGAGTGCTGCAGAGATGGTTGTCCTTCTGGAAGGTTTTCCCATCTTTTATTTCATTTTATTTATTTCACCTTTATTTAACCAGGTAAGCCAGTTGAGAACAAGTTTTCATTTACAACTGCGACCTGGCCAAGATAAAGCAAAGCAGTGCGATAAAAACAACAACACAGAGTTAGATATGGGGTAAACAAAACATAAAGTCAAAAATACAACAGAAAATATATATACAGTGTGTGCGAATGTAGTCAATTATGGAGGTAAGGCAATAAATAGGCCAAAGTGCAAAATAGTTACAATTTCGTATTAACACTGGAATGATAGATGTGCAAAAGATGATGTGCAAATAGAGATACTGGGGTGCAAATTAACAAAATAAATAACAATATGGGGATGAGGTAGTTGGATGGGCTAATTACAGATGGGCTGTGTACAGGTGCAGTGATCGGTAAGCTGCTCTGACAACTGACGCCTAAAGTTAGTGAGGGAGATAAGAGTCTCCAGCTTCAGAGATTTTTGCAGTTCGTTCCAGTCATTGGCAGCAGAGAACTGGAAGGAATGGCAGCCAAAGGAGGTGTTGGCTTTGGGGATGACCAGTGAGATATACCTGCTCGAGCGCAGACTACGGGTGGGTGTTGCTATGGTGACCAGTGAGCTAAGATAAGACGGGGATTTGCCTAGCAGTGATTTATAGATGACCTGGAGCCAGTGGGTTTGGCGATGAATATGTAGTGAGGGCCAGCCAACAAGAGCGGACAAGTCACAATGGTGGGTAGTATATGGGGTTTGGTGACAAAACGGATGGCACTGTGATAGACTACATCC
>NC_139996.1:40045479-40296542 GCF_964263955.1 Coregonus lavaretus | reverse complement strand
AGGAGAGAGAGAGAGAGAGAGAGAGAGAGAGAGAGAGAGAGAGAGAGAGAGAGAGAGAGAGAGGAGAGAGAGAGAGAGAGAGAGAGAGAGAGAGAGAGAGAGGCTTAAAAATCCTTCTTTAAACTGTTTCCTCCCCTCCCTCCCTCCCTCTCTCTCACTCTCTCTGTCACTCAATAAGGGATCGTAGCTTTCACCTGGATTCACCTGGTCAGTCTATGTCATGGAAGTAGTTCTTAATGTTTTGTACGCTCAGTGTATATTGCCAGCCATGGTCATTGTTGTAACAGAACATTTTTTAATTGTATTTTTGGGGGCCTGCACACTTCAGTGAATTTATGAAGCCAGATGATGACAAAACTATTTATTTAAAATAATTGTAATAAATTGTCTGGTTCAGTTTGCTGTTTTAGTATATTGGGGATAGTTGTGCTGCTCCTCCTGCCTAGTGGCTGTTCAGGAGTATTGGTGGTAATTCCAGTAACTCCCCAGACAGAACCATTTATGGGTCTGCCCTCTTGGCTGGCCCCTCTCAAGGACACTGTAGTGTATTGCCTGCTGCACAGTGCATACAGTCCAGGAATTCTCTGCACATAATGTACTGGCTATGTTGCTGCCAGTTCGCAGGTTACAGCTGCAGAATTGGGGTAGAGTGAGTAGAGTGAGGAGAGACATACACCTGTACTGTACTATACCGCCTGGTCTTCCCCATCACACTCCATCCCCCTCCCAGCCTGCTGACATGAACAGATGCTTTATTCTGTCTCCCCTCCCAACACAACAAAGACTGCAATTTATGGATTAATAAGAAAGTTCAGAAATGTGTTAAGTGTTGAGCACGGCTTCATTCCCTCCCTGTGCGGGCACTACACTGCAAAAACTGAAATCTAAGTAAACCTAAATATCTTATATTGAGTGATAATTCACTTAAATTATGTGTTTTCTTGTGTTTTTTTTTACCAAGCTAAATTATCTAACGTCATTGGCAGATAACTTATCTTATTTTAACCTAAAAAAGGCTTAATACGAATAATTTATCTTATTTCAAGATATAATGTATCTTATTTCAATATATTTTTCAATATATTTTACCTTAATAAGAAGATTAAGGTCAAATATCTTGAAATAAGATAAATTACTTGTATTAAGTATTTTGCTGGTTAAAATAAGCAAAATCATCTGCCACTGACGTTAGATCATTTAGCTTGGTAAGAAAAAACAAGAAAGATATTTCAATATAAGATATTTAGGCTTGGATTTCACGTTTTGCATAGTAACACCTTTTTTTTCCACTGAAGTGATTATGTTGTCAGCACTCCACTCTCCCTGATTGCTAAGCTGACAGGGTGACTTGAAGGGGAGGACCACCGTATTCAATAAGGGTTCATTATGCTAAAATATGTCCGTTCCATAGACATCACTTTGCCATTAAATCTATCCTCAGTGATTGCTGTGTGTGAGCCAGTCTCTGTGCTAATTTTGGCTACAAGGAGATGCTAAGCATCAACCTCCATCGTGAATCGTCTAGAATGTTTACCACTCATAAAAAGTCCCTGACTAGTTTACATTAAATAAATCACCAAAAGATACAGTACTCCTACGACTTCTTCTAACTACTAATGAATTTAACCCCACACAGCAACAAAGTACAATCAACACTCAAACACACACATTAAACAAAGTCCTCTTGTTCTTAACCACAGTTGATCAATTTCAGTTGAAGTTTCCATTGGCTTCTTCTTAGAACAGCCCCAGCCCATGCAGGGGGTCTTCATGATCAGTTTCAGTGCCAGTGACCTGTTCCTTAACAGTGTTTGGGTAGCAGCAGCTCCATTCACCAGGGCCTTCTATAGTAGTCTAGTGTTGACCTTTGGCCTGGTTCTGTTGGTCCAGTGGTGGAAGTGTTCAGAGGAATGGAGGTGAGCAGGTTCTGCTAGCTAACTGCTAGCTCCGGCAGGGTCAGCCACCCTGTGGTACGTTACTGTGTCAATAATCTAGACAGACAGAGACAGGTGTCTGAGCCGTGCTATCTTCTGTGGCGTACTCTGCTCAGCATCGCTGCTCTCTACCCTTCTATTCATTCATCCTCTCGCAGCTTCACTCTGAATGGAAAAAATGAAAAATATTGAGTATTAAACCCTTATAACAGGAGTATAGAACCCATCCCCAGCTAAATGAATCAGCCACATATACTGTAGTCTCAGCATTCTCCTTGTTTGTATTTTACAAAGCCAGTGGGGGAAAAGGCACGACATCGTTATTATCTATTTTTAATTGCAATGAAGTGAAGAAAGGAAGAAAAATCAACAACCATTCCCCTCCCTGATGATTCCTCTCTACCAGGCTATGTTGTGTTGTGCATTTAAAAAAATGTAAATGAAGTCACCATATGGAGAGTGATACTCTCTAATTGGACAGGGCCTGGACATGCTGCTCCCCACACACACACACACACACACACACACACACACACACACACACACACACACACACACACACACACACACACACACGCATACACACACACACACACACACACACACACACACAGAAGGGTAGGTTACCTTCTAAATGTAATCCGGTACAGTCACTAGTTACCAGTCCAAAATTGTCATCAGTAACATTACTTTTGGATTAACCAAACTCAGTAACGTAATCTGAATACTTTCAGTTGCTTTTGGATTACTTTACCCTTAAGAGGCATTAGGAGAAGAAGACAGAAAAGGTCCATCAAATGCATTTGGTGTGTCATCATAGTGGTCTCTGACGTGGTCAGACTCACTTAGGTGGAACAAACTATTAAATGTACGCCTTTTTTCAATGCTGAATTGAATGTCACTGGGAAAACAGAAAGGTGTCATTATGCATTTTTTCCATGCAAACATCCTTTCTGAATTTAAAAGTAATCCAAGAAGTAATCTAGTTCTCAAAAGTATCTTTAACCCGATTACAATATTTTTGCTGGTAACGTAACTGATTAAAGTTAGTTTTTGAATAATCAGATTACGTGTAACTAATTACATTTAATCAGTTACTCCCCAACCCTGCAAACACAGGACAGCCTTCACATGATTGAATGATTTACTGCTCAATTGTTACCACACAAAACAGCTACAGTTGTGTACAAAGATACTGTGTGAATACGCAGGAAATAGACACAAGCATTGATCACGTCACTTGTGGACAAAAAAATGACATGAAAGCTGTTTGAAGCTCTCAAGCATATTTCTGGAAGAATCTGGCATGAGTGAGTGGTATCTGTGTGAGATTATTGTGTCACTCACTGCTCTGGCAGACTGGCAAGCAGATGGTGAGGTGGGTGTAAGTGTGTATTGTGCCATATGGTCAAGTACAATCAAAGCAAAGTACCAGACATTGACCATCTGATGAATCAGAAACCAGACTCCATTTTCCAGGCGATAGACTTGCCAATATGATATCTTAGTAAACAGAGGCCTGACTGGAAATGGTTGTTAGGTGACGACCAAGCAGATGGCTCAGCTCTGAGTTAGGGCCTGTAAATGTGATGACAGATGCCACCTTGTTTGGACCACTCTGGTTGGCTGACCTCCGCAGGCATCACCCAGGAGGTGGGTGGTACAGTTTACAGCACTGGGCCTGGTTGCTCTGATCTGATGCCAAGTTGTTCTGGTGTTGATCACCATAGAGATAGTTCTTCATCTTGCAATGGTTAACATCATGCAGTATTAACATGATATGGAATGCTGTTGGCTGCCTACTCTGTTTTCACACTGCCAATGCTCCTGTAGCTGGCAGATCCTCACTCATCAAATCAGCATACACTCATGTATTGTTAATTCCATCAACAAACTGTAGAGAGGGAATGGATTTTTGTATTTTGTATGGCACATTACACACCAACCCCTTAGCAGTCATATCTTCTCTTACCGTGTTGTAAAACCTGACCAAAATGATATTGCATTTCAGCTCTAATTTATGATGCTCTGAAGCATCATACTAAGTTAGTATTAGCATGGGCAGATGAGGAATGCGAAGAGCACCACTAATAATAGAGAAGAGAAGGCTGCCTACATCCCAAAACTGAATCCAGGACCTCTCTCTGGTCCGGTGTCCATCAGACATGTGCGATCTGATGCCATGGGGTAAAGAGGGTATCAAGAGAGTTAGGAGGTATCACCCCAGCCTTGGGCAGAGAGCTGGCCTTAATAATCAGACGTTCTAACCCGATCGGAGACTTTGTAACCGTCAGTAGGACATCCCGTTTCATTATTGTGCGATGACTGTTTTTAAAGTGCAGTGCTTGGAGCTTCCAGGAACAGCTGTGTTTACTGCTGTGTAAAAGCTTGCTACTGAGTCCCCAGTGGACCACAATGTCAGAAATATATAACTTATGTGGCCATGTCCTCATGTGCTCTCCATGCACAAATTGTCAAAGAAAGTGTACTAAAGCCTTGGATCTTTTTCCTGTTATGAGCCATTATAGGCCACAGCTTCTTATCAATCATAGCATACTTGATACTGCCATGATCCCACTGTTCATATTCTTTGTTATACTTAAACAAAGGGGATTTATTTTCTGTTATCTATATTGGACCCATGGAGTTACTGTAAATACATGGCTGTGGCAGAATAACTGATTTTCCTTACACTAATCCATGCATGTTGTCTCTTCTGTTTAGCCAGAACATACAGTACCTGGTTAAGCGGTCCATATTTGTTTAAGCAGATTTTTTTTAAATAAAGGGCATCTATCTATCTATCTATCCACAGAGAGAAAGTAATATCAGATTCCCAGGCCGCCTACACTGAGCCCATAAAAGATCTAAGGCTGTGCACACATACCAGCCTTCTCAAATAGCATTATGGTAAACAGTGTTCCCACACATTCACTTGCCAGGCTGCAATTCCTCCACAAGAGGAAGTAGATGCAGAGAAATTATCTGATACTTCTACTTTAAAAAGTATTGGAGATTGTATTGGAGATGATGCCCCAGTTCTGAGACTCCAACCAACAAACAGAAAGTACACGTCTAATTCTCAGCCATTACCCATCATCCTCCCTGACCCTGGGGATACAGCTCTGTCCCTCGCAACTAAACTCAAGGCCATTGTTTGTGTATTTATGTGAGCAACAAATTCTGGCACCTATTCAGTCACAACTGGTTATAGAGTTTTTAGTGTAAGACAATGACAATGTTATTTTCATCTCATCCCAGAAAAACAGCTTGTGATTGAACAGAGCCTTTGTTCTCTGTCATCTCAATGTTTTTGTCATTTGGAAGAGAACATCATTTTTTATTCATAACTTCGTACATATTATGAAAATATCATACTAATGAATGCTTACAGAAAGCAGACATGTTATGAACTGACTAAGCCAGAGTAAGTCTAAACAACAAAATCAAATAGAAATATATCTCTATTTTCAGAACAAGATCATCGTGAAGTTAACGAACTCAACTCCATCTATACCAACCTTATGGAGTCACAATGCAAAGCACCGACTATCAACCATCCATTACAACAGCATGTATTACCGTCAGGTAGCCTAGGGATGCTCTACTTTTTACCCTTCTATAGGCCTACTTTGTCATTCATTCAGAATGAGCCTCATGATTCCTGCCCCAATTTTGATCCACTTTCAAAGACCCCATGTTTTGTGTGAAGCTGGCCTGTTGCCTGTAGCCCTGGCTGAGGTTGATAAGGCCTCTCAGACTGAATTGACTGCTGTGTCTAAAGTTGTAGTTAAAGGGGTAATGCTGTTAAAAACGTGATGTTCCTGTTTTATTTAAAAAATATATATTTCCACACTATGAGGTTGAAATAACACTCTGAAATTGTGAAAATGATGATAATGCCCTTTTTGTGTAAGAGCTATTTGACCCTTCATCTGGGTATGGGGGTGGGCTCTAGACCATCTTATCAGCCAATCAGGGCTGTGTATGTAAATATCTTCACATTTGTTTCATAACGACCACTCGATCAGACTGAGCATTTCAATGGCTAAAAGAGGCTCAGGAATAAATTATAACAAATATATTTTGGAGTTATTATCATGAAATAAACTCACAAAGGGATTTATTAGACATACAGTGATTATTAAAAAAATATAATTAAAAAGGCTGCATGGGGGCTTTAAGCATATATTCACTGCTAGGACAGATACTGTCTGAGCTCCTCGATCTATCATGTCCGGTTCTAATTAGGCATATATTCATCAATAGGACAAGAGCTATGGACAGGTGTCTCTGTGGACATGTCCCAGTGGTAGTTAGCCATGTATTCACCACTAGAACAGCCCCGGGATCCCATTCCACTGTCGAGCTCCTCTGTCTTTTTCAGAACTCTTGCTCTCATGGTCTGGCACGGCCCACAAACCCATTTGTCATATCTCTGCCCGCATTAAGTTATCATAGACAGTCAGAGAGATGGCTTGGCCCAGAGGACTGGCCTGTGGCTGTCTGTCTGTCTGTCTGTCTGTCTGTCTGTCTGACTGTCTGACTGACTGTCTGGCTGTCTGAGTATAAGCCATCTCCTGTACCTCTAGAGAACATCTGAGACAGAGATCTGTTTTAATAATTTACGTTTTTAGCCAAAGATTTAGGTTATTCTGACGGTGTTTGATCCAGCTGTTCTTTGAATGCTTTGATGATAGATATGTGTGTCAAGGCTTGATGTGTCCCCCAAAGGTACTCTCACTTTCATCCTCTCTCCGAGTGGGGAGAGTGACTGAAGGGGCATGTTGGGCGAGTGTACGGTATCGAGCAGGTCATTGCATGTGTGTGGGGGAAGAAATAGAGAGAGCATATGAGTGCGTGTGAGAAGAGATGGCACATGTGTGTGTGTGTCTGTCTGTCTGTGTGAGTGTGTGTGTGCATGTGTGCATGCGTACGTCTCTATGAGTGTGTGTTTGCGGGAAAGGTTAGAACAGGTGAGTACGTGAGTGTGTGAGGAGGCTCAGTGGTTCAGATTCCTTGTCAGCCTACGCAGCTTATGGGGGAGGAAGGACTGCTGCTGGAGATACCAAATCTCTCCTTATGAAGACATGTTGTTCTGATGGTTTGCTATGGTAACTTTCACTTAGCAACATAGTACAGTTCTACAAGACAGAATGAGGATGAGACAACGTAAGGTGATGAACCCTGAGGGAGAACGTGATAGGCTCCCTCGTGCTTTTGCTGTTCAGAATGAGATCATCAGCAATTTTTTAATCTGCCCCATCTATGACTTCCAGACAAATAATGCAGAAACATTTAGCATTTGAATGTGTTAGTGTCCTGACCCTGACAACTCTATGTCCATACAGTATAATGCACAATGAGTCTGAGTGGACATCCACTGAATGCTGGAGACAAGAGTGACTCACCAGACGGTGGATGTGTGCTAGGGCTCGTGGGGCTCTGGTGCTCTCCTCTGAGGCTGTGTCTGGGGTGCTGGTGACTGAGGGCCATGGGGTGACCCTGGGTCTGTGCCTGGGTCTCACTCTCCTCTCCTGGGGCCGGCCGGTGCCACTGGCTCCTGGCTTTCTTCAGCCAGCGCCCACCCAGACCCCACTTCTCCAGGTACACTCTGCACAGCTCATAGTTCATGGCCGAGTAGTAGAGGAAGTCCAGGGCTAGCAGCACCATGACGAAGAAGCCATAGATCCACACTCCTACCAGGGCTGTGTAGTTACTGTATAGGAGAGATAGGGGAAATAGAGAAAGTGAGAATGGCATAATATATAATTAAATGTATTCACCTTTTGTATTGCATTTTAAGTGCATATTTAAATGTATATTATGTTTAAGAAAGTGTGTTACTGAGATGTAAAGGGGGCTTTCTAATCGCCTATCCATCTTAATAAATCTCTTCAAACTTTGGTCCCAGTTTTTCACCCAAACCCATTTATTAATGTATTTCACACTCCATAAGGATTTATGTGGTCCACATTAGCACCTTCTTGAGATTCACGCTCTGATCCATAAATCACCTGTACGGTAAATGTGTGCAAATTGTTTCCAATTACAGTATACCTCGATAAACAGTGTAATAAATGTAATAAATGTATTGAGGATGTGTCAGATGCTGGTTTATGGAGCAGAGCTGTGCATTAGAGAAATGACTACCCAGGAAGGGGATTGGGTTCAGAACTCAGCATCAGTCAGCTTTAAATGATCTCTCTGACCCTGAGATATAATGAGACAGAGGATAAGATTATTATATTACTGCTTTCAAGTGAGTTTGATAATTTGGAGGGAACACCATTCCTTATTTTGGAGGAGACTAATGAATAATGGGCTTTCCAAACATTTCCTTGGATGGTGTTGTGGATATTTCACAAAACCATTTAGAATTATTATATGGTTGTACTTGCTTTGCAACTGCACTCAAACCCATATGAAAACCTTGTTAACCTTTCCTCACCTCCCCTGTGCCTGTGTGACATATAGCTGACTGTTTGCATAGTTTAGTAGTCTGTGGTGATGTGTACATTTGTCTATTTAAGAGCAGCAGGGCATCCTTCCAGAAGTGTATTTGATTTAACCTTAGAGTAAGCAAACCTAACTGTTTGGACAGCCGTCAGCAACAAATGTTAGACAATGTTAAACAAGCCAAATTGAAAAGGACAATAAATAGCTGAGACTGATCATGACACAGACACAAATAATTTCCTAACAGATACACATAAAGTCATAGTCTGCTAATACCAGTGACTGGTCCAATCACAATCCACAGTACTAGAATAGCCTATTAACACTCATGCCCATAACACTTTAGCCATGATGCTCAGTCCCAGACACAGAGCTATGGCCAGTTTAACCTGATGCCAGTGTTAATATCGCCACTTCAAGTCTGCAGTCCAGAGGGGAGGAGGATGAAATGGCCTCCCATCAGGCCTCCCATCGGCCACTAGATGAAATATCCTGGCCTGCCGAAGAGCCTGTGTAACCGGTCTTAGAGAGCACCCTGCTGACAGGGTATTAGAGGAGAGAGACAGACAGAAAAAGAGAGAAAGAGAGAGTTCTGTGTTTCTGTCTGTCAGTGTCCTCCTACGGAGCTCCTATTCACACTCTGGGATGTCTCTTCTCTCCCTGAGCTCTACTCGATTGCTGCAGACAGAGCTGTTGGCCCCTATAGAGAAAGATTTGTATTCAAGTCAAATCAAATCAAATCAAAATGTATTTGCCACATGCGCCGAATAGAACAGGTGTAGACATTACAGTGAAATGCTTACTTACAAGACCTTAACCAACAATGCATTTTTTAAAGAATAAAATAAAATAAAAAGTGTTAAGTAAAAAAAATTAAAGCAAATAACTCAAGAGCAGCAGTAAAATAAAAGTAACAGTAGGGAGGCTATATACAGGGGGGTACCGGTGCAGAGTCAATGTGCGGGGGCACCGGCTAATCGAGGTAATTGAGGTAATATGTACAAATAGTCCGGGTAGCAATGATTAGCTGTTCAGAAGTCTTATGGCTTGGGGGTAGAAGCTGTTGAGAAGCCTTTTGGACCTAGACTTGGCGCTCCGGTACCGCTTGCCGTGCGGTAGCAGAGAGATCAGTCTATGACTAGGGTGGCTGGAGTCTTTGACAATTTTGAGGGCCTTCCTCTGACACCGCCTGGTATAGAGGTCCTGGATGGCAGGAAGCTTGGCCCACCTACCCTCTGTAGTGCCTTGCGGTCGGAGGCCGAGCAGTTGCCATACCAGGCGGTGATGCAACCAGTCAGGATGCTCTCGATGGTGCAGCTGTAGAACTTTTTGAGGATCTGAGGACCCATGCCAAATCTTTTCAGTCTCCTGAGGGGGAATAAGCTTTGTCGTGCCCTCTTCACGACTGTCTTGGTGTGTTTGGACTATCTATATTAGTGTATCTACTTATATTAGTGTAGTGTAGTGTGTTGTAGGATATTATATATAGTATGCATTGCTTGAAGCTCAATGTTAAATTCAAATCGCCCTACCATCATATGTAAACCAAATCTCTACCGTCAAATCAACTTGATTGGAGGTACACAACACCCTCCCCGCCTCTCGTCATGATCTGTTACCGAGAACCACTATACCGGATTTTTGACCGTGTCATTAGCATTAGGGTCGTTAGGCCATTTTTTGCCCAAACCTCGCTCAAATTCTAGACGTCGGATTAATATAATAATAATATAATATAATATGCCATTTAGCAGACGCTTTTATCCAAAGCGACTTACAGTCATGCGTGCATACATTTTTGTGTATGGGTGGTCCCGGGGATCGAACCCACTACCTTGGCGTTACAAGCGCCGTGCTCTACCAGCTGAGCTACAGAGGACCACTAAAACGAGGCTACATCACCCATAAAGTGACCATTAGACTTAGATCCATTTGGACTGAATAAGTTTGTAGGTGCATCCGTTTTTTATTAAATTCACAATTTACTGCTCTCACGTGCACATTTCTGGCCAATATAAACCAACGATGTGCTACAAATGATAACATATTTTCAGCCGAATCGCAGAGTTCGAAAACCGGGTGCAACTTGGTTGTTACGCAACAGAAACCGCTAGCTAGTAGAAGGCTAGCAACTGTAGTTAGCTAATTTACACCAGTTGGATGAGAAGCAAAAGGTAGGTAGCTAGCTATTGAAGGTTTCATATGGCTGAAGTAACGTGTAAACTGCTGACTTGGACACTTGCGTGTAATCAGAGCACAAACAAATAAACTAGCGAATGTCCTTTTTATTTATATTTTTATTTTATTTTATTTCACCTTTATTTCACCAGGTAAGCCAGTTGAGAACAAGTTCTCATTTACAACTGCGACCTGGCCAAGATAAAGCAAAGCAGTGCGATAAAAACAACAAACAACAGAGTTACATATGGAATCAACAAAACGTACAGTCAATAACACAATAGAAAATCTATATACAGTGTGTGCAAATGTAGTAAGTTATGGAGGTAAGGCAATAAATAGGCCATAGTGCAAAATAATTACAATTTAGTATTAACACTGGAGTGATAGATGTGCAGAAGATGATGTGCAAATAGAGATACTGGGGTGCAAATGAGCAAAATAAAGAACAATGTAAATAACAATATGGGGATGAGGTAGTTGGGTGGTCTAATTTCAGATGGGCTGTGTACAGGTGCAGTGATCGGTAAGCTGCTCTGACAACTGATGCTTAAAGATAGTGAGGGAGATAAGTGTCTCCAGCTTCAGAGATTTTTGCAGTTCATTCCAGTCATTTGCAGCAGAGAACTGGAAGGAATGGCGGCCAAAGGAGGTGTTGGCTTTGGGGATGACCAGTGAGATATACCTGCTGGAACGCATACTACGGGTGGGTATTGCTATGGTGACCAATGAGCTAAGATAAGGCGGGGATTTGCCTAGAAGAGATTTATAGATGACCTGGCCAGTGGGTTTGGCAACGAATATGTAGTGAGGGCCAGCCAACGAGAGCGTACAGGTCACAATGGTGGGTAGTATATGGGGCTTTGGTGACAAAACGGATGGCACTGTGATAGACTACATCCAATTTGCTGAGTAGAGTGTTGGAAGCTATTTTGTAAATTACATCGCCGAAGTCAAGGATCGGTAGGATAGTCAGTTTTACGAGGGCATGTTTAGCAGCATGAGTGAAGGAGGCTTTGTTGCGAAATAGGAAGCCGATTCTAGATTTAACTTTGGATTGGAGATGCTTAATGAGAGTCTGGAAGGAGAGTTTACAGTCTAACCAGACACCTAGGTATTTGTAGTTGTCCACATATTCTAAGTCAGACCCGCCGAGAGTAGTGATTCTAGTCGGGCGGATGGGTGCAAGCAGCGTTCGATTGAAGAGCATGCGTTTAGATTTACTAGCGTTTAAGAGCAGTTGGAGGCCACGGAAGGAGTGTTGTATGGCATTGAAGCTTGTTTGGAGGTTTGTTAACACAGTGTCCAATGAAGGGCCAGATGTATACAAAATGGTGTCGTCTGCGTAGAGCTGGATCTGAGAGTCACCAGCAGCAAGAGCGACATCATTGAAATACACAGAGAATAGAGTCGGCCCAAGAATTGAACCCTGTGGCACCCCCATAGAGACTGCCAGAGGTCCAGACAACAGGCCCTCCGATTTGACAAATTGAACTCTATCTGAGAAGTAGTTGGTGAACCAGGCGAGGCAGTCATTTGAGAAACCAAGGCTATTTAGTCTGCCAATAAGAATGCGGTGATTGACAGTCAAAAGCCTTGGCCCGGTCGATAAAGACGGCTGCACAGTACTGTCTTTTATCGATCGCGGTTATTATATCGTTTAGGACCTTGAGCGTGGCTGAGGTGCACCCATGACCAGCTCGGAAACCAGATTGCATAGTGGAGAAGGTATGGTGGGATTCGAAATGGTCGGTGATCTGTTTGTTAACTTGGCTTTCAAATACTTTCGAAGGGCAGGGCAGGATGGATATAGGTCTGTAACAGTTTGGATCTAGAGTGTCACCCCCTTTGAAGAGGGGGATGATCGCGGCAGCTTTCCAATCTCTGGGGATCTCAGATGATACGAAATAGAGGTTGAACAGGCTAGTAATAGGGGTTGCGACAATTCCGGCTGCTAATTTTAGAAAGAAAGGGTCCAGATTTTCTATCCCAGCTGATTTGTAGGGGTCCAGATTTTGCAGCTCTTTCAGGACATCAGCTATCTGAATTTCGGTGAAGGAGAAGCGGGGGGGAGGGGGCATGGGCAAGTTGCAGCGGAGGGTGCAGAGCTGGTGGCCGGGGTAGGCGTAGCCAGGTGGAAAGCATGGCCAGCCGTAGCAAAATGCTTATAGAAATTCTCGATTATCGTAGATTCATCGGTGGTGACAGTGTTTCCTAGCCTCAGTGCAGTGGGTAGCTGGGAGGAGGTGCTCTTATTCTCCATGGACTTTACAGTGTCCCAAAACTTTTTGGAGTTAGTGCTACAGGATGCACATTTCTGTTTGAAAAAGCTTCCTGACTTCCCTGAAAAGTTTCATATCGCGGGGGCTGTTCGATGCTAATGCAGTATGCCACAGGATGTTTTTGTGCTGGTCAAGGGCAGTCAAGTCTGGCCTAGACTTCTATTATAGCCAGTTAGATACACCAAACTTTGGGAACTTTAGAAAAACTGCCACGCTGCTAATTTATAATACATGCACACACCAGAACATTCAGTTAGAAGATCCAGTGCTAATTCTATCCCTTACCTTACGCATTAATTCAGTACGCTCCCTCCTCTGTCAATGCAATTTTCTTCTTGTCATTATAATCCAAATTTGCACTGATTGATCAACACAGTGTCAAGTTACTTTTCAATGTGTTCCCGAAAACCTGAAGTCGCCATTTACAAGTAAAAAGTAGCAGGGGTGCGGGTTGCACACAAAGCATCCAGGTAAAACAACATCATAATGTTGTGCACAGTCAAAAGAAAATGGCATGCTTGGTAATTTGGTTAGCTATGTGATAAAATGAAACGGTTTTCAATACATCAACTGTTTTAGACTTTTTTTAACCTCTAATAGTCTAAGCCGTTGGGAGGTGGGGTTTTACTAAGCTAACATATGGAATTGTTTTAAGATGGTCATACCATGGATCATTTAGCTATTTGATTTAGAATTTGATTTAGAAATTTTAGGACCCCTTTAGGTATCAACATTATTTTTGTATTATTTGATAAAATATTGAATTTGGCCTTTACTACTATAGCCTATAGAAACACATTGAATGACACATTCATAAATGGCAAAAAAATTATAATAAGGAATAAGATTTGGAAGTGTCTGTCCCATAGCTACGGGAAGTAGGGGTGCTGAGGGTGCTGGAGCAATTAAAAACATTGAAAAACATATTTTTTCAGAAAAGTAGTGCACTGGTCCTTTACTAGTATTAGGTGACTGAAATATATGTCTGTAGCGCCTGCAAAAATTAAGAAATGTATCTTGCAGGATTCAATTGTTGGAATTGTAAGAGTTGTTGCCCTGTCCCTTTCTCTGTGATTGTCATTCTAATGAAATCCAGAAAGAACGAAACCCTGTCCTCAAACATTTACATCAAATGGTGCAAAGTTATGGTCAAAGACACAAAACATCCACATCAAATAAAATATTTTTCTTGATCAAATAACATGCAAAACAGACACTTTTTGTGCAGTATTAATTTACCATCCTTACAAACCACTTAATGTAAATGTACATTACTGTATGGTACATAGGCTGGTCGTCTAGGTTTGTACCTGTAGACAATCACCATGAAGAAAAACAATGCACAATACAGTAATTGAGTACATTGAGATATCAAGTGGTTTGTGATGATGTGATGTGATGATCTGGCTCAGTTGATAGAGCATGGCACTTGCAATGCTAGGGTTGTGGGTTCGATTCCCACGGGGGACCAGTACGAGAAAGTATGAAAAATGTATGCACTCACTAACTGTAAGTCGCTCTGGATAAGAGCTTCTGCTAAATGACTAAAATGTAAATGTGTAAGTTGCTCTAGATAAGTGTCTACTAAAATGGAAAAGGAATGAATAGACCATTTCAGTTTTCAAATAGAAATAAGTTGCATTTGCAATGTACTTCAAGAAATTGGAAAACATATATCAAGCAAGTATTTTTATATTCCACAAGTATTATCAGATTAACTGTTTTGTACAGATAATTATCAGACTCAAGTCACAAAGGCTGGTAAACACTCAAATACATTTAGTTTTAAAAAAATCACAAAAGTAGTGCACTGGGCCTTTACTAGTCCTGTATTAGCCTATATGGACACCTTCAGCGGTTGCATTTCTTTTGTCTGCAAAATCGCAGCAACCCCACTCCCAAACTACTTCCCGCTGCTATGGTCTGTCCTATATCTAGGAGATATAAGAAAGCTCAGGATATATATATATATATATTTTTTACACATATTTAACACCTTATTTTTGTTGGCACAAAACGACCTCCATACTTCCATTCATTTGTATGGGTTACCTTCAGATGAGTCCCATGACACTTGTGGGGGTCAAAGAGCAAAACGTTTCATCTTTCCATAGAGTGGTCATATTATTTTGTAGGCCAAACCGTTCGTACACTACAGACGTTTTTGTGAGAAGACTGATTTTCGGGATGTCTCATTGTTTGACAAACACAGCTGTAGCTTGGTCACCTTCCACCGCAGATGCGGAAGGCCGACATAGGCAGATGCTTTTTTTTATTATGTTACTTAGATTGAAGCAAGAGTGCGTCAATAGACTCTTAAGGACCAAGCAAGAGAAATAAACGTTGAATCAGTACTGAGTGAATGAACAAAAACATTTAGGAACAAACAGGTGCTGTCATCACCAGACTGTCCATTTAGATAGAGTTTCTAGTTGACGTATCTATAACACCGTAACCTTTAGCGTCACCGCCCTGGGATTTCAAGGTCCTGGATTTGCCTACCAGAGGGGATATTTTGACCATTCTCTTTCGTGTATCTGTAATTTGATACCCCCCTCCCTTTCCCGACATACACACCGGTGCACACACGCATGCACGGTGTGTGCTTATTTTCCTTTATTAGGTCTCTCTCCATTGGGTTCGTTGGGCATCGTTGAGTGTCAAGGGACAGGGAGTGTGGCGTGCACTAGTACTAGTGCGCGGAGGAGAGAACAGTGGAGAGACCATCTCTCAAGGAAGACGTCGTTGCCCTCATCCGTCAGATGCACGCCATCCCTACCGTACAAATGTACGCGATAAATAGCAGAAATGGTAACGTTTCTTCTTTTCAGGCGCCACTTTCTGTGATTTGAGAAGCTAAGAAATGTGTCAAGCTGGCCCACGTGGAGCTGACAAACAATTTATGCGGATTGATATGCACACAGTACATCAAACACTGTCAGTAGCACTTATGTATGTTCTGTTCCAAATCTGTGAGTACTCCCAACTGTTTTCATATTTATACTGCCATTTATAAATCTGGGAATGTGTGCTCTTTTACTGGAGTTGGACAGCCGTGTATATCATTACTAAGAACATTTGTAGCTAAAGGATTTAGAGCACCTATCCAATGTCAGATTTGTAAATATGTATTCTTGAAAGTGTTTTGTACTTGTCTAATTTGTCACAGTTTTTGTATCAGAAGTTAACTAAATTACTATTGACGAGCCACAGGATTATGCAGGCTGTTTTGTTCAAGCCCAGTGCTACCTCACCTGATTCTATTACTCAGCTGTTCATCAAGACCAGCTGTTCATCGAGACCTTGAATAGTAGAATCAGTTGTAGTAGAACTGGGCTTGAACAAGAAAGCCTGCATAACCCTGTAGATCTTCAAGAGCAATTGTGGCCATCCCTAAATTGTATGTACAAAGTTTACTATATCTGAATGTTCGTTTGATTGTAAATGGTATATTTTGTAATAACTCACAATTGTTTACAGGTAATGTAGTACTAGGCCTTTCTTCAGTATTCTTTAAAGTACATATTCATGTAAATAGTTATTGGGTACATGTTGATTATTTTGTGTATTTTCCAGGAGCTTTATCTATTGTCTTTTAAAAGAGATCAGGGATTTTTTCCCCAGTATACTCCATATTGGCTTACAGTGGGGAAAAAAGTATTTAGTCAGCCACCAATTGTGCAAGTTCTCCCACTTAAAAAGATGAGAGAGGCCTGTAATTTTCATCATAGGTACACGTCAACTATGACAGACAAATTGAGAATTTTTTTTCCAGAAAATCACATTGTAGGATTTTTAATGAATTTATTTACAAATTTTGGTGGAAAATAAGTATTTGGTCACCTACAAACAAGCAAGATTTCTGGCTCTCACAGACCTGTAACTTCTTCTTTAAGAGGCTCCTCTGTCTGTCCTCCACTCATTACCTGTATTAATGGCACCTGTTTGAACTTGTTATCAGTATAAAAGACACCTGTCCACAACCTCAAACAGTCACACTCCAAACTCCACTATGGCCAAGACCAAAGAGCTGTCAAAGGACACCAGAAACAAAATTGTAGACCTGCACCAGGCTGGGAAGACTGAATCTGCAATAGGTAAGCAGCTTGGTTTGAAGAAATCAACTGTGGGAGCAATTATTAGGAAATGGAAGACATACAAGACCACTGATAATCTCCCTCGATCTGGGGCTCCACGCAAGATCTCACCCTGTGGGGTCAAAATGATCACAAGAACGGTGAGCAAAAATCCCAGAACCACACGGGGGGACCTAGTGAATGACCTGCAGAGAGCTGGGACCAAAGTAACAAAGCCTACCATCAGTAACACACTACGCCGCCAGGGACTCAAATCCTTCAGTGCCAGACGTGTCCCCCTGCTTAAGCCAGTACATGTCCAGGCCCGTCTGAAGTTTGCTAGAGTGCATTTGGATGATCCAGAAGAGGATTGGGAGAATGTCATATGGTCAGATGAAACCAAAATATAACTTTTTGGTAAAAACTCAACTCGTCGTGTTTGGAGGACAAAGAATGCTGAGTTGCATCCAAAGAACACCATACCTACTGTGAAGCATGGGGGTGGAAACATCATGCTTTGGGGCTGTTTTTCTGCAAAGGGACCAGGATGACTGATCTGTGTAAAGGAAAGAATGAATGGGGCCATGTATCGTGAGATTTTGAGTGAAAACCTCCTTCCATCAGCAAGGTCATTGAAGATGAAACGTGGCTGGGTCTTTCAGCATGACAATGATCCCAAACACACCGCCCGGGCAACGAAGGAGTGGCTTCGTAAGAAGCATTTCAAGGTCCTGGAGTGGCCTAGCCAGTCTCCAGATCTCAACCCCATAGAAAATCTTTGGAGGGAGTTGAAAGTCCGTGTTGCCCAGCGACAGCCCCAAAACATCACTGCTCTAGAGGAGATCTGCATGGAGGAATGGGCCAAAATACCAGCAACAGTGTGTGAAAACCTTGTGAAGACTTACAGAAAACGTCTGACCTGTGTCATTGCCAACAAAGGGTATATAACAAAGTATTGAGAAACGTTTGTTATTGAACAAATACTTATTTTCCACCATAATTTGCAAATAAATTCATAAAAAATCCTACAATGTGATTTTCTGGATTTTTTTTCTCATTTTGTCTGTCATAATTGACGTGTACCTATGATGAAAATTACAGGCCTCTCTCATCTTTTTAAGTGGGAGAACTTGCACAATTGGTGGCTGACTAAATACTTTTTTTCCCCATTGTAAATGGGTTTCTGGTTTTTCACTGCCCTCTGGAAAATCAGCTCTTAATATTAAATAAAAATGAATAACTACATTATTCCTGTCGCCATTTGTCATTATTGTGTACTTTTACTTTACTTTTATTGCTGTGTTTTACTGTATTATAATGTTGTATGATCACCATCCAGTGTAAAAACCATGGAAATGGTCTGAAGCAGAAAAAGAAAGGAAATTCACATGAGCACCACAATGTGTACTCCACTCTAACAATGTTTTCCAGCACACAGCTTTGACCTACTACAGTAGCTATTTTGGTATTTTGTACTTCCAACAATGTGTAGGCAGGTTGATTCAAACCTTCTCAAACAGCCTAATTCATACTCTTCAGAGGGATAATGGACTTTACAGTGTCCTGCTATTAAAATGATGTGTATATTTATACATACATTAGGCTGTATGTATCTTTAGATATAGGCCTATTGTAAATATGTATTATTGAAGCATCATTTTTATTGCTAAAATAAATACAAAAACACACAAACATTTAAGCTACATAGTCATTTGACAGAGGTAATGAACTGTCCAGCACAGTAATTGATAAAGCAGGACCATGTTTAAAAAACAAGTGGTTCTGAGCTTATGTTAATATTACACAGGTAAGCTAACGGTTACAGAAATCAGGAATGCAGACAGGCTCTATAGACCTCTATACAGTATTTATATGAGTGACTGTTGAACACACCGCCTCCTGTTTTTATATTGGGTACCTACTGACCAAAAAATATATTTATTTTTCAATGAATGTTTTGTTAAAATAAAGGTTTAAGGAAATACAAGCAGGCACCACATTACTACAAGACAAAACAGCTCACTCAATCAAGCCTGATGCTATTGTAAGTATAAAAGCAAAGCTTGCTTTCATTTAATAATAAAAAAAAGCTTGACAAGGTAGCTGAATGGGGTAATGTCTTAGTGTGAGGTAGTGCAATACATTACCTTGCATGCAGTACAAATCACATTATTGTGGGAGCACCTCCTCTAACAGTATGAAGGTTTGAATCCTAAGCAACCTGCTTACAAACTGTTGGAAGTACAATAGACCAACATAACTACTATAGTAGGCCAAAGCTGTGCGCTAGAAAACATTGGTAAAAGTACGCATTGTGGTGCTCATATGAATTTTATTTTTGGCGTCTGACCAATGCCTACTTCTCACTTAAAACATTGTTTTTTGTTTTTAATAGTATAGTATAGTATAGTATAGTATAAGACAATACACTCAGATACTATATTTATCTCTGCTGAGAGATGGTATCCCCCGCAGCCCACTCACACACACAGTAACAAAGCTTCAGCTCTTTTACTTTGGTTGTGATTATCTCTGTACTATAGGAGTAGATCAATGTCAATGTGCCCTTTGAGCACCAGGCAAATGGTGTCAATTAGTGGGATATTGTCGAGGGGGCCAACAGCTTATCAATCACTAATATTTAAAGGCCAGGGCTTTTTTCTCTGCAGAAAAGTCTTGGAAATGTCCAAATCTTGAGTATGAAATTGTTGTTTCCTTGCAAATCAACTTTTACATGTTTTTTAGGTATTCACTCAAGTTAGTGTCAGTACCATTTTATAATAACATTAAACTGTATAATAGAACCACAATAATTAGCTTACTAACAGATAAGAAACAGTACTACTCCATATATTCACTGCCAAAACCTGAATATGACTCACTTGTGTGCAAAGCCATCTGTGGTGGTAGTCAGGTTGACCTGCATGACTGTCTGGAACTCAGTCTCATTGCAGCAGTACTTGAAGGCTGTGTTGTTGTGGTGACAGCAGAACATGTAGGTCTTGTTGTCAGAAAGGCGAGGGCAGTGGAAACCAAAGTGATAGCGCCCCTTGTGGTCGGAGTATGGTTCACACACTCTGAAATGAGCTGATAGAGCTGTGGTGAAAAGAGAGAAAAACAGTTGGAGGATGAAGGTACTGTAGGTCTTCTTGGCAAGCAATATTTTCTAGAATTGCTTTACAAATCTGATAAATGGATTATAGTGATTGAGTCCATCGTGATTCAGCTTGCCTGTTTTGGACTTGCCCATTAATGAAACTGTTCTGGGAAAATGTCAGAACGGAGCTGGAGGGCATGTTCATATATCCTATAAGAATGGACCCATAGCTATTTGTACTGGGTGTTGTCGGGAACAGGCCCTCACTTACCTTTGCACAGCTCAATAAATCTTTTTGCGACAGTCAAATTAATAAAGACATGTAAGGAAAATAATAATGTTAATGAATTTAATCGAGAGAAATAATGAAGTAATGAAAATGAAGAGCAGAGAACTGAAAGGGGATGTATCATTCCTATTGGTTTTCTACCTTTTTGTTTTGTTTTGTTTTTGGTTATGTTATGTTTTATGTTACCTTGTTTCATTTTGGGAATTCAAATATATGTACATGTCTACAATTTGTTTATGATGTTGACCTGAAACAAGGAAAATTATATAATAATACTAATAAAATATATATCTAAGATGATTCAGCTTGTTGTGATTTCTATTACGTTGCAAATTATGCAAAACCAAGTAGAAATCAACAGACATTTACTAATATCTGTGGAAGGATTTAGTCATTCATATTGAATCTGGCAACCAGAGAGGGCTTTCTCTTTGATGGGAGTCATGGAAAAATCATTTGGTAGCCTGGACTCATTGTAGATGATCACCAATTACCTATCTGTCAGAGCAACAGAGCAGAGATAATGTGTAGATTTACAGGGCTCATCACAGTTGTCTCATATGTCACTGTGGACCAAAACAAAACAACTTGTTAGACAAACACCATCAAAACCAATCAGGTCTGGCAATTTGGCATCCTTTCGCATTTTATTACCGTTAATAACATGAGGTAAAAACGTCCTCCATAGCATAGCTGGGGATAGATGCCCTTCTAGCAATAGGGAATGAGTGTTGCCTGTAGTAGCAATGGCAGAGGAGCACAACTGGAACAAGGTGATGTCTTTGTATTAAGACTATGAGCTGTTCCTCTCAACGATGGAGCCAAGACAATTGTACTGCTAAGAGGGAAAATAATGTTCCCTCTGGGATTTAGTTAGAGGGGGAAGGGGAGGGAGGGGGTTGTTATATATTTCTGCCACTGATGGTAAAAGTATGTAGGCCAGGCAGGGACATATTGGCCATTTGAAAGAGGAGAACACTCTCAGGTCTAATGAGCTTGGTACAGGGCCGGCTGAATGATTGGCTAACTGGCTGGCTGATTGGCTAAATAGCTTGAATTGGCTTCCCTCTGACTCTCTCTAATTGTCAGGCTTCTACGTCCATGCTGAACAGCGAAGTAGAATGAGGAGTGAGGAAGCTTGAGGTTTAATAGAATGCTGAGACTCTCTCACTCAGACAGGTGCACGCTGGTACACATTCATAACAGTACATTTTCATTGGTCTCATTATATTACCCTTCCTTATCTGTTAACTTATCTCTCACAACTAGACGTAGGTCACTCAAGTTTCTGAAATATCACTTTTGCCAGCACTCAAATCAGAAATGCACTTCTCATTCACAAAAAAACTATATGTTTATGTACATTTTCTAAAAACAAATCAAAACTATATCAAAATCCTTGTTATGTAAGATGATTACAGAGGGAGACATATATAAATTAAATCAGTCACTCATAAAGGTGACATATCAATCATAAACTTTCATAAAAGTCACATATAAATCCCAAATGGACATTTAAAAGACAGCTTAATTTATGCCAAAATCCTGGCATCAAAATCAATTTCAGGTATTCTGATCCTATAGCTGAACTCATAAACCACGGGATATAAAGGAGGGGTCAGCGGTTATAAAGAGGGTGAATTGGCAATAAGGAAGCAGAGCACCTCAGCATTGGAAGTGGACCATAAAGTCCTCTAATGATGCAAGACTTAAAGGGTTAGGAAGAGGAGAAGCAGGCCAGGGGGAAGGCAGTCTGAGCCTTCTTAGAGGGAAAACAGCTGGATCTGGTCAGGGCTCTGTCGTAAACGTTGCCATGTTGTTAATTACATTAACACCTTTCACATTTTAGGATACTACAGTAAACAGTATGGCTCTTATGTTCTGTTTACAACCTCAACCTGTGAGCTGAAAGACTAAAAACCTAGATAAAGTTCTCTGCATACTATTAAAGCCCAGGTTGTTTATAATGTGCATTACAGTTACCGAAATACCGTTTCACAAATGCAGATTAGTTACAGTAATCAACATTGATGTTGTACCATGCAGAATACTGTTCCTGAGACAGTTAGACACCAGTTTCGCTTGCCAGACTCACAGGTGACTGTGGGAAGAGACTATATACTTTAACACACACACACACACACACACACACACCATAGCAAAAAGGTGTTTAAAACCGCACTGACCTGCAGTGGACAGCAGGAGGAAGATGACTGTCAGGACATTCAAGGACTGCCGGCTGGTGACAGTCATCTTCGGGTCCTCATAAAGAACAGGCGCCAGAGGGGGAGATTCTCGCTGCAGGGCTACTTTAGCTGAACCTCCTGGACATTCTTTGCTCTCTGCCACCACCAATCACATGGTTGCTGTTGTCCAACTGGCCACCTGGATAGAGAAAGAAAACCAATCAATCAATTAATTAGATTAAATTAAATTATTATGATTATTATGTATAAAAGCCTATTGTGGAAAAAGTACATCAACAGCTGTCAAAAAAGGGCTACAGTAACTAAGGAGAGGATAGAAGCTTTTGATCAAATAACATAAATCTAGCGAAAGGTTATTTGCTCTTTTTTCTACTCCTCTAATAGTTCACAGAAAGTGCTCTCTCTGTTAGAAGAGGACCCTGTTAGGCTACAGAGCTGTTCGAGATAAGCCTGTTGGTGATGATGCATCGCACCAGTTCATGTATTGCACCAGTTCACAGGTATGATAGAGTGGTGCGATGCTAATGGCAGCCTCCACAGGCCTCGCTGGGACACTCAGAATTGAAGAAGAGAGATTTTCAATTCTGAGTGTCCCCGCGAGGCCTGTGGAGGCTGCCATTAGCATCGCACCACTCTATCATACCCGTCCGACATCCATACACTGTGGCTAAATTAGATAAATGGCTTAGGAGAAACTGTTTTACCTTAGTGAGGATTGAAGACTGTTACTTTCTGCTCTTGGACAAGTTTTTGCCTCTTGTTCATGCTTAAATGAAGGATGAAGTGCAATTGATCACTGTGTTCCTGTTGATTTTATGTTAATCTGAGATTGCCAAATGTAAAATGTATGCTAATTTGAGTTAATTGTAGATTACTTTGTCATCAAACACTCTGAATAAGCATGAAGAGTTTTAGATTGTGCAAAGTTAGTGTGACAATATCCTCCTGCTCACCTGAGCTAGGAAACACTTATCTAGCAGTGTACATCTGTGTTAATGCTAGGAGGATCCTACATCTCCCAGGGGGAAGAGGAGAAAGCCTAGTGAGGCTGCTTCCTGCTTTATAATATTGACTTGGGTTCAAGAGACAGAATATCTGGATGTCTGTCTGCTCAGCCTGGTCTCACAGACTAGGTGTAACATAGTAAACGAAATCCGACTCTCAAATTAGTATGGTATGTTACGTTTGGTATGGTTACATAAGACAGAAGGTTACTTAAGGATAAAACGAAAGGAGGGTGGTTGATCGGGGTGGATGGGTAGGTGTATATCGCGGACGTCTAGCAATCCAATGGTTGCGTGTTCAAATCTCATCACGGACAACTTTAGAATTTTAGCTAATTAGCAACTTTGCAACTACTTCTTACTTTTTACCTACTTTGCAACTATTTAGCATGTTAGCTAAAACTTCCCCTAACCGTAACCTTAACCCATGAACCTAAGTCCTAACCCTAACCTTAACCCCTAGCCTAGCTAGCCACCTAGCCACTTAGCTAACGTTAGCAACAACTAATTGGAATACGTAACATATACATATTGCACATTCGTAACATATTGTAAGAATTGCAATTAGTAGCATATCATACTAATTGTAATTCGTATCATACAAAATGGATGATGGACATCCACAAATTAATACATTCCATACCAAATGTAACATATCATACTAATTTCAGAGTCCTGGATTTGCTTTACTATGTTACATCTACCCCTGAGTCCAGGTTGGTCTGCTGAGATTGTTGGTCTCTGCCACTCTGATTTCTGTTACTCTACTCATACCTCGTCCTGTTTGGTGCAGTATATATAGCCCTGTATGTCCCTGACAAGAAAGGTGAAATGGGTGTTGCTGGAACAAAACAAAACCCAGATGGCCATCACAGTGCAATACAGAGAAAATACTGTATGTGCCCTATACAGTGCATTCAGAAGGTATTCGGACCCCTTTATATTTTTCAGATTTTGTTACGTTACAGCCTCATTCTAAAATTGATTTAATTGTTTTTTCCCCCTCATCATACTACACACAATACCCCATAATGACAAAGCAAAAACTGGTTTTCATCATTTTTGCTAATTTATTAAAAATAAATAACTGTAACAAGATGTGGAACAAGTCAAGGGGTCTGAATACTTTTCGAATGCACTGTAACAGGCTGTTTCTGTTTTGGTCTTTACATGTTTTTGTTTTTTTTACATCAGGCTGTTCCTCCTCCTCAGAGGGCCATTCAGAGAGACTCTCTAGCTTGTTAGAGCAGCCTTTCCTTTCCTTTGCCTTCTAGAGAGAGAGAGAGAGAGAGAGAGAGAGAGAGAGAGAGAGAGAGAGAGAGAGAGAGAGAGAGAGAGAGAGAGAGAGAGAGAGAGAGAGAGAGAGAGAGAGAGAGAGAGAGAGAGAGATGAAATTATCATGTTCTGTCAGACGACAACATGTACCTCATGAACAGGGATTCCCATCCTCTGAAAGATCCCCCTTCCTCCTCCTCAGGGTGTCTTTCACTTTGGTGTCTTTCGTTTTGGTTTTACATGGATTCTGCATTTTTTCATATTGTCATGTGGAATCCCCCCCTTTGTCTCTTCTACTGTCCTATTTGACTACATGGTGCAAACAGATATGGTATTTTTATCCCCCAGTGTTGTATTTCTTATCAACAAAGAATCACATGTGGATAAAGGAGGTTTACATAAAGAGCTTAATGTAAGTGAAGAAGTGTCACGCCCTGGCTCTAGGGACTCTTTTATGTTGAGCCAGGGTGTGTAGAGTGTATGTTTTGTGCTCTTTGTTTTCCATTCTAGTATTGTATTTCTATGTTGGCCAGTGTGGTTCTCAATCAGAGGCAACGAGTGTCAGCTGTTGCTGGTTGTCTCTGATTGGGAACCACATTTAGACAGGCTGTTTTCCCACAGTGGTTGTGGGATCTGGTTCCTAGTAGGTTGTGTTTGAGCTAAGGACGTCACGTTATCGTTTTGTTCGTGTTATCTTTCAGATTAAATAAATATGTTTGCATTCAACGCTGCGCATTGGTCCTCTGTTCCCGACGATCGTGACAGAAGATCCCACCAAAACTGGACCAAGCAGCGTGTCCAGGAGCCATCACCAGGGGAATCGCTAGCGGATCTCCGTGGCAACTTCGACTGGGTCAAGCCTAGTGAAGAGCAGAGAGGGTGGACTTGGGAACAGTGGAGGAAGAGTCTCGACTGGGTCAAGCCAAATGAAGAGCAGAGTGGTTGGACTTTGGAGCAGTGGAGGAAGAGTCTGGCGAGAGATAGGGAGGCTTGGTCCACGGGGAGGAGAGACACCCAGAATTATTTTAGGGTGGGGCTCACGCCGTTGACGACGGGGCAGCAGGAGGCCGCGATGGAGCGGTCCAGCGAGTTTGTAGAGGAGGCCGCCAGGTTAAGGGGGCCACTGGTCACAGAGGAGAGGGAGAGTGTAGAGGCACGGCGAGAGGTACTGGGGTGTGTTACCAGTCCGGTCCGGCCCGTTCCTGATCCCTGCGTAGGGCCAGTGGTGTGTGTCCCCAGTACGGTCCGGCCTGTTCCTGTTCCTCGCATCGAGCCTGTGGTGCGTGTCGTCAGCCCGGCCCGGCCTGTTCCTGCTCCCCGCACCGAGCCTATGGTGTGCGTCGCCAGCCCGGCCCGGCCTGTTCCTGCTCCCCGCACCAAGCCTATGGTGCGCGTCGCCAGCCCGGTCCGGCCCGTTCCTGCTCCCCGCACCAAGCTTATGGTGCGCGTCGCCGGCCCGGCCTGTTCCTGCTCCCCGCACCAAGCCTATGGTGCGCGTCGCCAGCCCGGCCCGGCCTGTTCCTGCTCTCCGCACCAAGCCTATGGTGCGCGTCGCCAGCCCGGTCCGGCCCGTTCCTGCTCCCCGCACCAAGCCTATGGTGCGCGTCGCCAGCCCGGCCCGGCCCCTTCCTGCTCCCCACACCAAGCCAGTGGTGTGCGTCGTCAGTCCGGCACAGCCCGTGCCTGTTCCACCGGTGCCTGGTCCGGTACCGGTCAGCTGCTCCACGCCGGAGCTAGAGCAATCCGCTCCACCAGTGTTCAGTCCAGCTCCGGCTAGCAGGGCCAGACCGGACCAGGGGTACTTTGGGGGGTTAGAGAGGGAGTGGGGATCATGCCTGGAGCCGGATCCGCCGCCAAGGCGGAGTGCCCACCCGGTCCCTCCCCTGTGGTGTTTGGTTGGCGCGGTCGGAGTCCGTGCCTTTGGGGGGGGGTACTGTCACGCCCTGGCTCTAGGGACTCTTTTATGTTGAGCCAGGGTGTGTAGAGTGTATGTTTTGTGCTCTTTGTTTTCCATTCTAGTATTGTATTTCTATGTTGGCCAGTGTGGTTCTCAATCAGAGGCAACGAGTGTCAGCTGTTGCTGGTTGTCTCTGATTGGGAATCACATTTAGACAGGCTGTTTTCCCACAGTGGTTGTGGGATCTGGTTCCTAGTAGGTTGTGTTTGAGCTAAGGACGTCACGTTATCGTTTTGTTCGTGTTATCTTTCAGATTAAATAAATATGTTTGCATTCAACGCTGCGCATTGGTCCTCTGTTCCCGACGATCGTGACAAGAAGAACCCCTCTCCCCGATACACACACAAACACACGCACGGGTGCACACGCACATGCATACACACACACGCACATTCGCACCCACACACACATGCACATGCAAGAAAAAGAAAGGCACACATACACACACACATACAAGCAAGAAACACAATTCACTGTACTTGTGCATGTGACGTAAATTTTTTTTGACTTGACACACACACACACACACACACAAACACAAACACACACAAACACACACACACACACACAAACACACACACAAAGTTGAGAAGAGATTGACTGCATCACTATGGGTCTTTGTGCGAGGTGTTGATGTCCTGAAGGTATCGAACTGTCTGTTCAAGCAGTTGACACACAGTTCGGACACTCATCGGTATCACACAAGACATGCAGCCAGAGGTCTCTTCACAGTCCCCAGGTCCAGAACAGAGGCTGGAAAACACACAGTATTAAATAGAGCCATGACTAAATGGAACTCTCTGCCACCCAGGTAACTCAAGCTAGCAATAAAACCAGATTTAAAAAACAGATAAAAGAACACCTTAAGGCACGACGGGGACTGTGAAGAGAACACAGACATTTAAGGCATTTTGTATTCTGTTATGTATGTGATATGTGGTTGGGATATGACTGTGATATGTGGTTGTCTCGCCTGACTATCTTATGATGAATGCACTAGCTGTGGGTCGCTCTGGATGGGAGCTTCGGCTGAATGGTTAAATTGTAATGTAAATGTAGTGCTATGTATATTTATGTATATTATGTATTTTATTTGTTGTGTTGTTTCCTATTTGGACCCTAGGAAGAGTAGCCGCTGCCGAGGCAGCAGCTAATTGGGGATCCTAATAAATGCACACACACACACACACACAAACACACACACACACACACACACACACATACACACACACATCCACAAACACACACACACACACATAGAGATTGAAAACTCTGGAGCTGAACACACATACTGCACATACATGTTACAGATAGAGATGCAGTTTGGAGGCTGTTTGCATCATGTTGAACACAGGCCTGAGATGTAACGCAAACTAACACAATATTCTAGCTATTCTGTCTAAACAACAACTGAATACATATGATTTAAATGTTAGCATCATTTGCTGAGGAGCAGCACAAATTAAGGACCAGCACACCATGATCAATCTATAAACCTATTACAGTATTATGCAATTGCTATTTGTTCTGAGCTGGCCAGATAATCAAACAGAAGCAGCAACTATGAAGTCTAGATTACTACCAGGCAGGAGACCCAGATCTGTCAGCTGGCTGATAAGAAAAAACAACTACATTCTTGAGCTGTTAGCAAATTACAAAGAGATAGTGAGAGAGAAAGAGACACTCTTTAGTGTTTTTTTTTTTTTTTACATCGTCTTGTTTTTGATAAAAATGTATTTTTTGTTTGCTCTTGAGTATTGTTAATCTCATAAGTGAAAATATTTTTGGGGGCTAGAAAGAATATTGCCTTCTGCATAGAGACTTCTATTTGATTTGTTGTTGATTAGCGGTTCAATTGTTAGGCTACGTCCTAGGCAATAACTTTAATCCATTATTTGTCCTACGTATGGTGTCATACAATGAAATATAGCATGCTGGCATCCCTACTGACCTTTCTGAGTCTGTGTCTATCTGCATTCCTTAAACTCAGCACTAACATTCATACCTGCTCTGTCTTTACAGTCATACAAATATCCTCTCCATTGCTAGCCCTCTGTCCATCCATCCGAATGTACAATATTACTGTGCTAATCTGTCCCCCGAGACACAAGAGGAGTGAGTTTCTGGGGAAATAAGGTTAGCTGCTTGTACCCAGGAGACTGAGCATTCACTCAGGCATCAGGTCTCATTCCTGGCCTCACTGACAGGCCAGCGGCTCACACACCAGTCAATATTCAAAGGCAACGATCCTGCCTCTGGTCTGATCTATGCTCTTTATGAATCATATCTAAAATAATTGGAATTGATTCCAGTTTTATGACTTTAGAGCTTTAGTTAGAGGCTGTGCAGTGGTCCATTAGGGTATGAGCCCACATTTGATAGATGTAGTAAAACTGAGATCTAATGACTGTCATTGACACACAAGCCCTGAGTGTGTGTGTGTGTGTGTGTGTGTGTGTGTGTGTGTGTGTACAGAAATAGGACTCTATCCTTCTCAGAGGGGGTATTATTGCTTCGAGGCAAGCAACACTGAACCATGTATGAGAGCACCAGCTGTTCCGGACGACTGTGTGATCTCACTCTCCGTAGCCAATGTGAGCAAGACCTTTAAACAGGTTAACATTCACAAGGCCGCGGGGCCAGATGGATTACCAGGACGAGTACTCAGAGCATGCGCTGATCAGCTGGCAAGTGTCTTCACTGACATTTTCAGCCTCTTCCTGACCCTGTCTGTAATACCTACATGTTTCAAGCAGACCACCATAATCCCTGTGCCCAAGAACGCCAAGGTAACCTGTCTAAATGACTACCGCCCTGTAGCACTCACATCTGTAGCCTTGAAACACATTGAAAGGCTGGTCATCGTTCACATCAATACATACATACATACATCTGCACCATTGAGAGCATCTTGACTGTCTGCATCACCGCTTGGTATGGCAACTGCTTGGCATCTGACCACTAGGCGCTACAGAGGGTAGTGCTTACGGCCCAGTACATCACTGGGGCCGAGCTCCCTGCCATCCAGGACCTCTATACCAGGCGGTGTCAGAGGAAGGCCATAAAAATGGTCAAAGACTCCAGCCACCCAAGTCATAAACTGTTCTCCTTGCTACTGCATGGCAAGCGATACCGATGCACCAAGTCTGGAACCAACAGGACCCTGAACAGCTTCTACCCCCAAGCCATAAGACTGCTAAATAGTTAACCGAATAGCTACCTGTACTATGTGCATTGACCCCCCTTTGCACAAACTCTTTTTGACTCATCACATATCCTGTTGCCTAGTCACTTTATCCCTACCTATATGGACATATCTACCTCAATTACCTCGTATCCCTCCCTACACAACGACTTGGTACTGGTACTATGTGTATAGCCAAGTTATCGTTAATCATATATTTATTCCTTGCGTTATTATCTTTTAAATGTGGTCCTCTGTAGCTCAGCTGGTAGAGCACGGCGCTTGTAACGCCAAGGTAGTGGGTTCGATCCCCGGGACCACCCATACACAAACATGTATGCACATATGACTGTAAGTCGCTTTGGATAAAAGCGTCTGCTAAATGGCATATTATTATTATTACATATTTTTTTTATTTTTCTCTCTGCATTGTTGGGAAGTAAGCATTTCACTGTTAGTCTACACCTGTTGTTTACTAAGCATTGTTTGAATGAAGGATGTCCTTCCTTTGGTTAAAGTGTATTGGGTTGTTTGTTTGAAATTTCGAAATCACAAAATTCTCTGAGTGGCTTGTCTACACCATGCCTGCTGTTGCCGTAGTGACAGCTCTGACGTAGATCTCTTTTTTTTCCAAAAGATTCAAAACCTCAAAATAAAACATAAAAGACAGTAGGGTGCAAATTCAAGTGGACTAGCAGCTTAAGGTTGCCTGGGTAACCTCTCACAAAAGAGACGGGGGGGAAGAGTGGTTATTGCTCTGTCTAGTGAGTAATTATCTGTGGTAGTGAACAGGAAATGAAAAAAAGACTTGTCTAAAAAAAGAACAGGCACAATGGAACAACACGACTGGGTTGCTATGGCAGGGAGTATGTTGTTTTCGAGGTGTGTGTGGCCCATCTTACTTTTATGGGCTGCTGAATTGTGTGCCTGCCTGCATGGGAGGCTTGTTTTGGGCATGTAACACTTTATAAAGTTGACACAATCAGAAGAAGCAGCACTGTAATCTAAATCAATTCAGCTGGAAGCCTGTTGTTTTCCTACCTGCTGAGATGTGTCTGTGGAGAGAATATGCTGTCCCTCCCCCATCCCACACACTGTTCATTCTTCTCTTGTCATCTATCAGAGTCCTCAAGGGTAGATATGAAAAGTGGGTCTATGTTTGTTTGGAAAGGCTGGAAGTTGGGAATCATGGCAAAACAACTATTTCGAGCTTAAATACATATGGGACAAAATAATATTGTCACATCGCTAATGAATATTTTCTATGTCTTGGAATATCTCAATATCTCATTGGCAGATCCCTGCACCAGTAACAATAAGAAGCTTGACTTGACGTGAATATGTTTTTGATATTGGCAAGTTTAAAATGACGGAACTATGATACAGACATAACTTAATTGACGGATCCACACTCGTGAACCATTAAAAATGATATAATAGTAACGTGTAAAAGCCACCCAGAGGATTCGAGCTGAGCTGATCTTAATTCTTTATGGGCCAACTGAGAATTCAACTGCATATGATTTCCTTTTGGTGCATTCTCACTCAGTGATAACAATATGCAAGCAGCCGAGAGATTTTGTAATGAGCTAGCTACTGGAGTCTAACAACTTTAATTCATTATATAATCAAGGCCTCAAAGTAGGTTGGGGATTGGAATTTATTAGAGTCCCTATCATAATGCAAGCTTTACTCCTTTACTCCCTACTATCTACTAAGGCCTATGCTTCCCACAGGATATAAAATACTATGGTTCACTTCTTTATACTCTGTGTAGCTACGTACAGTACCTGGGAAAGAGAGAGGAATTCTTGGGGCTATTATTAGAAGATCCCTGTCAAAAGGCAGGCAAAGTGAATGAAGCACAAGGGAAGTGGAGTATGATAAACACAAAGGAAGCAGCTGCCTTTATTGTCATCTGACTGAAATTCTCTTTCAGTGCTGCCTCTTGACTTCACTGAAAAGCATGGATAGATTTCACTGGTTTTCATATTTTGTGCTTTGATCATGTGACCGTGAGGCAGCCAGATAAGAGTGTTTACTAGCTGACTGGTGAGTGGCAGCATTGTATTGTTGTTGTGAGTCACATCGAAGGCCATGAATCTACACTTCTAGCAAGTTCTAGGAATCCCTTTGAGTTCAATTTATGATTTGCATGAGTTTCCATTTTTGACAATTGCTCTCTTCTGAAAATGCTATTCTAGGAAGAAATTTGATGTCAACTAATGAATCTCAGTCAGTATGTTTATTAAATTCAGTAACACTATTTGTAGCTTGGGCAAGTAGTCGGACTCAACTGCAAAAGCAGGACTTACGTAGGCTATGGGTAACCAGAAAAATTTCCTCCAGAGAGATGTCCTATCCCTGTATGTGGTCTTTGATAGGCACAGATGGGGAAGTACAGTATCTCCCAGACACAACCAGGCTGTGTTTGTTTGGATTCTCTCTGACACCGAGCTTTGGGCTGAACTCATTTCTCTTGGCCTGCCTCCACCACATCATCCTCTGACCCTAGCCTCTAAATATACTCCTGACCCATGGACAAATAGCCTGATAGGAATTTCAAATATGGAATCCAACGTCATAGAGACAGAAATGAATGCAACATTAATGAAAATCGTCCCATAACGTCTAGATAATCTTAGTTATTCCCCAATGGTTTATTGCATCAACATTCTCGAGTCACATAGACCAACATGCTGTTATGAGAATGGCTTAGTGTGGGTACAGCTAGTCTACAACACCTTTTGATGCTCAGTGAAAACTTTTATTTTAATGAGACATAATTCGAACAAGATATTCCTACTTCAAATTCCTCTTGGTTTCAAGTCCCTAACAAGCCTAAAAAGGGTACTACACCCTGTTATCAGAGGTCTATGTATAGGAATGTTGGTTTTTGGCACAGCAGATAACCCAGACACAGAGCCATCACAATAGATAGTCCCGTGGGGCGGCAGGTAGCTTAGTGGTTAAGAGCGTTGTGCCAGTAACCGAAAGGTCGCTGGTTCTAATCCCCGAGCCGACTAGGTGAAAAATCTGTCGATGTGCCCTTGAGCAAGGCACTTAACCCTAATTGCTGCTGTAAGTCGCTCTGGATAAGAGCGTCTGCTAAATGACAAAAAAAAAATATATATATATATAAAAAATTAGGAAAAAAAATAACATCTCAGACACCACCAGGTCATGGAGGGCAACGATCACAAACATTTCTCACACACAAACACTGCTTCTGGGACTCACTCTTACTCTGAAAGAAGGTAATATATACTTTCTATCACTTTACTCTGGGTTCCAAACACTAATGGCATTTTGGCAGGATATTTATATGGACTGTTAGAAAACCAAAGCGGAAAGGAGAGCTCTTCCAGCCAAAGGCCGTTTTCCAGAGAGATTGTTATGTGAAGTGTTGGGTGACTGGGCCTTCACTGAGGAATCACACCTCGTTACTGAGCTTGTCTGTCTGTCCTCTTAATGACCTGAAACACAGCTAGCTGACCTTCTCAGTCATGGTGAGGTGATGGAACTTTACACAAACTATGAAAGTAATGTACTGTGATGAAGCACACCATTCTGGCATGCTCTCAAAAAAACGCAAAAAAAGATGTCCCTTCTAAAAAATTGTTTACATATACAGGCACTTACATATTGGCTGATTTCCTTTGTGATTACTTTTTGCAGGATTTCACACAATGATTTTCCAAGAAGTATGGATGATACTCTCCTCTTCCATCCTATCATCTCTTCCCTCTGCTAAATCCTTCTCCCTCCGATCTCCTGATTCTGCCTCCTCAACCCTCCTCTCCTCCCTTTCTGCATCTTTTGACTCTCTATGTCCCCTATCCTCCCGGCCGGCTCGGTCCTCCCCTCCTGCTCCGTGGCTTGACGACTCATTGCGAGCTCACAGAAGAGGGCTCCTGGCAGCCGAGCGGAAATGGAGGAAAACTAGACTCCCTGCGGACCTGTCATCTTTTCACTCCCTACTCTCTACATTCTATTCCTGGGTTTCCGCTGCTAAAGCCACTTTCTACCACTCTAAATTTCAAGCCTCTGCCTCTAACCCTAGGAAGCTCTTTGCCACCTTCTCCTCCCTGCTGAATCCTCCTCCTCCTCCCCCTCCCTCCTAACTCTCTGTGGATGACTTCGTCAACCATTTTGAAAAGAAGGTTGACGACATCCAATCCTCATTTATTAAGTCAAATGACACCGCTGGTCCTGCTCACACTGCCCTACCTTATGCTTTGACTTCTTTCTCCCCTCTCTCTCCAGATGAAATCTTGCGACTTGTGACGGCCGGCCGCCCAACAACCTGCCCGCTTGACCCTATCCCCTCCTCTCTTCTCCAGACCATTTCCGGAGACCTTCTCCCTTACCTCACCTCGCTCATCAACTCATCCTTGACCGCTGGCCATGTCCCTTCCATCTTATAATAATAAATAAATAATATGCCATTTAGCAGACGCTTTTATCCAAAGCGACTTACAGTCATGCGTGCATACATTATTTTATTTTTTTGTGTATGGGTGGTCCCGGGGATCGAACCCACTACCTTAGCGTTACAAGCGCCGTGCTCTACCACCAAGTGAGCGAGAGTTGCACCCCTCCTCAAAAGACCTACACTCGATCCCTCCGATGTCAACAACTACAGACCAGTATCCCTTCTTTCTTTTCTCTTCAAAACTCTTGAGCGTGCCGTCTCTAGCCAACTCTCCTGCTATCTCTCTCAGAATGACCTTCTTGATCCAAACCAGTCAGGTTTCAAGACTGGTCATTCAACTGAGACTGCTCTTCTCTGTGTCACGGAGGCTCTCTGCACTGCTAAAGCTAACTCTCTCTCCTCTGCTCTTATCCTTCTAGACCTATCCGCTGCCTTTGATACTGTGAACCATCAGATCCTCCTCTCCACCCTCTCCGAGTTGGGCATCTCCGGCACTGCTCACTCTTGGATTGCATCCTACCTGACAGGTCGCTCCTACCAGGTGGCGTGGCGAGAATCTGTCTCCGCACCACGTGCTCTCACCACTGGTGTCCCCCAGGGCTCAGTTCTAGGCCCTCTCCTATTCTCTCTATACACCAAGTCACTTGGCTCTGTCATATCCTCACATGGTCTCTCCTATCATTGCTACGCAGATGACACACAATTAATTTTCTCCTTTCCCCCTTCTGATAACCAGGTGGCAAATCGCATCTCTGCATGTCTGACAGACATATCAGTGTGGATGTTAGATCACCACCTCAAGCTGAACCTCGGCAAGATGGAGCTGCTCTTCCTCCCGGGGAAGGACTGCCCGCTCCATGATCTCGCCATCACGGTTGACAACTCCATTGTGACCTCCTCCCAGAATGCAAAGAACCTTGGCGTGACCCTGGACAACACCCTGTCGTTCTCCGCTAACATCAAAGCGGTGACCCGATCCTGCAGGTTCATGCTCTACAACATTTGCAGAGTACGACCCTACCTTACACAGAAAGTGGCACAGGTCCTAATCCAGGCACTTGTCATCTCCCGTCTGGATTACTGCAACTCGCTGTTGGCTGGGATCCCTGCCTGTGCTATTAAACCCCTACAACTCATCCAGAACACTGCAGCCCGTCTGGTGTTCAACCTTCCCAAGGTCTCTCATGTCACCCCGCTCCTCCGCACACTCCACTGGCTTCCAGTTGAGGCTTGCATCTACTACAAGACCATGGTGCTTGCCTACGGAGCTGTGAGGGGAACGGCACCTCCTTACCTTCAGGCTCTGATCAGACCCTACACCCAAACGAGGGCACTACGTTCATCCACCTCTGGCCTGCTAGCTCCCCTACCTCTACGGAAGCACAGTTCCCGCTCAGCCCAGTCAAAGCTATTCGCTGCTCTGGCACCCCAATGGTGGAACAAGCTCCCCCACGACGCCAGGACAGCGGAGTCACTGACCACCTTCCGGAGACACTTGAAACCCTACCTCTTTAAGGAATACCTAGAATAGTATAAAGTAATCCTTCTTCCCCCACCCCCCATGGTTGTCCCACTGGCTATCATAAGTTGAATGCACCAATTTGTAAGTCGCTCTGGATAAGATCGTCTGCTAAATGATGTAAATGTAAATGTAAATAACAGTGGGGAAGATGGCTCATTATAAAACAATATCTGTTCAAGATATCATAATGAGTCATAAATAACATATCTTATAATTAATCACATTCTCTTGATCATTGTCCCAGACAAGAAGGTCAATACACACAACTAAATTCATTACTACAGCAGAAATATCACGTTCTGTTTGATGCACACTAGTTGTCTCAGTCTAATTTTGTGCAGTTTTCCCATGAATATCATTTGATTATCAAAAGCTGCTGCCATGCACATCAATGGATCTGGATCACAAAGAGACAGAAACCTACTCTCTCACAGACAACCCTATTTTATCTGTGGTTTCTGCTGTCCCTGTACCGTCCTGACTGTCAGTGAGTGTTCTCTTTTAAACCACATGGTCTGGTGTAAAGGGAGAGAGAGGAGAACATTGTCAAAGAACTAAAGAACACAATAGGGGGAAGTCCTGAATATGCCTCATGCATTGGAATCTAATCTGGAGAATATAAACAACGTTGGTAAAAATATTATGTTCAAATCAAATCAAATCAATTTTTATTTGCCACATGCGCCGAATACAACAGGTGTAGACATTGCCGTGAAATGCTTACTTACAGCCCTTAACCAAAAATGCATTTATTTTTTAATAAAAAAGTAAAATAAAACAACAACAACAAAAAAGTGTTGAGAAAAAATAAAAAATAAAATAACAGTAGGGAGGCTATATACAGGGGGGTACCGGTGCAGAGTCAATGTGCGGGGGCACCGGCTAGTTGAGGTAGTTGAGGTAATATGTACATGTGGGTAGAGTTAAAGTGACTATGCATAAATAATTAAAAGAGTAGCAGCAGCGTAAAAAGATGGGGTGGGGGTGGGGGGGCAGTGCAAGTAGTCCAGGTAGCCATGATTAGCTGTTCAGGAGTCTTATGGCTTGGGGGTAAAAGCTGTTGAGAAGCCTTTTGGACCTAGACTTGGCACTCCGGTACCGCTTGCCGTGCGGTAGCAGAGAGAACAGTCTATGACTAGGGTGGCTGGAGTCTTTGACAATTTTGAGGCCTTCCTCTGACACCGGTATAGAGGTCCTGGATGGCAGGAAGCTTGGCCCCAGTGATGTACCGGGCCGTACGCAATACCCTCTGTAGTGCCTTGCGGTTGGAGGCCGAGCAGTTGCCATACCAGGCGGTGATGCAACCAGTCAGGATACTCCCGATGGTGCAGCTGTAGAAGCTTTGGAGGATCTGAGGACCCATGCTAAATCTTTTCAGTCTCCTGAGGGGAATAATGAGAAAATAATGTCCCTCTGAGCATGGATTACAAAATTATGGATGATCATTTTATCCACTCGTTCATGCTTTTTCAGCCTTTTGTTTAAACCTAATCACCGTGGATATTACTACTAGTGTTCTGCGTGATCTTGACTTACAGGTCAGTCCCTTTTCTCCAATAGATAAGGACATTCTTGGGAGAGAGCTGGCACCTTTGAGGGTGAGGGTGGAGGTGAAGTCACATCTTCCCTTCGGTCACCTGGCTGTTCCACTTCATGTGCACAGACACCAGTATTTAGTAGTTTTTTGTATTTATTAGGATATCCATTAGCTGCTGCCAAGGTAGCAGCCACTCTTCCTGGTGTTCAAACAGGATTAAAACAATTGCATCACAACAAAACCCAACAACAGCCTACATCAGGGTCACCAACCTTTTCAAGTCGATCACTTTCTGAGTCAAAACGCAAGCCGAGATCTACCTCTCAGATTTTATTTTAAACATGAGTTTAAAAAAAAGCCTATTCAACATTAACAAATTAAAACTGTTCTGTAGCAATGAGGTTTGTGCAGTAGGCTATAGACCAAATACATGATCAGTGCATATTGGCTACGCTTGATTTGCCCTGCCAGTGTTGTTCTTCTCAGACCATTTAGAAATTATATTTCAACATTTTAGGGACATGATCACACTGGTAATAGATAATTTGTTGTATTACTTGTGCCGCACAGCTGAGTGAGCATAATCATTTGTAAAATGTTTTACTGGACTGATGGCCTGAATCTGATGGTCAGTCTGAGGGGAGGGAGGGAGCAGCGGTGAGGCTGCCTCTCACCTGATTCACCGTCCCTCCTCTCTCCCTCTGCTGAGAAAAGGGGACACAGTCTTCCAGCTGATGGCAAAAACGTAAGTCACACCGCATTACTTCTGCCTCAAGCAACAATTCATATTGTTACTCCTATGACCAATGAAAATGAAATATTTATTGATATTAAAAAAGACACAAGCCGCAAATAAGGCAGTGCGCCCCGGCGCACCAACTGACTCCGACAGTTGAACTTGAGGTGAAGAAGACTGTTTAAGGCCTACCAGAGTTACTCCTATAACCTAACAAAATAATGCTTATCTTCATACAAAATATTTGGATAGAAAATTAACAAATTACCCTCCTTCTGTACGTCTATATCTGTATAGCAGATGCAGTAGCCATCTGACATAAAGAAATGCATGTCAGTGTCATAGAATGCCACCTGTATATCTCTCGAGTCTTCTTGGGTATGACGCTACAAGCTTGGCACACCTGTATTTGGGGAGTTTCTCCCAATCTTCTCTGCAGACCCTCTCGAGCTCTGTCAGGTTGGATGGGGAGCAGTGCTGCACAGCTATTTTCAGGTCTCTCCAGAGATGTTCAATCGGGTTCAAGTCCGGGCTCTGGCTGGGCCACTCAAGGACATTCAGAGACTTGTCGCGAAGCCACTCCTGCATTGTCTGGGCTGTGTGCTTAGGGTCGTTTTCCTGCTGGAAGGTGAACCTTCGCCTCAGTCTGAGGTCCTGAGTGCTCTGGAGCAGGTTTTCATCAAGGATCTCTCTGTACTTTGCTCCGTTAATCTTTCCCTTGATCCTGACTAGTCTCCCATTCCCTGCCGCTGAAAAACATCCCCACAGCATAATGCTGCCACCACCATGCTTCACCGGAGGGATGGTGTCAGGTTTCCTCCAGACGTAACGCTTGGCATTCAGGTCAAAGAGTTCAATCTTGGTTTCATCAGACCAGAGAATCTTGTTTCTCATGGTCTGAGAGTCCTTAAGCTGCCTTTTGGTAAACTCCAAGCGGGCTGTCATGTGCCTTTTACTGAGGAGTGGTTTCAGTACATGTGCTGATGTTGCTTTCAGAGGCAGTTTGGAACTCGGAGGTAAGTGTTGCAACCGAGGAAAGACGATTTTCACGCGCTGCACGCTTCAGCACTCGGCGGTCCCGTTCTGTGAGCGTGTGTGGCCTAGCACTTTGCGGCTGAGCCGTTGTTACTCCTAGACGTTTCCACTCCACAATAACAGCACTTACAGTTGACCGGGGCAGCTGTAGCAGGGCAGAAATTTGACGAACTTACTTGTTGGAAAGGTGGCATCCTATGACGGTGCCACGTTGAAAGTCACTGAGCTCTTCAGTAAGGCCATTCTACTGCCAATGTTTATCTATGGAGATTACATGGCTGTGTGCTCGATTATATACACCAGTCAGCAACGGGTGTGGCTGAAATAGCCGAATCCACTAATTTGAAGGGGTGTCCACATACTTTTGTGTATATATATACACTGCTCAAAAAAATTAAGGGAATACTTAAACAACACAATGTAACTCCAAGTCAATCACACTTCTGTGAAATCAAACTGTCCACTTAGGAAGCAACACTGATTGACAATACATTTCACATGCTGTTGTGCAAATGGAATAGACAACAGGTGGAAATTATAGGCAATTAGCAAGACACCCCCAATAAAGGAGTGGTTCTGCAGGTGGTGACCACAGACCACTTCTCAGTTCCTATGCTTCCTGGCTGATGTTTTGGTCACTTTTGAATGCAGGCGGTGCTTTCACTCTAGTGGTAGCATGAGACGGAGTCTACAACCCACACAAGTGGCTCAGGTAGTGCAGCTCTTCCCGGATGGCACATCAATGCGAGCTGTGGCAAGAAGGTTTGCTGTGTCTGTCAGCGTAGTGTCCAGAGCATGGAGGCGCTACCAGGAGACAGGCCAGTACATCAGGAGACGTGGAGGAGGCCGTAGGAGGGCAACAACCCAGCAGCAGGACCGCTACCTCCGCCTTTGTGCAAGGAGGAGCAGGAGGAGCACTGCCAGAGACTGCAAAATGACCTCCAGCAGGCCACAAATGTGCATGTGTCTGCTCAAACGGTCAGAAACAGACTCTATGAGGGTGGTATGAGGGCCCGACGTCCACAGGTGGGGGTTGTGCTTACAGCCCAACACCGTGCAGGACGTTTGGCATTTGCCAGAGAACACCAAGATTGGCAAATTCGCCACTGGCGCCCTGTGCTCTTCACAGATGAAAGCAGGTTCACACTGAGCACATGTGACAGACGTGACAGAGTCTGGAGACGCCGTGGAGAACGTTCTGCTGCCTGCAACATCCTCCAGCATGACCGGTTTGGCGGTGGGTCAGTCATGGTGTGGGGTGGCATTTCTTTGGGGGGCCGCACAGCCCTCCATGTGCTCACCAGAGGTAGCCTGACTGCCATTAGGTACCGAGATGAGATCCTCAGACCCCTTGTGAGACCATATGCTGGTGCGGTTGGCCCTGGGTTCCTCCTAATGCAAGACAATGCTAGACCTCATGTGGCTGGAGTGTGTCAGCAGTTCCTGCAAGAGGAAGGCATTGATGCTATGGACTGGCCCGCCCGTTCCCCAGACCTGAATCCAATTGAGCACATCTGGGACATCATGTCTCGCTCCATCCACCAACGCCACGTTGCCCCACAGACTGTCCAGGAGTTGGCGGATGCTTTAGTCCAGGTCTGGGAGGAGATCCCTCAGGAGACCATCCGCCAACTCATCAGGAACATGCCCAGGCGTTGTAGGGAGGTCATACAGGCACGTGGAGGCCACACACACTACTGAGCCTCATTTTGACTTGTTTTAAGGACATTACATCAAAGTTGGATCAGCCTGTAGTGTGGTTTTCCACTTTAATTTTGAGTGTGACTCCAAATCCAGACCTCCATGGGTTGATAAATTTGATTTCCATTGATCATTTTTGTGTGATTTTGTTGTCAGCACATTCAACTATGTAAAGAAAAAAGTATTTAATAAGATTATTTCATTCATTCAGATCTAGGATGTGTTATTTTAGTGTTCCCTTTATTTTTTTGAGCAGTGTATATATAAAACTGTAGAAATATGAATATCATACAGTGGACACATAAGCCTATAGTTTTTTGCATGTAATTCCCTGATACATTGAGTGTTCAAATCTCTGACAGCTGAACCATGAGGTGGACAATTATTGTTTTAGGAAATAAATAGAGACCACAAAGCAAATAAGTTTATTGTCACTTAAAAAAACTTTGTGTATATATTGTATGTATTTTTTTTACTGACAAATCAAATCAATCATCAATCCAAACTGTGCAGCGGCCAATTGATGATGACTGGAAAGAAACATCTGTTACAAAACACCAAAATGTTTAATGACATTCTGAGATTGTCAAGCAAAGCCTTCAATACTGGGTAAGCCTACAAGGTAGGGAGTGATGTATTTTCTGTTTGTTGAGATTGACATAGACTATTTATTGTAGTGTTGAAAACCCAAACCATGATATTGAAGTGCCCGAAGTCAGTATGCTTTGTTTATTGTTTGTGTGGTGCATAGGCACAGAAACCTGTTGGTGGTTATATAATTATAAATATGGCATAAAAATGTTGAAAATCTGATTTCCCCCTAGCTGATCATTGTCTGCAGCTGGCTCTGATCGTAGTGTAATGAAACAGGCAGTGAGTGAGCTCGTCTGTGGTGGTTGGTGAACCCTCAACCTTCTGGCCCATAGCCCTGCGTGGCATCAACTGTGCCACAAAAGCATGCTGAAGTGGCAAAGTCGATATCCACGTTTATAAACCGAGGGTCGCTACAGTTCTTATTGTTATTTGTAGCCGTAAACATTATTTTGAGTTAATTTTATGAGGGTGAAGGTCAATTTATTTTACAGTACAAGAGGAGGGTCATGTGAAAATATTTGTACATTTTTTTAATGACACCTTGAGTTGGACCAGCCGCGATCTTCCCTTATCGAAATGTGCATTTTATGGCTTATAAAACTATGCTAAATAACAACCTAAACATGAACGTACTCATAAAAACAGCAGGTCTTTGCTGTATTCGTTGAGTCTCTCTCTAGTCATGATTTTAAAAGTTTTGAAATCTCACATTATCAACTTTGTTGTGCGTTCGAGGTTTCTTTTTACAGTCTATGGCGCGAGGAAACTGTGCAGACACAATGATCTGAGCTATCTGATTTGCCAGCGGAAGGCCTATAGGTGCACTTGATTTGCTCTCTGGGCCTGCCGGGTAGGCGGAGTTCAACCTTCAGACACATGAAATGGTTCAAAATGGGAACACTTTGCCTTCTCGGCACTGGCGACCGTGTCAGCGTGCATGCGCCCAGCCCGCCACAGGAGTCGCTAGAGTTCGAATGGGACAAGGACATCCCGTCCTGCCAAACCCTCCCCTAACCCGGACAACACTGGGCCAATTGTGCATCGCCTCATGGGTCTCCCGGTCGCGGCCGGCTGCGACACAGCCCGGGATCGAACCCGGATCTGTAGTGATCTGTAGATCTGTAGTGATCTGTTTTTTTTTTTTATTAGATTTTACTGCTCGCTTGAGTTACTTGATGTGGAAGAGAGTTTAATTTAGTCTTGGCTCGATGTAGTACTGTGCATTTCCCAGAGTCTGTTCTGGACTTGGGTACTGTGAAAAGACCCCTGGTGGCATGTCTTGTGGAATATGTATCGGTGTCTGATCTGTGGGTTAGCTGTTTGAACAGACAGTTGTTTGGTTCATACCGTAATGTTACCATATCCACCAGTAAAAACCAGCAGCAAGTGTCAGACGTTGACATTCCATCCTCATTGTCTTTCCTTTTGATCTGGTGTCATTCCCTCTATATACACCTGCTGTCTGAGCATATGTCATAGGACAGACACCCTACATTTAGTTTTAGTCTTAGTTTTAGTCTTAAAATATATTTTTGTTATTATCAGCTGGGCAGATCAGCTCAATCAGACCACGCAACTGAAATACATTAATTCTGCCAATGAGAGGATTGGATTACATATTCTGCAAAGGCATTCATGCTTATGATTGGACAAAACAGATTAATAGTCAAATTGAATGTCCTTTAGGCTCACGTTGAATTCTCGTCACGTTTTAGTCAACTAAAATGAAAACTAATTTTTGTTACAGTTATTGTTTTTTTCATGGCATCTCTTCTCATTATCATCATTAGTTTTCATCAGGAAAAAAAGGTTGTTGAAAATGTACAGTGGCTTGTGAAAGTATTCACCCCCCTTGTCATTTTTCCTTTTTTGCTGCCTTACAACCTGGAATTAAAATGGATTTTGGGGGGGGTTGTATCATTTGATTTACACAATATGCCTACCACTTTGAAGATGCAAAATAATTTTTGGGTGAAACAAACAAGAAATAAGACAAAAAAATCTTGAGCGTGCATAACTATTCACCCCCCCAAAGTCAATACTTTGTAGAGCCACCTTTTGCAGCAATTACAGCTGCAAGTCTCTTGGGGTATATCTCTATAAGCTTGGCACATCTAGCCACTGGGATTTTTGGCCATTCTTCAAGGCAAAACTGCTCCAGCTCCTTCAAGTTGGATGGGTTCCGCTGGTGTACAACAATCTTTAAATCATACCACAGATTCTCAATTGGATTGAGGTCTGGGCTTTGACTAGGCCATTCCAAGACATTTAAATGTTTCCCCTTAAACCACTCAAGTGTTGCTTTAGCAGTATGCGTAGGATCATTGTCCTGCTGGAAGGTGAACCTATGTCCCAGTCTCAAATCTCTGGAAGACAGAAAGAATTTCCCTGTATTTAGCACCATCCATCATTCCTTCAATTCTGACCAGTTTCCCGGTCCCTGCCAATGAAAAACATCCCCCACCATGGATGGTGTTCTCGGGGTGATGAGAGGTGTTGGGTTTGCGCCAGACATAGCGTTTTCCTTGATGGCCAAAAAGCTCAGTTTTAGTCTCATCTGACCAGAGTACCTTCTTCCATATGTTTGAGGAGTCTCCCACCAAACGTGTTTGCTTATTTTTTTCTTCAAGCAATGGCTTTTTTTCTGGCCACTCTTCTGTAAAGCCCAGCTCTGTGGAGTATACGGCTTAAAGTGGTCCTATGGACAGATACTCCAATCGCTGTGGAGCTTTGCAGCTCCTTCAGGGTTATCTTTGGTCTCTTTGTTGCCTCTCTGATTAATGCCCTCCTTGCCTGGTCCATGAGTTTTGGTGGGCGGCCCTCTCTTGGCAGGTTTGTTGTGGTGCCATATTCTTTCCATTTTTTAATAATGAATTTAATGGTGCTCCGTGGTATGTTCAAAGTTTCTGATATTTTTTTATAACCCAACCCTGATCTGTACTTCTCCACAACTTTGTCCCTGACCTGTTTGGAGAGCTCCTTGGTCTTCATGGTGCCGCTTGCTTGGTGGTGCCCCTTGCTTAGTGGTGTTGCAGACTCTGGGGCCTTTCAGAACAGGTGTATATATACTGAGCTCATGTGACAGATCATTTGACACTTTATTTAACTAATTATGTGACTTCTGAAGGTAATTGGTTGCACCAGATCTTATTTAGGGGCTTCATAGCAAAGGGGGTGAATACATATGCACGCACCACTTTTCCGTTATTTATTTTTTAGAATTTTTTGAAACAAGTTATTTTTTTAATTTCACTTCACCAATTTGGACTATTTTGTGTATGTCCATTACCTTAAATCCAAATAAAAATCAATTTAAATGACAGGTTGTAATGCAACAAAATAGGAAAAATGCCAAGAGGGATGAATACTTTTGCAAGGCTCTCCTGTTCTCCTGCTCCTGTGGATCCATATAACTATGTGTAGTATGGATCAAGACATTTTGCCAATGGTAGGAGCATGATCAGTGGCATGCTGATTCATTGGCAATCACAGACTAATTGCTCTCTCGGTCTGATTGTGTTATAGTGCAGAGGCTTCAATAGTACTAATATTAGCAGAGTTTAAATGTGCCATCTAGCAAAGTACAGCCATTATTGTAATGGAAATCTTGTTTATCAATAGGTCAATACTTCCATAGCCAGGTAGTATAGCATTTCAAATCGATGTGATGTTTCACCACATTTATGCTGACCCAAAGATGCACTTTTATACACAGAGCGACAGCACAGAAGCGCACAGCACATTAGTATTCAAAACAGCCAGTGGGTGAAAATGTCTATGAATTTCAATATCATGTTCTTTATTTTATTATTCCTGCTTTTCATTTCAGCAAGGTTTAGATACACAACACTAGAGAGAGAATGCCCTTATGTTGGTTGAATAAGACTTATCCCAAGAAACACCACCCACTACTAATGTTCATGTGAATACTGATGGAATGACATTGTAGTAAAGGGTGAGTACAAACAAAACAACACTATTGACAATTCGGCATAATGAATGAAGTGTTGTTTTATTAGGAGTAAACAACAACAGAGAACAGCTTCCAATGTGCTTTGTTTTATCCATTGAGCAGACACGGTAGTGCACAGCAGTAAACAGGGGACATATAGCTTCATGTAGTCCTAGTATCAGATATTACACTTGACAGTGTAACAGGGTAGACAGCTGGCTCAGTGCCTCTGGCGTCTAATGATTACAGCTTTTGAATATGGGGCCCTCTGGGGCCACAGTCACAGCAGATACATACAATACAGCTGATGAGTGGATCAGATGAGATGAGAGTATATTCTACATGAACTCCTGTTAGGCTCCTGCTAGAAATATTAATCTGTTGAGTGGAATTGGATAACGGGGAGCATCAAAAGCAAAGCGAGAGTCTTATCAAGGAACCAACCGGCTGCTGACTGTATGAGACTGAGGCTGCCTGCCTATCTGCCTCTGTCAGTCAGAGTGAGAGAGAGAGAGACTCAGCCCAGTTGGGGAACTCCATATGAACTCAATGCAGAAATAGATAACTTGATAACTAGATAAGGCTGATGAATATTCAGTATATTACGAACCATGATGAGTTCAATGAGTTTGGAAAAAGACATCTGCAAGTACAAACCCTTTAAAGCCATTGTGCAATCTTAGAATTAGTGGTGACTCGAGGAACCCTGGAGATCCTCAAGGAACCCCTGGAGTACCTCAAGGAACCATTCCTTGTGAATGGTTCATATTTGCACCTTCGGTTATTTGAGGGGTTCTTGGAGGAACCTTTAATGGTTAACGTAGGAACAGGTTCCTGGAGGAAACCTGGAGTGGATGTGTGGCTTAGTAGGGGCGTGGCTTTGAGATATATATATTTTCTTGAGTAAATGTTATTCCTGTTCATCTGTTCTATTTTATTGTCATCACATGTTTAGGTTGAACAATGACAGTTTTGTACCTTCAATGAGGCTAACAGAGGTGTATAACAGTGTGTGCCTGACAGAGTGACAATGTGACATACAGTACTCTAGTTGTGGAGATAATGGCTAATGGTCAGAATTGGTTTAATCACATGGAGATGACTGCCATTGGCGGTAAAAAACGTGTACTGTATGTATGTACGTACACATGGTGGGAAAGGTGTGCTGACATTAAGAGAGCAGAAACTATGCACACTAGGAGTCTAGAATGACTGTGCTGTTGCACCTCCACCCATGTGTTTACCCTAAGAAATACTGTCCCGTGTTCCAACTGAGGGTGTGTGATCCTGTATATCCTGTCTCTTGTTTAAACAAAATGAGTAAATTCATAATAACACAGATCTGTTAATTTAATCACTGTCACGATCGTTATAGGAACCGGACCAAGGCGCAGCGTGATAGGAGTACATATTTTAATGAGTACTTTACACAATAACAAAACGATACGTGAAGTCTAAAGGTTCACCAACACAAACCTATACAGAACAAGATCCCACAAAACAAAAGTGCCAACAGGCTGCCTAAGTATGGTTCCCAATCAGAGACAACAAGCAACAGCTGCCTCTGATTGGGAACCACCCTGGCCAACATAGAAATAATGAACTAGAACACCCATAGACAACTAAACATAACAAGTCCACACCCTGGCTCAACATTTAAGAGTCCCCAGAGCCAGGGCGTGACAGTACCCCCCCCCCAAAGGCGCGGACTGCGACCGCGCCAACCAAACACAACAGGGGAGGGGCTGGGTGGGCATTCCGCCTCGGAGGCGGATCCGGCTCCGGGCGTGACCACCACTCTCTCGCTACCCCCCCGTAGCGCCCCTGGTCTTGTCTTGCCCCGCTGGCAGGAGCTGGACTGGACACCGGTGGAGCGGATTGCTCAGGCTCCGGTGTGGAACAGGCACGGGCTGTGCCGGACTGACGACGCGCACCACTGGCTTGGTGCGGGGAGCAGGAACAGGCCGGACCGGGCTGGCGACGCGCACCACAACCTCCCTTCCAGCCCCCCAAACCTGGTGGCCTCCTCTCCTAATCCGCCGATACGTCCTGTAGCTGCCTCCAGCATCCCCGTCGTCCATGCCGTGTGCCCCCCCAAATTTTTTTTATTGGGGTTGCCTCTCGCCTGTCCGACGACGACCCGGTTGGCGCCGCTTCTCCTCTCCTGCCTGGGCATCCTCCCTCATCGCCCTCCGGTAGCGGACGGCCTCCTCCTCTGTGATTCTCCCCCAACCGAGGAGGACATCTACCAGAGTAACCTCCTGTTCCATACCCGGCGTTTGCTCCTGCACACGCTGCTTGGTCCTATTCTGGTGGGATCTTCTGTCACGATCGTTATAGGAACCGGACCAAGGCGCAGCGTGATAGGCGTACATCTTTTAATGAGTACTTTACACAATAACAAAACAACAAAACGATACGTGAAGTCTAAAGGTTCACCAACACAAACCTATACAGAACAAGATCCCACAAAACAAAAGTGCCAACAGGCTGCCTAAGTATGGTCCCCAATCAGAGACAACAAGCAACAGCTGCCTCTGATTGGGAACCACCCTGGCCAACATAGAAATATGTGAACTAGAACACCCATAGACAACTAAACATAACAAGTCCACACCCTGGCTCAACATTTAAGAGTCCCCAGAGCCAGGGCGTGACAATCACTTTCCCTATGTCAGAGAACAGTTTTCTCAGAGAAGGACCCACAGGCAAGCTGCAGTGTAAAGCCACTCTGTAAGCACGCTGAAATTCATTCCTCAAATGCATTGCTATGAGAGAGAATATGCTACATGCTCTCAGTGACCTGCCTGAATAATTTCCTACTTTGCGGTCATTCGAAGTGAAGGCTCAGCACTGTGTGTTGATGTGCATTAGCCCTAATGGACTCATTACCTTAAAACACTCCAAAGGGACACTGTGTCACCGACATACGCAGACACCAGCACACACACATACACACGCAGACCCGCACAAGATGCCTCTGGCCACGTTTAATAACTCCAACAAAAACTGGCAACGGAAGCCCATAAGCTTTTTAAGTCATTTCGCCACACACAAGAGTGTGAATTCTAATCATTAGTCAGTGAGAAGACAGCTTTATGTGATGTACAAATGGATTCTCCCTCTCCTCTCTAAATCCTCTCATGTGCCTCCAAGCACCCCCACGCGCCTGTTTCCAAGTTACCCACCAACAGCCACTGCCAATCCGCCTTAATTGCCTCACATTTAAAGGGAGAGCTGAGAGACACAGAGCTAGCTAGCCGCCCTCGCCTCTCTCACACTGAGCTTACTCTGCTACAATGGTAGAGAAAACACTCCACCTGGATATCAGAGAATGAGAGAGAAACAGAGAGCACACCGTGTACCCAACCCAGAGTGAAACTTCATTCCTCCCAACAAAAGAGGCAGGCATTCCTCAATGATATGAAACCATTGTATTGGTTGGCTTCATCCCTGTAATCTACTGTATCACACAAAACCATACAAGTTACACCTCTGTCTGTGTCCTCCTGAAGGTCTATGAAAAGGACAATGTAAGGACTTAAATACAAACGTTGAAATGCCTTGTTAAGGTCCACAAAAACAAGTCCATACAGAGCAAAAAGAGAGAAAGAAAGAGGGAACTCCTAGTGATTAAGACCAGCGTTCTCTACTTACCTTTGTTAAGCCTGTAAAGGAGGGGGTCTCTCCCGTTTTTCCGTTCAGTCAATTACTCCCCTGTTGCTCCTTGTTCAGTCTTTCTTAGTTGCAGCTTAACACAAACACATCCTCATCCCAATGAATTGATCTAAATCAACAGCTCATGAGGGAGAGAGGAGGGAAGGAAATGCAGAAGAAGAAAAGAGCACTCTCCCCAAGTCCTCTGCACTGTATCCAAGCGGTTAGGGCTCAGCGAGATTGTGAGTGAGAGAGAGAAGGAGAGAGCCAGAGAATTGAAGTGAGTGAAGAGTGAGAGAGAGAGGAGGGTAGCTAGCGTGCACGCACTAGAGTATGCACTAGTGTGTGTGTGTTTCCTAGTGTTTGTGTGTGTGTTTCTGTGTGTTTCAGTGTGTGTGCTATGTGTGCATTCCTCATATGTTGTCTGAAGAAGAAGCCACAGGATCAGCTGCTGTTACACTAACAAGGGATTCTCTGCTCTCCGGGGGAAAGACTTCTGGTCAGTAACTGAAGATCCCCTTGTGTGAATATGACCTTCTCCTTCTCTTCCTCTTTAACATCTCTTCCTCTTTAACATCTCTTCCTCTTTAACATCTCTTCCTCTTTAACATCTCTTCCCCTTTAACATCTCTTCCTCTTTAACATATCTTCCTCTTTAACATCTCGTCCCCTTTAACATCTCTTCCTCTTTAACATATCTTCCTCTTTAACATCTTCCTCTTTAACATCTCTTCCCCTTCAACATCTCTTCCTCTTTAACATCTCTTCCTCTTTAACATCTCTTCCTCTTTAACATATCTTCCTCTTTAACATCTCTTCCTCTTTAACATCTCTTCCTCTTTAACATCTCTTGTAAATGTAAATAGCACTCTGTCATTTCTCCTACAGGTCTCTGATTTATGATGTGACGCATGTGCCCTTTAACAGTATAGGGGCGCTAAGTGAATCTCTCCCCAGGAGAGTTACTAATGTAAAGCTCAGCACCATGTTACAGAAGGCACAGAAAGACCCCTGCCAATCACATCAGTGGAAGGAGCTTTAGACGGCACCCAACAGGCATGCTTGTAAATATACAGTCCGTTGATAAAGTGTCATAATTCCCCCTATGCCACACACACAGCACCTGAAGATGAAGTGAAAGGGGACCTTTTCAAATGGAAAAAGGAAAAGATGGGAACATATGGCGTTGCTGTCGTCTTGATGTGTGCATAACGGTTTGGCGTGTGGGTGGCACCGGCACCGGCACGCTGAGAGATAGATGAAACGCTCCCATGGAGCCAGCGAGGATCATGGGTATTGTCCTGTCTTGGTTGCTGTTGATGCTCCAGTAGACTTGAAAATGTGCATCAGAGGGTTACAAAAAATGTAATAAGTATCAGTCAGAGAGAGGCGAGAGGCGAGAGGAAAGACCAGACCCTTTGGCTGACTCGAGGAATGGAGGCTACTGTACTGTACGGTATGCTGTCCAGCCAACAGGAAATACTGGAGGGGTGTATTGTTACTCAGCCATGAGCAATAAAGTATTTCTCATCGGTCATGACCGGTCTTTTCACCCTTATTGTTCCAGTGCTTGTCCTTTGTAGAGTGGCAATTTTCATTGCTGAGAAGTATTTGTGCCACCTAAGAGTGAGCACAACTACACTGTCTGAACCCTGCAACATTAAGCCAAAAAAAGAGTGCAGAAACAGTCTGGTGCTACGTGATACAGTGCTGTGAAAAAGTATTTGCCCCCTTTCTAATTTTCTCTACTTTTGCATATTTTTAATACTGAATGTTATCAGATCTTCAACTAGGGCTGTTATGGTGACCGTATTACTGCCACACAGGCGGTCACGAGTCATGATGGCAGTCAAATTCCACGTGACCGTTTAGTCACGGTAATTAGTCTTCTCCAAGCTCTGATGCTGCTGATGGTCATTAGTAGCCTACCAAACTTGCTAACTGCCTGGTACTCCGCACTCTGTTGTCCCTCTAATCACTTTGACATCAATGCAAATGTAATCGAAAATCTAATCAAACACTTCATGAGAGCCCATGTGTTGATGTTGCGCAACATTTCTATAGGTAATGCGATTGCGTGAAAAAACAGAGTGATGGCTTCTATTAAAAAGTGGAGCATCCCATCAGCTTTCTATAGGCTAGGCCTACTATATTTATTTCTCAACTTTCCTAATATTAAGAACATTGCTTCTCTTTAAAACAGGAGTATAGCCTACCTGGCTGGCATGAAAATGAACCACGGAAAAGCGTCCTCCATTCGCTATTTAAGTGCATAGATGACATGTATTTTATTTTTTCGCTGCCCCTGTTTGTATTATTATATAAATATTATTTAGTATATGTAAAGACAAGATTAAATCAAGAATAGTGTGATGTGTGACTATTAGCCTATCACTTGTGAATTACATATTATCACTTGTGAATGATGCCCAGCTTAAGGCAAACAGACATGCTTTTTTTGTGTGACTTTTTCAAATCATAATCGCACACATCATGTAGCCTAGCCCATAGGCCTATATGTTTTGATAAGGTTTGTATCACAACTAAAGTGGTCAAATAACTTCTTAAAATTAAGCACATTAATTCGCTTTACAACGGGTGTAGAGCCAAACTGGCATGCAGTTTGAAGTTTGGGGAAGATCATTTCCACCATAAAAATGCACCTTTATAATAAAAGCATTACATGCATAATCGCATTTGTGGTCACTTTTGAGAATGGTGTTTTCCTGCTAATGGAACATACGCGCTTATAGCTTACTGCCATGTGTGCATTGCTGCGCTTATAATGTGAAGAAATAGCCTAATACTTTCTGAACATTTTAAGCTAAACGTTCTCATCTGTTGCGTTAGGCTCATTGCTTAAAACAGTTTTCTTGATGCTAGTGGTTGTATTAATTTGGGATCTATCGCATTCCACAACTGTCCCAGACTATGTTTGGAATATTGTTTCTCGCACAGAATAGAATAGGTCAACTTTTGTACTATAGGGGATAGTAGATGTAGTGCTTTTGCTGTTCGTAAGGCCTACTCATCTTGTTGGCGGACGAAAAGTAAATGTGGACAGTTCTTCCAATATCTTCAAGATGCGCCTCGGAAGGAAATGTGCAGTTGCGTCCCAGATGTGTCGGTCTTCACTTGTAGCCTGTGAGAAAGACCCGATCACGTGACTGAGATCCATGTGATTGAGAGGTGCTTCGGCATGCAGCTGGGAGAAGGGATAATATAAAATAATGCCATGGAATTCTAAGCAAATCTTGTCTGCTAAATGAACTAGTGTAGCCCACAGCCATATGGCATAGCCAGATCAGGGCCTAACATAAGGACAGCTCAGAGTATGCTATTCTGTGCTTCTTAAATAGACTACATTTTCTTCATATCATGTTTATTTAGACCTGTCTAAAATAAATAATGGATTTATTGTGATGGTGTAGGCTATATTACATGGATTTATTTGACTTTTTTAAATGTAGATGTTCCAAAAGTCTGCTTCAGTGTGGAAGCCAGAAGATGCTAAATGTGTTTATGTTAATTAACGGTCAATTACCGTGAGACCGGCAGTTATTTGCTTGACAATCACCGACTGACAAAATGTCATGACCACCACAGCCCTATCTTCAATCAAAACCTAATATTAGATAAAGAGAACCTGAGTGAACAAATAACACAACAATGACATACTTATTTAATTTATTTCATAAATAAAGTTGTGCAACACCCACTGTCCCTGTGTGAAAAACTAATTGCCCCCTTACACTCAATAACTGGTTGTGCCACCTTTAGATGCAATAACTCCAACCAAATGCTTCCTGTAGTTGTTGATCAGTCTCTCACGTCGCTGTGGAGGAATTTTGGCCCACTCTTCCATGCAGAACTGCTTTAACTCAGTGACATTTGTGGGTTTTCAAGCATGAACTGCTCATTTCAAGTCCTGCCACAACATCTCAATTGAGATTAGGTCTGGACTTTGACTAGGCCATTCCAAAACTTCAGATTTGTTGCTTTCTAGACATTTTCATGTAGACTTGATTGTGTGTTTTGGATCGTCTTGGTGCATGACCAAGCTGCACTCCAGCTTCAGCTCACAGATGGATGGCATGACATTCTCCTGTAGAATTCTCTGATACAGGCAGAATTCATGGTTCCTTCTATTAAGGCAAGTCTTCCAGGTCCTGAGGCAGCAAAGCATCCCCAAACCATCACACTACCACCATCATGCTTGACCGTTGTTATAAGATTCTTACTGTGGAATGCAGTGGGTCCCATGTCGTCCAAAAAGTTATACTTGACTCATCTGTCCATAGAACATTATTCCAAGAGTCTTGATGATCATCCAGGTGCTTCCAGGTGCTTTTTGGCAAACTTGAGTCAACTTTTTGGATGAGATGGGTCCCATTATGTCTGGCGAAAACCAAACACTGCATATTCTGAACATTAGACAGGTTCTAGGCCCATTAAAGGGAAACAGTACAGAGGCAGATATAAAGAACAAGCTACGTTTATTAAAGCTTAGAGGATTAGGTTTGCTTGTTTGACAGCTAAATAACACACATTAACAAGAGTACACCAAAATTACTTCTTACTTGCACTAGATAGCTTTCTGAAATACAACAATGCTTTCACAGATTCAGTTGACCAAGTTCACAAGATGACCAAAACAGTGACAAACAATACTGTTGTTCTGATGGTAGAAAATAAATGGTTAACCACTGCATTTACATAAACAAGATTTTAGAAATACAAATTAATTTATTTAAAAGACTTAAAGACAGTCACCTTATTGGAGGGCGCTGCCAATAAACTGCCTGGACCTCAAACCAGCAAAGGCTCTCCAAACAAAGCAAACTAACGAACTGAAAACAAAAGCACATTTATGCAGTGCATAATACATTACATAATGAACATCTTGAATATTGTCACACATGAATAAACTCAATGTTGGTCAAACTCAACACATACCATTGAGAACAATCGACCACACCCCAAACATTTCTTTACATTTGACATTTGACATTTTAGTCATTTAGCAGACGCTCTTATCCAGAGCGACTTACAGTTAGTGAGTGCATACATTTGTTTTTTTCATAGACAGCATGGTCACAAAATGGTTGCTCACAGAAATAAACCAACAGAAACGATGCCGTACAGCCTGTACAGCCTATACACACAATCACAACCAAAAGACCTTCCAGACCTTCCAGGCTTGGTTCCTAGCCTGTCACACAATATTATTCAGTCACAAGATTGTAACAGATTGAGGTTTAGGTGAGGGTTATGGTGATGCCCAACTACTGTGGGACTCCAGTTAAATAGCAGGTGGAGGCAGAGATGCAGTTCAGTTTAAGAGTCTTTATAGATTCAGGAAATGGAGATGATACATGGCAGGGAATGAGTGACAGTTGTTGATATGACTTTTGTCTTGAATTGAGACTTTGTTGGCTTTGTGTGGACTATAGTTAATCTAAAAGGAGACAGAAAGGTAGAAATAATAACGGACAATAACAGCAATGAACATACATAATTAATCGGCTGTTAATGGCAATAATCAGTGACAAAATGCAAACGTAAAAAGCATATAAATGGGTAAAGCTATGCATAAATATAGCAGCAGAAAGGGGATGCAATAGCATGTGGCATGGTAGGCCAAAGCTACTGTTTAGGAGGCTACTTTATCAATGGTTACATAGCATGGCAAGCAAATAACAATATAAAGCTAACAAAAGTAGCAAGTATAGCCATAAAGCAGGCCTAGTTAGCATAACAAAGGCAATGCACAAAAGTGGTACAGATCTCCAAGCAGCCAGAGACAGCATGCCAGCATCACTCTTGAAAAAAAAAGTGCAACAGACTAGCAAGTGAAACACACACTTGGCCCTCTGATTGGACCAGCAAAGTGTCTATCAACACAGGTCGGATGAGCTAGCCAGTGAGAAGGTTTTGGGGGCGTCGCGGGTAGATATTCTAATAGGCTACATATAATGTACCATTTGGATTTCATATTTAAACCTTTGCTTATTCGATCTGATAACTAACAAAGGCATACGGCATTGCACCAAATTCTTATTTTAAAAACATTTATGCCTAATCTATGCTTCAGAACCAAAAAGTTGCACGTCTTGACTGTTGACCAATGACCAGTCAGCCAGGTGCACATATCCAGATTAGTGACCTGAAAGCACTTGTTTAATTTTCTCAGGTTTTGGCTAGCAAAAACATATTATCCATATAAAGTTTAGCAATCTACTACAGACACATCTTTGCCAGAACAATACTATTAGGCTACCTGGTGATTTCATTTATCATTCTCATATTTCAGATAGGCCTAGTTTGGGTGGGTTATAATTATATACCTCAGTGGTGGGTATTCGATATATGTCTAAAGATAGCTGTAACATCACACTACCTTCAATAGTTATGGGATGAAAATGTAACATATTCTGGCAAATAAATTAAGATATTTGTGAGGAAGAAAAAGGCTCCAGACAGATCATGCTTTCCTTTTCTTGCAAGTTTTATTTTTATTTATTTTTAAACAATACAAAACATGCACATACAAAATACAACATACAGACGCACACAAACCTCATCGACATCACACCTGCCCAGACCCACTTGTTCTCACCCTTATCTCCAGTACCTGCACTACTCTCTGCCACATGTCCTCAAATTGCGCCATTTTGTTCCTCTCCGTCGTCAATGCTGTTTCAATATTTAGATAACGAAGCATATGATATTTCCATTGTCTTAACAATGGAGGATTGGTTGATTTACAGTTTTTAAGTATATATTTTTTCAAGATAATTGACGAGAAGAGTATCGTCCAACCCATCAGGTATCTCACTGCACCCTCATATGACATGTCTTGAAACATGCAGACAGATGGATTAAAAATAAATGTACATTGTAATACTTCTGACAGCCAACTTTCCAACTCCGCCCATAACTTTTGGACTTTATAGCATTCCCAGAAGGCATGGATTATTGAGTCATTGTTATTTTAAACTTAAGACATGACTCTGTCGTTGTGCTCTTGTATAATACATTCTATACATTAGTTTATACTGGATTAAATGTACATTTTCACTAACTGCAATTGTGTTAGTTATGCTCCAACATTCCCTTTATCTTGTGCCAATATCAGTTATTTTTAAGTATTTCTTCCAATAGTTTACATTTTTTTCGAAGAGATTGTCAGTTGGACAGTCTCTCTGCAAGGTTTTGTATATCTTACCTATCATATGAATATCCTTTTCTGAATCAAATAGGATTCCCTCAAGATTACTCTGATGTCCAAAAGACTTAAACTCAACATTTCGTGATATGACATTTGCATGTTGCATGTATATAAAAATATCTACATTGGTCAGTCCAAAATTGCTTTTTAATTCTATCATGTATTTCCCATTACCAAGTCATTTACGGTTTCTATGCCTTTAGTTTTCCATGTGGACCAGTTTATCGGTGCTTTCTGAAAAGCTATCCAAGGATTATTCCATAGTGTTGTGATATTGGTTCTTGTAGAAACCGTTTAATTTTCTTTGATATTGTTATAATGTTCTTAACTATTAAGTTGTTCATGTTCTTAGCTTTATCCTTTGAAAATAGACACTGGGGGTGAGCATGTGCATCTTTAATAATTACCCATTGTTCCTATTTAGTGCATCTACCAATATGTTTCAAGTAAAAGCCTTGGGTGGCGAGTTGACACAATTCCAAGTCTGGGAAGTTAAAACCACCCTCAGACTTAGGGAGGTGTAAAATATTCATTTTTATTCTATGAGTTTTATTTGCCCATACAGTATAAAGTCTGTTATGGCTGAGTATACTTTTTAAATAATGTCTTCGGTGGGGTAATTGTTATTACTGAGAATAAATATAAAAACTTTAGGAGCCATGACATTCTGAAGAGGTTTATTCTACCTGTAAGATTTATGGGAAGATTGTTCCATTTAAATAGATCTGCTTTCATATTGTTAAGTAATGGAATAAAGTTATCTTTATACAGTATAGTTGTTGGTTTTTGTCACTCATTAAGCATCCTAAGTATTTTATATTTTTTTGTGGTCCACTTAAAGGATTGCTGTAGATCATCAGTCAATATTTTTATTTTATTGCAGTTTTCTCCACGGGCATCAAGTTTTCTATTTTGGTCAAGTATATCAGGAGATCATCGGCAAATAAGTTTAGTTTATATTCATGTTTACCAATACTGATACCTGTTACATCTGGGTCCTACCTAATTCTTTCTGCAAGTGGTTTAATTGCCAGTGCAAACAGGAGGGGGTAGAGAGAACATCCCTGTCTTGTGACCCTTTCTAAAGCAATTTAATCAGATAATGTATTATTTGTGTATATTTTTGCTTTAGGATATTTACAGTTGAAGTCGGAAGTTTACATACATTTAGGTTGGAGTCATGAAAACGTGTTTTTCAACCACTCCACAAATTTCTTGTTAACAAACTATAGTTTTGGCAAGTCGGTTAGGACATCTACTTAGTAATTTTTCCAACAATTGTTTACAGACAGATTATTTCACTTATAATTCACTGTATCACAATTCCAGTGGGTCAGAAGTTTACATACACTAAGTTGACTGTGCCTTTAAACAGCTTGGAAAATTCCAGAAAATGATCTCATGGCTTTAGACGCTTCTGATAGGCTAATTGACATTTTTTGAGTCAATTGGAGGAGTACCTGTGGATGTATTTCAAGGCCTACCTTCAAACTCAGTGCCTCTTTGCTTGACATCATGGGAAAATCAAAAGAAATCAGCCAAGACCTCAGATAAATAATTGTAGACCTCCCCAAGTCTGGTTCATCCTTGGGGGCAATTTCAAATGCCTGAAGGTACCACGTTCATCTGTACAAACAATAGTATGCAAGTATAAACACCATGGGACCACACAGCCGTCATACCGCTCAGAAAGGAGACGCGTTCTGTCTCCTAGAGATGAACGTACTTTGGTGTGAAAAGTGCAAATCAATCCCAGAACAACAGCAAAGGACCTTGTGAAGATGCTGGAGGAAACAGGTACAAAAGTATCTATATCCACAGTAAAACGAGTCCTATATCGACATAACCTGAAAGGCCGCTCAGCAAGGAAGAAGCCATTGCTCCACAACCGCCATAAAAAAGCCAGACTACGGTTTGCAACTGCACATGGGGACAAAGATCATACTTTTTTGCAGAAATGTCCTCTGGTCTGATGAAACAAAAATAGAACTGTTTGGCCATAATGACCATCGTTATGTTTGGAAGAAAAAGGGGAAGGCTTGCAAGCCGAAGAACACCATCCCAACCGTGAAGCACAGGGGTTGCAGCATCATGCTGTGGGGGTGCTTTGCTGCAGGAGGGACTGGTGCACTTCACAAAATAGATGGCATCATGAGGAAGGAAAATTATGTGTATATATTGAAGCAACATCTCAAGACATCAGTCAGGAAGTTAAAGCTTGGTTGCTTGGGTCTTCCAAATGGACAATGACCCCAAGCATACTTCCAAAGTTGTGGCAAAATGGCTTAAGGACAACTAAGTCAAGGTATTGGAGTGGCCATCACAAAGCCCTGACCTCAAACCTATAGAAAATGTGTGGGCAGAACTGAAAAAGCGTGTGCGAGCAAGGAGGCCTGCAAACCTGACTCAGTTACACCAGCTCTGTCAGGAGGAATGGGCCAGAATTCACCCAAATTATTGTGGGAAGCTTGTGGAAGGCTACCCGAAACGTTTGACCCAAGTTAAACAATTTAAAGGCAATGCTACCAAATACTAATTGAGTGTATGTAAACTTCTGACCCACTGGGAATGTGATGAAAGAAATAAAAGCTGAAAGAAATAATTATCTCTACTATTATTCTGACATTTCACATTCTTAAAATAAAGTGGTGATCCTAACGGACCTAAAACAGGGAATTTTTACTAGGATTAAATGTCAGGAATTGTGAAAAACTGAGTTTAAATGTATTTGGCTAAGGTGTATGTAAACTTCCGACTTCAACTGTATATAATATTTTTATTACATTTATTATTTCAGCTGGAAAGTTGAAGGCTTCCAAAGTATTGAATAGAAAAGTCCATTGAAGACGGTCAAAAGCCTTCTCGGCATCAACAGCCAATATTAATACATCTATATCTTGTTTTTTTGCGTATTGTATTATACTGAAACATGTTCTTGTATTTGTTTGTGTCTAATTTTAACAAATCCTGTTTGATTGATACAGTACATTCGGAAAGTATTCAGACCCCTTCACTTTTTCCAAAAATTTTTACGTTACTGCCTTATTCTAAAACGGAATAAATTGTTTTTAATCCTCATCAATCTACACACAATACCCCATAATGACAAAGCGAAAGCAGCTATTTAGAAATGTTTGCAAATTTATAAAAATGTAAAACTGAAATATCACATTTACATAAGTATTCGGACCTTTTCCTCAGTACTTTGTTGAAGCACCGTTGGCAGCGATTACAGCCTTGAGTCTTCTTGTGTATTACATTTTTTACATTTTAGTCATTTAGCAGACACTCTTATCCAGAGCGACTTACAGTTAGTGAGTGCACACATTATTTTTATTTGTATTTAATTTTTTTCATACTGGCCCCCCGTGGGAATCAAACCCACAACCCTGGCGTTGCAAATGCCATGCTCTACCAACTGAGCTACATCCCTGCCGGCCATTCCCTCCCCTACCCTGGACGACGCTGGGCCAATTGTCCCATTCTTCTCTGCAGATCCTTTCAAGCTCTGTCAGGTTGGATGGGGAGCGTCACTGCACAGCTATTTTCAGGTCTCTTCAGAGATGTTAGATCGGGTTCAAGTCCAGGCTCTGGCTGAGCCACTCAAGGACATTCAGAGACTTGTCATGAAGCCACTCCTGCGTTGTCTTGGCTGTGTGCTTAGGGTCGTTGTCATGTTGTAAGGTGAACCTTTGCCCCAGTCTAAGGTCCTGAGCGTTCTGAAGCACATTTTCATCAAGGATCTCTCTGTACCTTGCTCCGTTCACCTTTCCCTCGATCCTGACTAGTCTCCAAGTCCCTGCCGCTGAAAAACATTCCCAAAGCATGATGCTGCCACCACCATGCTTCACCGTAGGGATGGTATTGGCCAAGTGATGAGCGGTGCCTGCTCCTTTCTTTCTCAAGTTCCTGTTTTTTGGTTTCCTAGTTTTTACCATTCTGCCTGCCCTGACCATGAGCCTGCCTGCCGTTCTGTACCTTGTCACACCACCCTGGATTATTGACCTCTGCCTGCCCTGACCATGAGACTGCCTGCCGTTCTGTACCTTTTGGACTCTGATCTGTATTACTGACCTCTGCCTGCCCTTGACCTGTCGTTTGCCTGCCTCCTGTTTTTGTAATATACTTTTGTTACTTTGACACTGTCTGCATCTGGGTCTTCTCTTGAAACATGACATTCAGGCCAAAGAGTTCAATCTAGGTTTCATCAAACCAGAGAATCTTGTTTCTCATGGTCTGAGAGTCCTTTACGTGCCTTTTGGCAAACCCCAAGCGGGCATCGTGTGTCTTTTACTGAAGAGTGGCTTCTGTCTGGCCACTCTACCATAAAGGCCTGATTGGTGGAGTGCTGCAGAGATGGTTGTCCTTCTGGAAGGTTCTCCCATCTTCACAGAGGAACTCTGGAGCTCTGTCAGAGTGAACATCGTGTTCTTGCTCACCTTCCTGACCAAGGCCCTTCTCCCCCGATTGCTCAGTTTGGCCGGGCGGCCAGCTCTAGGAAGTCTTGGTGGTTCCAAACTTCTTCTATTTAATAATGATGGAGGCCATTGTGTTCTTGGAAACTTTCAATGCTGCAGACATTTTTTGGGAGCCTTCCACAGATCTGTGCCTCGACACAATCCTGTCTTGGAGCTCTACGGACAATTCTTTCAGCCTCATGGCTTGGTTTTTGCTCTGATATCTACTGTCAGCTGTGGGACCTTATATAGACAGGTGTGTGCCTTTCCAAATCATGTCCAATCAATTGAATTAACCACAGGTGGACTCCAATCAAGTTGTAGAAACATCTCAAGGATGATCAATGGAAACAGGATGCACCTGAGCTCGAGTCTCATAGCAAAGGGTCTGAATACTTATGCAGATAAGGTATTTCTGTTTATAATTTTTTATAAATGTGCTAAAAATTATAAAACCTGTTTTCACTTTGTCATTATGGGATATTGTGTGTAGATTGATGAGGAAAAACATTTATTTTAATCAATTTTAGAATAAGGCTGTAACATAACAAAATGTGGAAAAGTGAAGGGGTCTGAATACTTTCCGAATACACTGTATGTACCAAGTCTGGTAATACTTTTGCCACTCTATTGCTTTTGGGCTTTGTTATTATTTTGTTGTCGGAATTTATTCAACTCATGGGTCTGTAATCAGCAGGGGACTCCAGATTTTCCAGATTTGAATACAACTGAAATAACTGTTTGATACATGGAACTAGGAAGTACTGAATTGAGTGAATTGTGTTGTCATTTGTCATTTGTGTATATAGGGTAACTACTTTGCCATTCCTGGTCAGGCTCTTTGAATTTTCCTTTTTTATTGCTACGTCGGTCCAATTTATCGAATGTGTGATATAGGTCGACTGCTAAAATAATGGTTCCTGACTGGATTTGATTTAATATAGCTTAAATTCTGAAAAATATATATAAATAATTGCCCCTGGAGGGGATACACAATGAAATCAATGTATACTTTTCACCATGTAAGGTACAATTCAACATTAGAAAACAACATTTTTGATCCGTGTGCTGGGACATAAGGGAAAACATTGAATTATTATTTATTAGGATGCCTACACCTCTGCTGTTTCTACAGTAGGTGGCAGCATAGGCCTCTCCAACCCAGCTCCTCTTTAAATATTGTGTCCTTTTTTTAAATCGAACTCTTGCAGGAGAAACACATCTGCTGACAATCTCTTTAAGTGTTCAAGAACCTTATGCTTTTTTTTGCCATCATGGAGACCATGCACATTCCATGTAATAAGTTGGATTTTGTTGGTCTTTACTTGCAGATAATCAAAGTTATCCTTATTTGTTTTGTCTATCATTGAAGAACCAGATAAAACATTTTTATGAGGGAGGTGGACATTCCATGGTATGGGAGAGTCATAGTATGAATACATACAGTGCTTTCAGAAAGTATTCACACCCCTTGACGTTTTCCACATTTTGTTGTGTTACAGCCTGAATTTAAAATGGATTCAATTGAGATTTTGTGTCACTTGTCTACACACAATACCGCATAATGTCAAAGTGGAATTATGTTTTTCAAAATGTTAACAAATTAATTAAACATGAAAAGCTGAAATGTCTACAGCCAATAACTATTCAACCCCTTTGTTATGGCAAGTCTAAATAAGTTCAGGAGTAAACATTTGCTTAACAAGTCACATAATAAGTTGCATGGACTCACTCTCTGTGCAATAATAGTGTTTAACATGATTTTTGAATGACTACCTCATCTCTGTACCCCACACATATAATTATCTGTATCTGATTCAAACACAAAGACCAGGGAGGTTTTCCCATGCCTCACAAAGAATGGCACCTATTGGTAGATGGGTAAAAAAAAAGCAGCCATTGAATATCCCTTTGATCATGGTGAAGTTATAAATTACACTTTTGATGGTGTATCAATACACCCAGTCACTAAAAAGATACAGGCATCCTTCCTAACGCAGTTGCCGGAGAGGAAGGAAACCGCTTAGGGATTTCACCATGAGGTCAATGGTGACTTTAAAACAGTTACAGAGTTGAATGGCTGTGATAGGAGAAAACTGAGGATGGATCAACAACATTGTAGTTACCTTGGGGGCTGAGTCACTGGCTTACTAGCTTACTGGCTTACAAGTGCTCTTCCATGCAATCCCTAGGAGGGGTATGTCACGTCGTGCCAGGTTTTTTTGCGCTATACTCTACATGAGTGGGTTGAGTCACTGACGTGATCTTCCTTTCTGGTCTTCCTGTTGAAATCCCTCTAGTGCTGTGGGGGCTGTGCTTTGGCAAATTGGGTGGGGTTATATCCTGCCTGTCCGGGGGTATCGTCACTGTGTCCAATCTATTCTCCCTCTAATTCTCTCTCTCACTCTCTCTCCCTCTCTCCCTCCCCTCCCGAGGACCTGAGCCCTAGGACCATGCCTCAGGACTACCTGGCCTGATGACTCCTGGCTGTCCCCGGGAGGGGAGGGAGAGAGGGAGAGAGAGTGAGAGAGAGAGAATTAGAGGGAGAATACTTAAGTTCGCACAGGACACCAGATAAGACAGGAGATTTAAACCAGATATAACAGACTGACCCTAGAACCCTGACCTATTCACCGGATGTGCTACTTTGTCCCGGACCTGCTGTTTTTGACTCTCCCTCTCTCTCTCTCCTTCCCACACTCTCTCTCTCTCACTCTACCGCACCTGCTGTCTCGACCTCTGAATGCTCGGCTATAAAAAGCCATCTGACATTTATTCCTGCAGTGCTGACCTGTTGCACCCTCTACAACCACTTATTTGACCCTGCTGGTCGTCTATGAACGTTTGAACATCTTGAAGAACGATCTGGCCTTAATGGCAATGTACTCTTATAAACTCCACCCGGCACAGCCAGAAGAGGACTGGCCACCCCTCAGAGCCTGGTTCCTCTCTAGGTTCCTTCCTAGGTTCCTGCCTTTCTAGGGAGATTTTCCTAGCCACCGTGCTTCTACATCTGCATTGTTTACTGTTTGGGGTTTTAGGCTGGGTTTCTGTATAAGCACTTTGTGACATCTGCTGATGTAAAAAGGGCTTTATAAATCAATTTGATTGACTGATTGAGTTACTCCACAATACTAACCTAATTGACAGAGGGAAAAGAAGGAAGCCTGTACAGAATACAAATATTCCAAAACATACACAATATATAAAAACGTATGTGGACACCCCTTCAAATTAGTGTATTAAGGCTATTTCAGCCACACCTGCTGCTGACAGGTGTATAAAATCGAGCACACAGCCATGCAATCGCCATAGACAAATATTGGCAGTAGAATAACTGTGAATGTGGCACCGTCATAGGATGCCACTTTTCCAACAAGTTAGTTCGTCAAATTTCTGCCCTGCTAGAGCTGCCCCGGGTCAATTGTAAGTGCTGTTATTGTGAAGTGGAAACATCTAGGAGCAACAACGGCTCAACCGCGAAGTGTAGGCCACACAAGCTCACAGAACGGGACCGCCGAGTGCTGAAGCGTGTAGCGCGAAAAAATCGTTGGTCCTCGGTTGCAACACTCACTACAGAGTTCCAAACTGCCTCTGGAAGCAACGTCAGCACAATAATTGTTTGTCGGGAGCTTCATGAAATGGGTTTCCATGGCCGAGCAGCGGCACACAAGCCTAAGATCACTATGCGCAATGCCAAGCGTCGGCTGGAGTGGTGTAAAGCTCGCCGCCATTGGACTCTGGAGCAGTGGAAACGCATTCTCTGGAATTTATGAATCTCGCTTCACCATCTGGCAGTCCGACGGATGAATCTGGGTTTAGCGGATGCCAGGAGAACTCTACCTGCCCCAATGCATAGTGTCAACTGTAAAGTTTGGTGGAGGAGGAATAATGGTCTGGGGCTGTTTTTCATGGTTCGGGCTAGGCCCCTTAGTTCCAGTGAAGGGAAATCTTAACTCTACAGCATACAATGACATTCTAGACGATTCTGTGCTTCCAAGTCCCCGCAGCAATTTTCCAACATCTAGTGGAAAGCCTTCCAAGAAGAGAGAAGGGTGTTATAGCAGCAAAGGGGGGACCAACTCCATATTAATGCTCATGATTTTGGAATGAGATGTTCAACGAGTAGGTGTCCACATACTTTTGGTCATGTAGTGTACATCCTTTTTGCAACAAGGCATTAAAGTAATACTGCAAAAAATGTGGCAAACCAATTCACTTTTTGTCCTGAATACAAAGTAAATCCAACACAACACATTACTGAGTACCACTCTCCATATTTTCAAGCATAGTGGTGGCTGCATCATGTTATGGGTATGCTTGTAATCGTTAAGGACTGGGGAGTTTTTCAGGATAAAAAAGGAACGGAATGGAGCTAAGTACAGGCAAAATCCTAGAGGAAAACCTGGTTCAGTCTGCTTTCCAACAGAAACTGGGAGACAAATCCACTTTTCAGCAGGACAATAACCTAAAACACAATTCCAAATATACACTGGAGTTGCTTACCAAGACAACATTGAATGTGCCTGAGTGACATAGTCCATTTTTGACTTAAATCGGCATGAAGATCTATGGCAAGACTTGAAAATGGCTGTCTAGCAACGATCAACAACCACCTTGACAGAGCTTGAAGAACTTTTAAAAGAATAATGTGCAAATATTGTACAATCCAGGTATACAAAGCGCTTAGAGACTTACCCAGAAAGACTCTCAGCTGTAATCGCTTCCAAAGGTGCTTCTACAAAGTATTGACTCAGGGGTGTGAATACTTTAGATAATTAGATATTTAGATATTTATGTATTTCATTTTCCATACATTTGCTACAATTTCTAAAAACATGTTTTCACTTTGTCAATATGGGGTATTGTGGGGAAAAATATCTATTTAATACATTTTTAATTCAGGCTGTAACACATTAAAATGTGGAATAAGTCAAGAGGAATGAATACTTTCTTAAGGCACTGTAGTTATTGTATACATTACATATATAGAGTGTGTGAGCATGTAGGCTGAGCAGACATTTAACAGAGAATACACAGAAAACATAAAGTAATGTACTTCCTTGTACTTTGAGGCGCTATGCCTTTTTAGGGCTTTTAAGCTATAACTCCTCTCCTAATGTACCAAAAGTCTGTGGATTATGTCATTGTACATACAGTGGGGAAAAAAAGTATTTAGTCAGCCACCAATTGTGCAAGTTCTCCCACTTAAAAAGATGAGAGAGGCCTGTAATTTTCATCATAGGTACTCGTCAAGTATGACAGACAAAATGAGATTTTTTTTTCCAGAAAATCACATTGTAGGATTTTTAATGAATTTATTTGCAAATTATGGTGGAAAATAAGTATTTGGTCAATAACAAAAGTTTCTCAATACTTTGTTATATACCCTTTGTTGGCAATGACACAGGTCAAACGTTTTCTGTAAGTCTTCACAAGGTTTTCACACACTGTTGCTGGTATTTTGGCCCATTCCTCCATGCAGATATCCTCTAGAGCAGTGATGTTTTGGGGCTGTCGCTGGGCAACACGGACTTTCACCTCCCTCCAAAGATTTTCTATGGGGTTGAGATCTGGAGACTGGCTAGGCCACTCCAGGACCTTGAAATGCTTCTTACGAAGCCACTCCTTCGTTGCCCGGGCGGTGTGTTTGGGATCATTGTCATGCTGAAAGACCCAGCCACGTTTCATCTTCAACGCCCTTGCTGATGGAAGGAGGTTTTCACTCAAAATCTCACGATACATGGCCCCATTCATTCTTTCCTTTACACGGATCAGTCGTCCTGGTCCCTTTGCAGAAAACAGCCCCAAAGCATGATGTTTCCACCCCCATGCTTCACAGTAGGTATGGTGTTCTTTGGATGCAACTCAGCATTCTTTGTCCTCCAAACACGACGAGTTGAGTTTTTACCAAAAAGTTCTATTTTGGTTTCATCTGACCATATGACATTCTCCCAATCCTCTTCTGGATCATCCAAATGCACTCTAGCAAACTTCAGATGGGCCTGGACATGTACTGGCTTAAGCAGGGGGACACGTCTGGACTTGAGTCCCTGGCGGCGTAGTGTGTTACTGATGGTAGGCTTTGTTACTTTGGTCCCAGCTCTCTGCAGTTCATTCACTAGGTCCCCCCGTGTGGTTCTGGGATTTTTGCTCACCGTTCTTGTGATCATTTTCACCCCACGGGGTGAGATTTTGCGTGGAGCCCCAGATCGAGGGAGATTATCAGTGGTCTTGTATGTCTTCCATTTCCTAATAATTGCTCCCACAGTTGATTTCTTCAAACCAAGCTGCTTACCTATTGCAGATTCAGTCTTCCCAGCCTGGTGCAGGTCTACAATTTTGTTTCTGGTGTCCTTTGACAGCTCTTTGGTCTTGGCCATAGTGGAGTTTGGAGTGTGACTGTTTGAGGTTGTGGACAGGTGTCTTTTATACTGATAACAAGTTCAAACAGGTGCCATTAATACAGGTAACGAGTGGAGGACAGAGGAGCCTCTTAAAGAAGAAGTTACAGGTCTGTGACAGCCAGAAATCTTGCTTGTTTGTAGGTGACCAAATACTTATTTTCCACCATAATTTGCAAATAAATTCATAAAAAATCCTACAATGTGATTTTCTGGGAAAAAAATGTCTCAATTTGTCTGTCATAGTTGACGTGTACCTATGATGAAAATTACAGGCCTCTCTCATCTTTTTAAGTGGGAGAACTTGCACAATTGGTGGCTGACTAAATACTTTTTTTCCCCACTGTACATTGGAGAAAAACTGCAACTTAAATACTGTAGTTTTTGTATTACCTTGTGAATTAAATCAAAGTATAGTGGCTGGTGAGGGTCTACTTAGGGAGAGTGGGTCCACCGAGAGACCGAAGTGACATGAGAGGAGGCATCACACATACTTCAGGGAAGTGTCTGATGTCCTCCCAGCCACCCTGTCCCAATTCCTTTGATAGAGCCCATCTCCACTCTCACCAATAACCACCATTGAATCTTAGCTATAATGGCAAACAAGGAATAATAATACATTGACATCCTCTCCTGATCTGTCCAGATCTCTTATTAATTTTATAGCAAGTTTGCAAGTCACAAAAATAGTTAAATCCCAAGCCAAACTTATCTCTCTCCACCTCCCCCTCACAGTTTCTCCCCCCTTTGCTCCACCCAAGCCAAGCTTGTCCCAACCTCCCATCATTGCCCACCCTTGCCCACCCAAGCCAAGCTTGTCCCTATATCCCATCCTTGCCCACCCTTACCCACCCAAGCCAAGCTTGCCCCAACCTCCCATCATTGCCCACCCTTGCCCACCCAAGCCAAGCTTGTCCCAACCTCCCTCCCTCTCAGACACACTTATTCCCATCCATCCATCGACTTCCTCGTCCATTCTCATTTATTCCCACACAGCATATACCCTATGCATCCAGTAGATGCGAGCCTCAACTGGAAGCCAGTGGAGTGTGCGGAGGAGTGGGGTGACATGAGAGAACTTGGGAAGGTTGAACACCAGACGGGCTGCAGCATTCTGGATAAGTTGTAGGGGTTTAATGGCACAGGCAGGGAGCCCAGCCAACAGCGAGTTGCGGTAATCCAGACGGGAGATGACAAGTGCCTGGATTAGGACCTGTGCCGCTTTCTGTGTGAGGTAGGGTCGTACTCTGCCAATGTTGTAGAGCATGAACCTGCAGGATCGGGTCACCAATTTGATGTTAGCGGAGAACGACAGGGTGTTGTCCAGGGTCACGCCAAGGTTCTTTGCACTCTGGGAGGAGGACACAATGGAGTTGTCAACCGTGATGGCGAGATCATGGAGCGGGCAGTCCTTCACTGGGAGAAAGAGCAGCTCCGTCTTGCCGAGGTTCAGCTTGAGGTGGTGATCCGACATCCACACTGATATGTCTGCCAGACATGCAGAGATGCGATTCGTCACCTGGTATTCTACACTGTATACTACAATATTCTATAGTAAGCACTACACGATCGAGGGATACCACAGTGTGGAGTATAGGATTCTACAGTATACTAGTTTACTACAGTTTACTACAGTTTACTACAGAATTCTATAGAATTCTATAGTACACTGTACTATTTTTTATGTGGGTAGCTACTGCAATATATACTGAAATATTGACTGTTTTGAAATGTGCTGGGAAAATCAGGTCATGAGTGCAAAACATAGACACTTCTGGATTATTCCCTATACTCACAAGCTGAAATAGACCCTTGACAAGCTTCTCACACTGATGTCCATAGATAGTGCTGAAGCAGTTGGTTGGTGGCTCTTTGATGACTAATGTTCGACACTGGGTGTTAAAGAGAGAGTTTTGTCATACTGTATCTTCTCAACAGGGGAGATGCCCAGGGTAGTGAGTTTCCCGCTGGCACAGTGTGTGGGTTGTGGTGGAATATATAATGCCCTGTCCTTTTTTGGTCGGACATGCTGCTGAGTTTATTCATAATTCAAAGCTGTGTGTCTGTACAACAATTTCCATCAATCATTTATAATGATGGTAAAAGAACAACATTGAACTGAAATGGTACATTTTGTCCATTTTCCTTGCCTTTGTCTGTAAATCCCTCCATCCCTCTGCGAGAGGAGAGATCCAGTTTATGTGGTGTATTTTCTGCAGTGTCACCTTCCCTGCTTTAGCCTGGCTCAAGGATATTTCTTTGAATCCTTTTAGGAGCGACCGTAAATGTAGAGTATCAAATTACACAGCCAGCCATTAAACCAGGAGGGTATTTGATACAGATGTGACTTCCAATAAAAATAAACAGAGATTTCAGCTCAGCTCCACATTATTTGGTCAGTGAGGAAAGGAAAGGAAACATATTTTTAAGAAGATTGTATGTGTTTCCTTAATGCACACAGCTTTTGCTCATTTGCATAGTTAATTGTTTAATTATAGCATTTTAGTCATTTTCTTTATTTGCTGCAATAATGTGTTATCATCACACACTGTATCACGTTTCTTTTGTCTTAGTATACAAAATAAAAAAACTTTTCCTTGACAATAATTATTCTCCTCTTCGACTGTGCATTATCAGCAGTTCTTACTTTCAGCCGATTTTTAGGGTTCTGTATCTGTACTCCCAAAGTTGTTAATTGTTTTTGTGCTAGTCAGTTAGCTAGCCATTCTCAACTGTTAGCAGCCAATGGCTAGCAGATTCTTACTGGCGCAAAAAATGTATGATTACCATAATTTTCCAGAGTCATTACTGAATTATTTCATGTAACAAATCAAACATTAAACCTCGTAAATAATTCATGCTAATTAATGGAAACCTTGTAAACAATTCATTTAGACCCTGCGTTTATTTTAAACAGCCGTTTATTTGCTGAATTGTGTGCTGTCGCCCAGCTATTAAAAGGGACAGGCGGCTGTTTGAGACTCGCCGTTTTATGGTATTTACTTTCTGAGAAACAGCGATACTGGCCGTACAGTGAGGGAAAAAAGTATTTGATCTCCTGCTGATTTTGTACGTTTGCCCACTGACAAAGAAATGATCAGTATATACTATTTGAACAGTGAGAGACAGAATAACAACAAAAAAATCCAGAAAAACGCATGTCAAAAATGTTATAAATTGATTTGCATTTTAATGAGGGTAATAAGTATTTAACCCCCTCTCAATCAGAAAGATTTCTGGCTCCCAGGTGTCTTTTATACACACTCTTAAAGGGAGTGCTCCTAATCTCTGCTTGTTACCTGTATAAAAGACACCTGTCCACAGAAGCAATCAATCAATCAGATTCCAAACTCTCCACCATGGCCAAGACCAAAGAGCTCTCCAAGGATGTCAGGGACAAGATTGTAGACCTACACAAGGCTGGAATGGGCTACAAGACCATCGCCAAGCAGCTTGGTGAGAAGGTGACAACAGTTGGTGCGATTATTCGCAAATGGAAGAAACACAAAGAACTGTCAGTCTCCCTCGGCCTGGGGCTCCATGCAAGATCTCACCTCGTGGAGTTGCAATGATCATGAGAACGGTGAGGAATCAGCCCAGAACTACACAGGAGGATCTTGTCAATGATCTCAAGGCAGCTGGGACCATAGTCACCAAGAAAACAATTAGTAACACACTACGCCGTGAAGGACTGAAATCCTGCAGCGCTCGCAAGGTCCCCCTGCTCAAGAAAGCACATATACAGGGCCGTCTGAAGTTTGCCAGTGAACATCTGAATGATTCAGAGGAGAACTGGGTGAAAGTGTTGTGGTCAGATGAGACCAAAATCGAGCTCTTTGACATCAACTCAACTCGCCTTGTTTGGAGGAGGAGGAATGCTGCCTATGACCCCAAGAACAACATCCCCACTGTCAAACATGGAGGTGGAAACATTATGCTTTGGGGGTGTTTTTCTGCTAAGGGGACAGGACAACTTCACTGCATCAAAGGGACGACGGACGGGGCCATGTACCGTCAAATCTTGGGTGAGAACCTCCTTCCCTCAGCCAGGGCATTGAAAATGGGTCGTGGATGGGTATTCCAGCATGACAATGACACAAAACACACGGCCAAGGCAACAAAGGAGTGGCTCAAGAAGAAGCACATTAAGGTCCTGGAGTGGCCTAGCCAGTCTCCAGACCTTAATCCCATAGAAAATCTGTGGAGGGAGCTGAATGTTTGAGTTGCCAAACGTCAGCCTCGAAACCTTAATGACTTGGAGAAGATCTGCAAAGAGGGGTGGAACAAAATCCCTCCTGAGATGTGTGCAAACCTGGTGGCCAACTACAAGAAACGTCTGACCTCTGTGATTGCCAACAAGGGTTTTGCCACCAAGTACTAAGTCATGTTTTGCAGAGGGGTCAAATTCTTATTTCCCTCATTTAAATGCAAATCAATTTATAACATTTTTGACATGCATTTTTCTGGATTTTTTTGTTGTTATTCTGTCTCTCACTGTTCAAATAAACCTACCATTAAAATTATAGACTGATCATTTCTTTGTCAGTGGGCAAACGTACAAAATCAGCAGGGGATCAAATACTTTTTTCCCTCACTGTATAGGTTCCAGGATGGGTTTTTCAAATTAATCGTCATCCTTCTGGAGGCAATAGCCTGCCCATGAATCACTGACCAACCTGCCCCCGATGGCCCAAAGTCATCCAGTGACATGGATGAGAGTGAATTTTCTTGTCAAGCACCTTTCAGGGGCATTGGTGAGGGGAATAAGGTGGAGGTCAGAGGGGGAGCATGGAGAGATGTGTGAAGACTTACTGTATCTACTGTATCTACACAGACATTACACAACAAGCCTACTGGGCTTGGGCTAAACAACTGACAATAACAGCATTAGTTTACTTCATTCTTCCTTTGTTGAACCTTAAGCCGATCTCTGATCTGTGCAGGTTAATAGGTTGAGTCCTGACTAAGTACAGTTCGTGGGTGGCCCTCCACTAGGGGGCCCTCCACAAAAATCCCTTGGTAGTCATCTAGCTAGGCACAGGTGCTGGCCCCATTTTAGGTAAGTCATTTACAACATCGTCATCATCTCATTCAGCAGCAGCCGCTCCCCTGATGGGTTGGTTACAGAGCCTCTCTCCCCGCTCTGGGAAGGGCGTCTTCTTAATTGCCTGGAAGACATTGTTGCTCCTTACAAAGCCGAAAACCCCATCTTGAAAGCAATGGGGTGTATCTAAACATAAGCAATTACAAGATTGAATCATAAACTGCTCAGCCATCTGAAAAATATTTAAATACAGTGCTTTGCAAAAGTATTCATCCCCCTTGGCATTTTTCCTATTTTGTTACATTACAACCTGTCATTTAAATTGATTTATATTTGGATTTCATGTAATGGATATACACAAATTTGTCAAAATTGGTGAAGTGAAATGAAAAAAAATAACTTGTTTCAAAATATTCAAAAAAATAAATAACGGAAAAGTGGTGCGTGCATATTTATTCACCACCTTTGCTATGAAGCTCCTAAATAAGATATGGTGCAACCAATGACCTTCATAAGTCACATAATTAGTTAAATAAAGTCCACCTGTGTGCAATCTAAGTGTCACATGATCTGTCACATGATCTCAGTATCTATACACCTGTTCTGAAAGGCCCCAGAGTCTGCAACACCACTAAGCAAGGGGCACCACCAAGCAAGCGGCACCATGAAGACCAAGGAGCTCTCCAAACAGGTCAGGGACAAAGTTGTGGAGAAGTACAGATCAGGGTTGGGTTATAAAAAATATCAGAAACTTTGAACATACCACGGAGCACCATTAAATCCATTATTAAAAAATGGAAAGAATATGGCACCATAACAAACCTGCCAAGAGAGGGCCCCCCACCAAAACTCACGGACCAGGCAAAGAGGGCATTAATCAGAGAGGCAACAAAGAGACCAAAGATAACCCTGAAGGAGCTGCAAAGCTCCACAGCGGAGATTGGAGTATCTGTCCATAGGACCACTTTAAGCTGTACACTCCACAGAGCTGGGCTTTACGGAAGAGTGGCCAGAAAAAAAGCCATTGCTTAAAGAAAAAAATAAGCAAACACGTTTGGTGTTCACCAAAAGCCATATGGGAGACTCCCCAAACATATGGAAGAAGGTACTCTGGTCAGATGAGAAATTGAGCTTTTTGGCCATCAAGGAAAATGCTATGTCTGGCACAAACCCAACACCTCTCATCACCCCGAGAACACCATCCCCACAGTGAAGCATGGTGGTGGCAGCATCATGCTGTGGGGATGTTTTTCATCGGCAGGGACTGGGAAACTGGTCAGAATTGAAGGAATGATGGATGGCGCTAAATACAGGGAAATTCTTGAGGGAAACCTGTTTCAGTCTTCCAGAGATTTGAGACTGGGACGGAGGTTCACGTTCCAGTAGGAAAATGACCCTAAGCATACTGCTAAAGCAACACTTGAGTGGTTTAAGGGGAAACATTTAAATGTCTTGGAATGGCCTAGTCAAAGCCCAGACCTCAATCCAATTGAGAATCTGCGGTATGACTTAAAGATTGCTGTACACCAGCGGAACCCATCCAACTTGAAGGAGCTGGAGCAGTTTTGCCTTGAAGAATAGGCAAAAATCTCAGTGGCTAGATGTGCCAAACTTATAGAGACATACCCCAAGAGACTTGCAGCTGTAATTGCTGCAAAATGTGGCTCTACAAAGTATTGACTTCGGGGGGTTGAATAGTTATGCACGCTCAAGTTTTCTGTTTTTTTTGTCTTATTTCTTGTTTGTTTCACCCAAAAAATATTTTGCATCTTCAAAGTGGTAGGCATGTTGTGTAAATCAAATGATACAACCCCCCCCCAAAATCAATTTTAATTCCAGGTTGTAAGGCAACAAAATAGGGAAAATGCCAAGGGGGGTGAATACTTTCACAAGCCACTGTAATACTTTCTCAAAAACAAACAACCCACTGGGCAAAAACTGTTTAAATCAATGTTGCTTCCACATCATTCCAACATAAAAATGTAACGTGATGACATTGAATCAACGTGGAAAACTGATTGAATTTGCAAAAAGTAATCAACCTAAGGGATTTGCATATTTCTTTCCACCCAACTTTTCAGTTCATTTCATGTTGAATTCACGTTAGTTGACAACTCAACCAAATGCAAATCTAATACGCTGTTGAACAGACTGTAGGCTAGTTTTACCTCGCTCTTTTAAGCTTTTTATCCCAGTCTCTGCAGCTGCATTCTTTAGGACTGATTTCGTTGAATGGAGCAAATTACAAAGTTAGAATACATACATTTTCATATGAAGCACATAAAAGATAATCGCTTAGGTCAGTGGTTCCCAACCTTTTTTGGTTACTGTACCACTAACAGAATTTTGCTCTGCCCAGAGTACCGCTGAAGTACCCCTTCATGTGCATTTTACCAGTATATACTGTACAGTGTAGATTCTAGAATAACAATGGGCTTATTACATTTTCTTGATCTCCCAGTTCAGTAGTCATTAAAAAAAAAGTTTAACCCTGTGGAATTTATTTTCTATCAACCCCAGACTTCTTTAACTTTGTCACCACATAACGTAAAAGTTAATTCATGTTGACAGGCTTACTGTCAGCCAGTAGCATGTCTAATCAATGGCTAAACCATACTACGCATTGCAGATGACAGAAAAGTCCTGGCATTCTAATGGCCGTGTTCCCTTAGTTGCCTTCACTTTGTCCTGACTTAAGATTTTTTTCACTGTTCTGTCAGCTTTTACTGCGCCTCAGGGCCAATATGTCTCATTCGTTTTCTATTGCACCTTTCACTTACCCAGAGCGTCCCGACAGTGGCATCACAAACAACATAAATCACTTTTTGCATTTCACACGACTGGCCAATATTTCTGCTGCACAGCATCTATAGTTCATGCAGTTGATATTCTTGGTATGCATATGTTATTATGGGGGAAATTGCCGTACAAAAAGTTACAGGATTTCAGAACAGGTGTAAAAGGTACATGGATTGTGCCATAAAGGAACTCTACTATCTGTAGTGTATATCTAAAATGTGTAGAGGAACAAGAGAAGACGTGAGATAAAGGGACAGTACCTATCAAATATTTACTACAGGGATGTTATGATGAGTTTCTGGTATCGAGAAGTTCATGATGCAAGAGAGTATGGGACACAGATGGAGAGTTGATTCAGTCATTATTTAATGGTTACAATAATGGATTCAATGACAGGCGGTACGGACGTAGCCTCCTGCCATCTGAATGACTTCCAGACAAAATCTCTCAGTTTACAGTTGAAGTCGGAAGTTTACATACATTTAGGTTGGAGTCATGAAAACGTGTTTTTCAACCACTCCACACATTTCTTGTTAACAAACTATAGTTTTGGCAAGTCGGTTAGGACATCTACTTAGTAATTTTTCCAACAATTGTTTACAGACAGATTATTTCACTTATAATTCACTGTATCACAATTCCAGTGGGTCAGAAGTTTACATATACTAAGTTGACTGTGCCTTTAAACAGCTTGGAAAATTCCAGAAAATGATTCTGATATCAAAAGCTTCTGATAGGCTAATGTACATAATTTGAGTCAATTGGAGGTGTACATGTGGATGTATTTCAAGGCCTACCTTCAAACTCAGTGCCTCTTTGCTTGACATCATGGGAAAATCAAAAGAAATCAGCAAAGACCTCAGAAAAAAAATGGTAGACCTCCACAAGTCTGGTTCATCCTTGGGAGCAATTTCCAAACGCCTGAAGGTACGTTCATCTGTACAAACAATAGTACGCGAGTATAAACACCATGGGACCACGCAGCCGTCATTCCGCTAAGGAAGGAGATGCGTTCTGTCTCCTAGAGATGAACGTACTTTGGTGCGAAAAGTGCAAATCAATCCCAGATCAACAGAAAAGGACCTTGTGAAGATGCTGGAGGAAACAGGTACAAATGTATCTATATCCACAGTAAAACAAGTCCTATATCGACATAACCTGAAAGGCCTCTGAGCAAGGAAGAAGCCACTGCTCCAAAACCGCAATAAAAAAGCCAGACTACGGTTTGCAACTGCACATGGGAACAAAGATCGTACTTCTTGGAGAAATGTCCTCTTGTCTGATGAAACAAAAATAGAACTGTTTGGCCATAATGACCATCGTTATGTTTGGAAGAAAAAGGGGAACGCTTGCAAGCCGAAGAACACCATCCCAACCGTGAAGCATGAGGGTGGCAGCATCATGCTGTGGGGGTGCTTTGCTGCAGGAGGGACTGGTGCATTTCACAAAATAGATGTGGATATATTGAAGCAACATCTCAAGACATCAGTCAGGAAGTTAAAGCTTGGTCGCAAATGGGTCTTCCAAATGGACAATGACCCCAAGCATACTTCCAAAGTTGTGGCAAAATTGCTTAAGGACAACTAAGTCAAGGTATTGGAGTGGCCATCACAAAGCCCTGACCTCAATCCTATAGAAAATTTGTGGGCAGAACTGAAAAAGCGTGTGCGAGCAAGGAGGCCTACAAACCTGACTCAGTTACACCAGCTCTGTCAGGAGGAATGGGCCAGAATTCACCCAAATTATTGTGGGAAGCTTGTGGAAGGCTACCCGAAATGTTTGACCCAAGTTAAACAAATTAAAGGCAATGCTACCAAATACTAATTGAGTGTATGTAAACTTCTGACCCACTGGGAATGTGATGAAGACATAAAAGCTGAAATAAATCATTCTCTCTACTATTATTCTGACATTTCACATTCTTAAAATAAAGTGGTGATCCTAACTGACCTAAGACAGGGAATTTTAATTAGGATTAAATGTCAGGAATTGTGAAAAACTGAGTTTAAATGTATTTGGCTAAGGTGTATGTAAACTTCCGACTTCAACTGTATATAATGCTCTCCAAGCTGCTTCTTGATATTATCTGCCAACCATCATTGAGTGTCACTCATCTACCACAATAGCATCCCCATACTATTGTGTATTGTGTCACCCTAGCCAGGCCATTCCATCACATGCACCTTCTAAGATTAGCACAAGTGGCCCCCAATCTATCTTGGCACGCAGAGCTTCTGGCATGTCCTTGTCCCCTCTCCTACATGCAGTTTATGAGTTTTACATACATTAATGAATCTTGTATCATAAGTCATTATAACAAGGGATCATCAATTAGATTCAGCCGCGGGCCGATTTTTTCTTGAGCGGATGGTCGGGGGGCCGGAACATAATTACAAATAATTTGTAGACTGCAAATTGACTGCAAGAAGAATGTTTGACTAAAACATAATTATTTCAAATATTGCTTACATTTGTATACGATCACATCGTGTCTATGTCTGGGAATACTTGGGAACAGATTCCTTTAATTAAAATCAATTGGAGCTGATTTCCTGGTGTTTTTTTAATAGTATTTTATGTCCAACAATGAAAAAATAAATAAAATAAGAATAATAATTTGTTCAGGAAACTTGGGGGAGCCAAATAAAACCACCCGCTGGCCAAATTCGGCCCGCGGGCCGCCAGTTGAGCAACCCTGATTTACTATTCGGAAAGTATTCAGGCGCTTGACTTTTTCTACATTTTGTTAAGTTACAGCCTTATTCTAAAAATGATTAAATTAATTGTTTTCCTCAAGACAACGCGGGAGAGGCTTCGGGACAAGTCTCTGAATGTCCTTGAGTGGCCCAGCCAGAGCCCGGACTTGAACCCGATCGAACATCTCTGGAGAGACCTGAAAATAGCTGTGCAGCAATGCTCCCCATTCAACCTGACAGAGCTTGAGAGGATCTGCAGAGAAGAATGGGATAAACTCCCCAAGCACAGTTGTGCCAAACTTGTAGCGTCATACCAAAAAAGACTTGAGGCTGTGATCGCTGCCAAAGGTGCTTCAACAAAGTACTGAGAAAAGGGTTGAATACTTATGTAAACGTAATATTTCAGTTTTTGCTTTGTCATTATGGGGTATTGTGTGTAGATTGATGAGGGGGGAAAAACAATTTTGTCTATTTTAGAATAAGGCTGTAACGTAACAAAATGTGGAAAAAGTCAAGGGGTCTGAATACATTCCCAAATGCACTGTACCTGTCTATGGTGCACCTGCTCTATTCTACCCCCTCAGTGAGAAAAAGCAATGCAGCCTTTGAAGTGTGTCACCTATCATCTGTCTCCCTCTTTATCCTCTGAGAGTTTCCTGAAGGAAAGGAACTGTCAATCAAGCTCTGGGGAAATTCCATACGCAAGGAGGACAACTTCTTTCTACATTTAGCGGAAGGGACTGGGAGACTACGGGCTACTAACCAACTGTGCTATTTTGTTCGTTTTTTTGCATTGTTTATAACTTATTTTTTACATAATGTTGCTACTACCGTCTCTTATGACCGAAAAGAGCTTCTGGACATCAGAACAGCGATTACTCACCTCGAACTGGACAAAGATTTTTTCTTTAATGAGTCTGACGCGAAGGATATACTGCTTTCCGGAGACCAGGCCCAAATCCCTGTCATTCGCGTGAAGAAAAGGCGGAGATACAGAGGGAGAAGGTCGGGGTGCCTTGTGAGGATTTGGAGGCGAGTGAGTAAATTGCCACTACCATCGGTTCTATTGGCCAACGTGCAATCACTGGAAAACAAACTCGATGATCTACGGTCGAGACTATCCTACCAACGGGACATAAAAAACTATAATATCTTATGTTTCACCGAGTCGTCGCTGAACGCCGACACGGATAATATAGAGCTGGCTGGGTTTTCCGTACATCGGCAGGACAGAGCAGCTACGTCTGGTAAGACGAGGGGCGGGTGTCTATTTGTCAATAACTTCTGGTGCGCGACGTCTAATATTAAAGAAGTCTCGAAGTATTGCTTGCCTGAGGTAGAGTACCTCATGATAAGCTTTAGACCACACTATCTACCAAGAAAGTTCTCATCTATATTATTCGTAGCCATCTATTTACCACCACAAACTGATGCTGGCACTAAGACCGCACTCAACGAGCTGTATAAGGCCATAAGCAAACAAGAAAATGCTCATCCAGAATCGGCGCTCCTAGTGGCTGGGGACTTTAATGCAGGCAAACTTAAATCCATTTTACCGAATTTCTACCAGCATGTCACGTGCCACCAGAGGGAAAAAAAACTCTAGACCACCTTTACTCCACACACAGAGAAGCATACAAAGCTCTCCCTCGCCCTCCATTTGGCAAATCTGAACATAATTATATCCTCCTGATTCCTGCTTACAAGCAAAAACTAAAGTGGAAGTACCAGTGACTCGCTCAATATGGAAGTGGTCAGACTGTTTTGCTAGCACAGACTGGAATATGTTCCGTTATTCATCCAATGGCATTGAGGAGTATACCACCTCAGTCACCGGCTTCATCAATAAGTGCATCGACGACGTCGTCCCCACAGTGACCGTACGTACATATCCCAACCAGAAGCCATGGATTACAGGCAACATCTGCACCGAGCTAAAGGCTAGAGCTGCCGCTTTCTAGGAGTGGGAAAATAATTTGGACGCTTATAAGAAATCACACTATACCCTCAGACGAACCATCAAACAGGCAAAGCGTTAATACAGGACTAAGACTGAATCCTGGTACACCGGCACTGACGCTCGTCTGTTGTGGCAGGGCTTGCAAACTATTACGGACTGCAAAGGGAAACCCAGCCGCGAGCTGCCCAGTGACGCGAGCCTACCAGACGAGCTAAATGCCTTTTATGCTTGACTCGAGGCAAGCAACACTGAAGCATGCATGAGAGCACCAGCTGTTCCGAACGGCTGTGTGATCACGCCCTCCATAGCCGATGTGAGCAAGACCTTTAAACAGGTCAACATTCAGAAGGCTGCAGGGCCAGATGGATTACCAGGGAGTGTACTCAGAGGATGCGCGGACCAACTGGCAAGAGTCTTCACTGACATTTTCAACATCTCACTGACCCAGTCTGTAATACCTACATGTTACAAGCAGACCACCATGGTCCCTGTGCCCAAGAATGTGAAGGTAACCTGCCTAAATGACTACCGCCCCGTAGCACTCACGTCGGTAGCCATGAAGTGCTTTGAAAGACTGGTCATGACTCACATCAACACCATCATACTGGATACCCTAGACCCACTCCAATTCGCATACCGCACCAATAGATCCACAGATGAAGCAATCTCAATCGCACTCCACACTGCCCTTTCACACCTATGTGAGAATGCTGTTCATTGCCCACAGCTCAGCTTTCAACACCATAGTGCCCACAAAGGACATCACTAAGCAAAGGACCCTGGGACTAAACACCTCCCTCTGCAACTGGATCCTGGACTTCCTGACTGGCCGCCCCCAGGAGGTAAGGGTAGGCAACAACACATCTGCCACGCTGATCCTCAACTCCGGGGCCCCTCAGGGGTGTGTGGTTTGTCCCCTCCTGTACTCCCTGTTCACCCACGACTCGTGGTCAAGCACGACTCCAACACCATCATTAAGTTTGCTGACGACACAACAGTGGTAGGCCTGATCACTGACAACGATGAGACAGCCTATAGGGAGGAGGTCAGAGACCTGACAGTGTGGTGCCAGGACAACAACCTCTCCCTCAATGTGACCAAGACAAAGGAGATGATCGTGGACTACAGTGCCGAACAGTCCCCATTAACATCGTCGGGGCTGTAGTGGAGTGGGTCGAGAGTTTCAAGTTCTTTGGTGTCCACATCACCAACAAACTATCACGGTCCAAACACACCAAGACAGTTGTGAAGAGGGCACGACAACACCTTTTCCCCCTCAGGAGACTGAAAAGATTTGGCATGGATCCCCAGATCCTCAAAAAGTTATACAGCTGCACCATCCTGACCGGTTGCATCACCGCCTGGTATGGCAACTGCTCGGCATCTGATCGTAAGGCGCTACAGAGGGTAGTGAATACGGCCCAATACATCACTGGGGCCAAGCTTCCTGCCATCCAGGACCTATATACTAGGCGGTATCAGAGGAAGGCCCAAAAATGTGTCAAAGACTCCAGTCACCCAAGTCATAGACTGTTCTCTCTGCTACCACACGGCAAGCGGTACCGGAGCTCCTTAACAGCTTCTACCCCCAAACTATAAGACTGCTGAACGACTAATCAAATGGCCACATGGACTATTTACATTGACCCACCCCCCACCTTTGTTTTTATACTGCTGCTACTCGCTGTTAATTATCTATACATAGTCACTTTACCCCTACCTACATGAACAAATTACCTCCACTAACCTGTACCCCCACACATTGACTCGGTACCAGTACCCCCCTGTATATAGCCTTGTTATTGTTATGTAATTTTATTGTGTTACTTTTCATTTTATTTTTTACATTAGTTTATTTAGTAAATATTTTCTTAACTCTATTTCTTGAACTGCATTGTTGGTTAAGGGCTTGTAAAGTAAGCATTTCACTGTAAGGTCTACATCTGTTGTATTCGGCGCATGTGACAAATAACATTTGATTTCATTTGAGCTGGTGATTCTGAGGAGCTTGGAGAGTCCGTGGTAAGACTATGGCATGCAAAATGAAACAACTAAACTTGATGAAGTTCTTTGAGAGAAAATACTAGCCTATATCATGTTTGAAGCATACTAAAACACATCACTTTTATGTGTATGCATCCTGTCATTCAGACTGTGGATAAGGTTTTTTCAAGGTGAGACTGTAAATAGCACTTCACCCAGTAGAGAGAAACCATGCCTTGCCATGCCTTGCCCCGTGATTGATGCCTCTGGTGTCGATCTGGACCAAGGTAATTTGTGTGGAAACAATGAAGTGAGTATCCTCAATGCTGGGATCAATTCAACTCACAGCCAGAGCTAGAACTGTAAGGGTTTCTCACTGTTCGGTCAGCATCGGTGGAAATACAAAATGAAGCCTTTGGACATTAGCTGCTTAGAAAGGAAGAGCACCACTGCGTGACTCATTATCAGTGAGGATGTAAATTAGAGACATAGCTTAAAGTTCCAATGCAGCCGTTGTTACTTCAATATAAAAAATAATTATAACAGCACTTACCTTACTGTGATTGTTTTCAATTAAGATGGTCAAAAAGAAACAAAAATTGCTGATGTCACCATGGAAGGGCAAAACTCCATCCCACTAAAACAGGCAGACATTTCAGGTGGATCTTACACTAAAAGGGCATTATCACCATTTTCACAATTTCACAGTATTATTCCAACCCCAGTGTGTAAATATATACAGTACCAGTCCAAACTTTTGACTGGTAGTGTAGAAAACACAGGAAAATCGCATTTTTGATTGCGCTGGGCCTTTTAAGTTTTATCTTGTGCATTGGCATTTCACACCCAATGGAGAGCCCAGGAGCAAGGGGGGGAGATGGGAGATGGGGTGAGGAGGGTAGGGGGGCGTGGTGAGGGGAAGAGAGTTGCAGTAAAGGATGAGGGATGAGGAGTAGGGAGGCATGGTTCTGTAGATTAACCACGCTGAGGGCTCTTACGCTGATTGCTAATAAGATAGTTGTTAATTAGCTCAGTAAAATCAACAGCTATCTGTCAACCAACCATTAGACCTGTCTCCTGTTCCATCAGTTCTCTCCTTTTTCTTACCTTTTGAGTGATAAAAGTGTTGAAGTGGACAGTCAGAAACTCTTCTCATGGAAAATTAACAGGGATCAATGGATATATCATGCACACATGGCCTATGAATAAAATATAATGCTTATAGTCCAGTTTACCTAAAGCCTTGCACTGCCCAGCATACCTCCCTGGGCTGTGCTACTCTTCGGAATAACTTCAGATATGTGGTATAATGAATTACAAATAGAGTAAAGAAGAAACAGAAGACCATGATACAAAAAGGGTGAATTAAAGCCTGTGTTGGCAGTCACGCAAAACATTTAAATAGCAATATTAGGCTACAAGTCAGAGGTAAAGGGCTTTGTTTTGTCTGCCAGAGTCAAATCTAATACACCTGGACGTCTGGCTCATCTTGGCCGAAGCCTCTTCTCTGATTCATGGCCATCCTAAATGGTCTAGTGAAATGTGTGCTCTCATTGAGGAAGACTAGATCTTCCTCTCAGTGAAATTACCTCCTATATCACCCTTTGATCAGAATGAGCCCATCTGGAATGGCCACAAATGGATCAGGGCCAAGCTCAACCAGGGGCGGAAGCAATAAGGTGCTCCTGATACCATATTATCTCCCCTGATATATCATATTATTGTACACTGCTCAAAAAAATAAAGGGAACACTTAAACAACACAATGTAACTCCAAGTCAATCACACTTCTGTGAAATCAAACTGTCCACTTAGGAAGCAACACTGATTGACAATAAATGTCACATGCTGTGGTGCAAATGGAATAGACAACAGGTGGAAATTATAGGCAATTAGCAAGACACCCCCAATAAAGGAGTGGTTCTGCAGGTGGTGACCACAGACCACTTCTCAGTTCCTATGCTTCCTGGCTGATGTTTTGGTCACTTTTGAATGCTGGCGGTGCTTTCATTCTAGTGGTAGCATGAGACGGTGTCTACAACCCACACAAGTGGCTCAGGTAGTGCAGCTCATCCAGGATGGCACATCAATGCGAGCTGTGGTAAGAAGGTTTGCTGTGTCTGTCAGCGTAGTGTCCAGAGCATGGAGGTGCTACCAGGAGACAGGCCAGTACATCAGGAGACGTGGAGGAGGCCGTAGGAGGGCAACAACCCAGCAGCAGGACCGCTACCTCCGCCTTTGTGCAAGGAGGAGCAGGAGGAGCACTGCCAGAGCTCTGCAAAATGACCTCCAGCAGGCCACAAATGTGCATGTGTCTGCTCAAACGGTCAGAAACAGACTCCATGAGGGTGGTATGAGGGCCCGACGTCCACAGGTGGGGGTTGTGCTTACAGCCCAACACCGTGCAGGACGTTTGGCATTTGCCAGAGAACACCAAGATTGGCAAATTCGCCACTGGCGCCCTGTGCTCTTCACAGATGAAAGCAGGTTCACACTGAGCACATGTGACAGACATGACAGAGTCTGGAGACGCCGTGGAGAACGTTCTGCTGCCTGCAACATCCTCCAGCATGACCGGTTTGGCGGTGGGTCAGTCATGGTGTGGGAGGGCATTTCTTTGGGGGGGTGCACAGCCCTCCATGTGCTCGCCAGAGGTAGCCTGACTGCCATTAGGTACCGAGATGAGATCCTCAGACCCCTTGTGAGACCATATGCTGGTGCGGTTGGCCCTGGGTTCCTCCTAATGCAAGACAATGCTAGACCTCATGTGGTTGGAGTGTGTCAGCAGTTCCTGCAAGAGGAAGGCATTGATGCTATGGACTGGCCCGCCCGTTCCCCAGACCTGAATCCAATTGAGCACATCTGGGACATCATGTCTCGCTCCATCCACCAACGCCACGTTGCACCACAGACTGTCCAGGAGTTGGCGGATGCTTTAGTCCAGGTCTGGGAGGAGATCCCTCAGGAGACCATCCGCCACCTCATCAGGAGCATGCCCAGGCGTTGTAGGGAGGTCATACAGGCACGTGGAGGCCACACACACTACTGAGCCTCATTTTGACTTGTTTTAAGGACATTACATCAAAGTTGGATCAGCCTGTAGTGTGGTTTTCCACTTTAATTTTGAGGGTGACTCCAAATCCAGACCTCCATGGGTTGATAAATTTGATTTCCATTGATCATTTTTGTGTGATTTTGTTGTCAGCACATTCAACTACGTAAAGAAAAAAGTATTTAATAAGATTATTTCATTCATTCAGATCTAGGATGTGTTATTTTAGTGTTCCCTTTATTTTTTTGAGCAGTGTATATCACGTGGATACATCGTACAGTCAAGGATGCCTGTCCAACTCCTATGATAAGAACATCTGACTGTGCAGCTCAAGATAGAGTCAGCAAGTGCAACATGGCTCAAAAGGCAAGAAACTGAACGTTAAAAGACAAGTAATTTGAAGCTAAGAGGACGTTGTCATCCCACAGTGTGTTGGCTGATAGCTGTTGATTTTAAAGAAATTATGAGCATCTCCTTTGTCAGCAATCAGGCTAAAAGCTCTCAGTGTGATTATGACGGCTTGTTAGCCTGTTACACTGTCACGTTTAACCTCTACGGGATCGGGGTCCCGTATACAGGACGGTTGAGCTAACGTGCGCTAATGTGATTAGCATGACTGTTGTAAGTAACAGCCAACTTTCTGGGACATAGACATGTCTTATATGGGCAGAAAGCTTAAATTGTTGTTAATCTAACTGCACTGTCCAATTTACAGTAGCTAGTACAGTGAACAAATACCATGCTATTGTTTGAGGAGAGTGCACAACAACAAAAAACTGGTTTGATACATTCACCTCTGAAGGTAAAGAATGTACTTACATTCAGTAATCTAGCTCTGATCCTGAGGGTCCCAGAGATAAAATCTAGCTTAGTTTTGTTTGATAAAATCAATTTTTATATTCAAATGTAGGAACTGAGTTCTACAGTTTGAACCCTTGCTGTCTCTGGCTCCACACCCACCCCGCCCAGCCATCTTGATGTGTGAAAGTTAGTGTATAAGCTAATGATCCATCATGTATGACATTCCTGGGAGTGTGTAAACTTACATTTTGTATTACCATATCATTTTTGTATGTTCTCTATAGTTATGTACTTGAAAATGTATCAATTGACCAATTCGGCACATTTGGGCAGACTTGATACAAAATAGTTCAGTATTGCAATGCTTATTTAAAATAGTATTGGTGATAGCTGTGTCTTTGGGGAATGAAACCGAGAGCAACCATTGATTGGTAGCTGGCATTGAACTTACGCTTACTTCATGAGAGAACAAGTTTGTCCTTCGAAACATACCCGAGGAGCCTTTGGTTTGGTGTTGGAAGATTTTACCATAATCCGTTTGCCAAACGGATCACATGGAGGAGAGGTGTTGTGCTGTGAGGTGTTGCTTTTGTTTTTTGAAACCAGGTTTGCTGTTCACTTGCGCTATATAAGATGGAAGGGTGTTCCATGCACTCATTGCTCTGTATAATACTGTACGTTTCCTTGAATTTGTTCTGGACCTGGGGACTGTGAAAATAGCCCTGGTGGCATGTCTGGTGGGGTAAGTGTGTGTGTCAGTGCTGTGTGTAAGTTGACTATGCAAACAATTTGGAATTTCCAACACATGAATGTTTCTTATAAAAACAAGAAGTGACCCAGTCAGTCTTTCCTCAATCTTAGCCAAGAGAGACTGGCATGCATAGTATTAATATTAGCCCTCTGACTGTAAGTCACTTTGGATAAAAGCATCTGCTAAATGGCATATTATATTATTATTATTACAATGAAGAGCAAGACATGCGGCTCTATTCTAAGGCAGTTAAGGAACAAGGCAACAGTAAACATGTCATCCCCCACGAATGATGTAGCTCAGCACATGCAGGAGCAGGGACGTGCATTCCAGCTCAAGCTAGAGCTGGGTTGTGGATCTTGATTAGTGGGGGCGGGGAAATATGCAGGCATGATGCACCACCACATAACCCTGACAACCACTGGAAACATGAAGAAGTTATTCAGGACTAAGAGGACTGTGCTCTAGCTTGCTTTATACAGTATGTGCACCTCAGGAGACAGTTTATATTTTCTGTTTAACACAACACAATCACAACAATCACGCAGCCGTAGCTTGGTAACATCAGGTGTACTCTGGGAACTGTAGTCCTCTTAATTCAACAAATCACAAAGGTGTTTTTGATTTTGTATTTCATTTTTCAGTTGTTGAAGACTGATCACACCAAATCAAAAAGACAACGGTTCATCAGACTTTGGTGTAGGCTACAGTACATTCTGACTTAGGTCCCCTTTCCCAGTGGCTCAAGTTTGTTTTCAGGTCATAATATATTCCCTTACACTGTGCAAGAGTGTAATGATGCTGTATCTGGTGTGTGCTCACCATCCTGACCTGTCCCCACTAACTGAGTTGACTCTGCCTCTTAAGTGCATTGAAGTGCCAGCGCATCAGTAGATACATGTACATGGATAAAATGTTGCTTTTCATTTGCACTCAAATGGTTTAAGATGTTTCCTTTATCTTCCAATAAAAGCACTCAAAGACGATGTTGTCTTTCTGCTATTTTATATGGGGGGGGGGATTTGAGAAATAGATACAGTTTGGTATGGAACGTCATAGCCCAAGATGTACTCTTAAGGAGCCTAATGTTTCCGTTACTCCTTAAGGTCCAAGGACCTTATGTTATTTTCAGAGGTAGACTGGCTCTGGCAGCCAAATCAGCCAAATACTCGATTTTCAATTGCGATACGGTTCTAGAAACATAAAGCCCTTTTCTTTCATATCACATTAAAAAGTCAATGCTGTCTCAGTCTGCCTCGCAAGATGGTCTGGAGTATTAATAGTACACACGTGTTATTCAAAGGCTGTCACATTCCTAGGATACCCGGGCAGCAAAGTTATACAAACAATAGCATTACTTGTTGAGTCAGACGAGCATAATTGAATTTATAACTTTATTCTTACAAATGTATGGGTTGATCACATCAGAGCCAATGCAAAGTAGCAGTTACTGGAATTCTCACTAGAGGATAAAGTGATTAACAGATGTTAAGCATGGGAAACATATAAGACATTAAATTATACATTATTTTATTCACACCAACTGACATACAGTGGTGTGAAAAAGTGTTTGCCCCCTTCCTGATTTCTTATTTGTTTCCATGTTTGTCACACTTAAATGTTTCAGATCATCAAACAAATTTAAATATTATTCAAAGATAACACAAGTAAACACAAAATGCAGTTTTGAAATGAAGGTTGTTATTATTAAGGGAAAACAAAATCCAAACTCACATGGCCCTGTGTGAAAAAGTGATTGCCCCCTACAACCTAATAACTGGTTGGGCCACCCTTAGCAGCAACAACTGCAATCAAGCGTTTGCGATAACTTGCAATGAGTCTTTTACAGCTCTCTGGAGGAATTTTGGCCCACTCATCTTTGCAGAATTGTTGTAATTCAGCCACATTGGAGGGTTTTCGAGCATGAACTGCCTTTTTAAGGTCATGCCACAGCATCTCAATAGGATTCAGGTCAGGACTTTGACTAGGCCACTCCAAAGTCTTCATTTTGATTTTCTTCAGCCATTCAGAGGTGGACTTGCTGGTGTGTTTTGGATCATTGTCCTGCTGCAGAACCCAAGTTCGCTTCAGCTTGAGGTCACGAACTGATGGCCGGACATTCTCCTTCAGCATTTTTTGGTAGACAGCAGAATTCATGGTTCCATTTATCACAGCAAGTCTTCCAGGTCCTGAAGCAGCAAAACAGGCCCAGACCATCACACTTCCACCACCATATTTTACTGTTGGTATGATGTTCTTTTTCTGAAATGCGTTGTTACTTTTACAGCAGATGTAATGGGACACACACCTTCCAAAAAGTTCAACTTTTGTCTCGTCAGTCCACAGAGTATTTTCCCAAAGGTCTTGGGGATCATCAAGATGTTTCCTGGCAAAAATGAGACGAGCCTTAATGTTATTTTTGCTCAGCAGTGGTTTTCGTTTTGGAACTCTGCCATGCAGGCAATTTTTGCCCAGTCTCTTTCTTATGGTGGAGTCATGAACACTGACCTTAACTGAGGCAAGTGAGGCCTGCAGCTATTTGGATGTTGTTGTGGGGTCTTTTGTGACCTCTTGGATGAGTCGTCGCTGTGGTTCGCTGGAGTCCCAAAGCTTTAGAAATGGCTTTATAACCTTTTCCAGACTGATGGATCTCAATTACTTTCTTTCTCATTTGTTCCTGAATTTCTTTGGAATTCAGCATGATGTCTAGCTTTTGAGGATCTTTTGGTCTACTTTACTTTGTCAGGCAGGTCCTATTTAAGTGATTCCTTGATTGAGAACAGGTGTGGCAGTAATCAGGCCTGGGTGTGGCTAGAGGAATTGAACTCAGGTGTGATAAACCACAGTTGAGTTGTGTTATAACAGGGGGGACAAACACTTTTTCACACAGGGCCATGTAGGTTTGGATTTTGTTTTCCCTTAATAATAACAACCTTCATTTAAAAACTGCATTTTGTGTTTACTTGTGTTATCTTTGACTAATATATAAATGTGTTTGATGATCTGAAACATTTAAGTGTGACAAACATGCAAACAAATAAGAAATCAGGAAGGGGGCAAACACTTTTTCACACCACTGTAAGTGTAACTCTTGCGATTGCCATATCAACAGAGTTGATTGGAATTTGTTTCAATACATCTCATGCAAACAAACAGTAGACAGTAAAAACAGTATATATATATATATATATATATATATATATTATTTTTTATCCATAAAAGCATTCATATTTGATCAATACTTTAGATCTTGAGGTCCACTGTACAACCAGAATAGTATTGTCCTCACTAAAGTGCCTGTGAGAGGAAGCTTCTAGACTATTGAGACGCAGCCACAGTGTGTGTCATCAAGGTGAGGAGGTGTTGAAGGTGGCCCCCAGGGGTCGGCGGGAGGCGAAGGGGGAGAAGTCCTTGCGGGCATACATGATGATGTCGCTCAGATTTCGTAGTAAGAGGAACTGCAAGAAGTCAGCCATCATGGTGCGGAGATCCGGATGCTGCCGCAGTTACGTGGCATGCTCCGCCTTCAACTCCTCCTGTAACACCATGTGTAACACACACACACATCATGTTGGAAACTAAGGGGTTAGTAGTTTGAGAGTAAGGGGCTAGGCCAGGGTGAGAGTAGGGGGTAATGGGTTTGGTGTAGCGAAATACTTAAAGGGAAACTTCACCACTAGACACTATTATGAGTAATGAGAGGGTGTTTCAGACATAATTACATTCTATAGCTGTATCTTTTTATTTTCGCACTGGGAGAGTTCAACCGAAGATGTCATTCGTTGATTGAGCCTGCTGTCTGATCAAAAATGAATGGAGTTGTTTTGTAGCAATTGTTGTGGCCTTTGTGTTTCGTCGATTGCACAATCACGCGATCACGTTAGTAGATATGGTTGTCCTTGTTCAATAGAGCCATTGGACTTGTCTCAATGATGTTTCAATCGGCCAGGACATTGCAAGATATCTAGGTTGACTCATTTTCCCTGGCTTTGTAAAGACTACAGCCTGAGGGGAGCCATACTTCCTTGTTCCCACCCTCGAAGGCAGGCTTTTCAAAACGGGGGCGGTACTAGTTTACTGTCTATCTGAGACTGCTTATAATTCGTTACAATGGCTGCTTCTGATGATTCCTCTTTCCAAGAAGAGCTGTAGCTAGCTAGCAATATAATCTCTATTTTAACCAAGGCAGTGCTGTTCTGTACAGTACAACTTGGTGATCGATTCGGCCACAACAGGGTTTGCTAGAACCACTATAAGCCAAGCTAGCCAAGTTTAGTTAGTTTTGTTGTTTGCTATACTTAAATGTTCTATAGTCTAATGTTATAGCTAGCTAGCTAACTAGCCTAGCTAGCCTCAGTGCCTCTCATTATGAGTAAAACTGGATAAATTTTTTGATGATGATGGCGGAGAATAAAGGAATGACTTTGGCTTGATGAGTCATATTAGTCTTGGAGTAACTATACGTGTGTTGTAGCTCATATTGTACACCATGCTGCTACAGTAGGAATACAGACAGTACACAACAATTGCCCATGAATGTGTAATAGCATTTTCGTCTTTCTCTCACAGACAATACCTCTTGGATACAAAGAAGTTGATGACTCAAGAGATGTGAACGGTCCCATAACAACAAACTCCCCTTGTATCAAAGTGACTCCAAACACCTCACTGCAATACCTCATACGCAAGTATTCCCTTTGTAGAACTGTAGTATTTTTTATAAGCGTTAGTAGTATATTTTTCTTCTATTGTATATATGTCATACATTTCCATAACTGTTCCTGCATACTGCTGTGTAAACTCACCTCGGTCTTCAGAGCAAATAAACGTAGTCTTGAATACAAGCAGTCTACTTATTTGCTATATTGACAGACTAATCTACTGTTTTATTAAAACATGTTTACTTGCCAACAAATTAGTTTAAATGATACACCAACTCCCTGCATCATTTGTTTTAGCAGTTCGACTGAAGCGAGTTTATCCAAATACATTTTATGAATATCACAATGAATTGATCAAGAAGTTGAAGTCAACAGTTTGTTGATTTCTGATGCAGCTGGAATCATTCAGTCACTTGTCAGGACACCTTTATATACGTATGTACAACAGCTAGCAATGTTGATACCACAATGCAGTTGTGAGCATACTCGTTCTATATTATACTACAACATCAGTCTAACTGAATATGGATGTTGTGTTGGTTGAATGTTCCAGGCAGGTTCCAGAATGCTCTTCAGCTGGTGAACCTCTTCTTGTGTTGAGTAATGGCAGCTGGTTTCGCAAGCTTTGGCGCGGTGGCGATGTTGGCAGGGATGTTGGGTTTGGGGGGCTGTGACTCGGCTCCTTGTAGACAACCGTCTGGTCCTTTCTGCACTCCACAGGCAGGTGGACAAGCCTCTCGTACACTTCCTTCACCACCCACTGCTTCGACCTCTTGCAGGATACTTCTTTGTACTGCAAGTCTCCTGGAAAGACATAAAGACTGATCATGAGGATGTGTAAAACATGAAGACTGATCATGATGATGTGTAACCATAGAATAAACCATGTTCATCTGTAAACAAAAATGGGTACAGTAGACTGATATGTGTTTTGTTACACTCAGTCAATAAGAGGGCATTGGGCTGTTAGCAAAGATGTGAAAAGTTTGAGGGGGGCTTGACTTGTAGACAGTCTAGTGGTTTATTGTTGTGTATGCGCACCTACAGTTGTGCTGCTGAGTAGAGAAGTACTGCCAACAATAGAGTAAATAAGGCTAGAATAGTATACTAACAGCCTCTCTCTCCCATGCCAAAGAACTGACTGCAAAGGTGTGAAAAGTTTGAGGAGCACTTGTCTTGTAGGCAGTTTAATGTATTGGTGATTTTGTTTTCTCAAGAGAGTATTGTGCTTTTATAAATAACTTTGGCTGTCCTGGCTTGTTTCAAAGTCCGATAATGTTGAGCTTGAACTTATTCCAGGCTGAAAGTGTTTATACAATGGGTCTACAGGCTCTGCACTACTAAAGCTGCTGTCAAGATCATCGTCATCAGCAGCAGGATTAGTCTGTAGGACACACAGTAGTCAGTGATTAGCCTAAATGTTACTACTTTGCCCCCATCAATATACACACAAACAACGTATTATATCCACCCACCCCCTCATGTCAATAGATCATCCATACTAACCTTCACATACAATACCCATCCCCAGACACCAGTCAGTCACCCACACCATCCCTTCCTTACAAATACCTCCCTTTCTCCAATTCAGACTTCAAGCCTTGCATGAACAATTAAGTTGAAGCCTACTTGTAAACACGCTAACTATGACAACAAGACAAGGACCATGTTTATGCCTAGCTCTAGTATATTTATTTGCTCATCATGGAGTCATGGAAAGATTTAGTAGATTTTAGTAAGATTTTAGAAGGTGACTTACACTAGTTCCTGGTGCTGAGCTTGATGTTGATGCCTCTGCAGATGTTGATGGGAACGGAATCTAAATAGTCACATTAGCCTCTGCGGTAGTTAGTTAGCTAGCTAGCTAACGGTTAGCTAAAGTAACCTAACGAAGCTAATGTTAGCTTGCAAAGTTACAAATCACAATGCCAGATAGCAGCTGCCTAATTACATTGATATGCTTTGGAATGTCTAGCCAGCGTATTATGAAAGCTAGTTAGCTAGAGTTTGGTTTAGAGAAACAAATGTAGTTCGCTAGCTAGTTAGTTAGCTAGGTAACGTTAGCTACATTACCTCAGCTTGACTTATTTTCTGCTGCGCGGATGTTGGCTGATCGGATAGCTCCCTCTTTGAAGTGAAGGGAAAATCAATAGAATGGCATCACTTTTCAATGTTTGACAACATGGCAACCCCATCAGTTGAGACTTCAGTTCCGTTCCAAAATCCTCTGGCTGAAAGTGATGGCTACAAACACAGACATTTAGATATTTCTCACACCTCCACGGGGGGGGTCCTCCACGTCCTGAAATCACTATGAATTTGGGATATTGTGGTTTGCTTAATAGCTGGCCCGTTTCTACCGGTGAGAAGCAGAAACGCACGTATTTGCGTGTAGTGAGGAAATTCTCAACTTCTATGACACATATGATATGTTAATAATATATTAATGGACATATATAGTGAAATAGAGAAGTGGTGAAATGTCCCTTTAATATGTCACCTTTATGTCCAGGAAATTGGAATGCATCTACATGTCCTCCTAACACACCAGACGCCTCTTCCAAACACCGGCTTATCATCCCTCACCTCTGACACACCCAATGTCACGCACGTTGACTGATGACTCGTGGAACCAAGGCGCAGCGTGATAAGCGTACATCTTTATTGATACACAACACACGAACAAAACAACAAAACGAAACGATACGTGAAGTCCTGAGGTTACACACACCATAACCTTTACGGATCAAGATCCCACAAACTAACTGGTGCCAACAGGCTGCCTAAGTATGGTCCCCAATCAGAGACAACGAGCTACAGCTGCCTCTGATTGGGAACCACCCTGGCCAACATAGAACTAAACGATCTAGAACAAAAAACATAGAAAACTAAACATAGAAAATCCACACCCTGGCTCAACATTTAAGAGTCCCCAGAGCCAGGGCGTGACACCCAAACATGTAAATAGGGGGACACTCCTAATGGTGTGTGTGTGATTGTATAAGTAGAAGTGATGTCCTCTTACCCGTCATGTAGGAAGTAGCAGTGCGAACACTGCCAAGTGGCTGAGATGTCCTCCACTGAGTCCACCGTCCTCTCCACCCCAAACACCTCCAGTGTCTCCAGATTCATAGACAGGTAGTCTAATTACCAGTGATGGCTGTACCACAGGGAGTGATGTTGATAGCTCCATGGCTGTGTGCATGCAGCAGTATGCTCCCCGCGACTGGCCCTCTCCACAGTCACCTTGAACTCTCCCAGCTCTCTGCTCCCCTCGGACACAGAGGTCTTCAAACACACTGAAGTCCTGTACCTCCGTGGTCCCTACACAGATCACACAAACACACACACTCAATACAAGTAGCTATCAAGCAAACACATCATCACATGACCAGCTAGTAGCCAGGTAAATAGGCTGTGTATAAATGGTTAGCTAGCCATCTTTTTCACAGAGACACACAATAGCAAATAGCAAGTCCAACGGTACAGTAACGTTACAGTAGCGTTAGCTAGCTAGTTAATAGGCTATGTTAGTTATCTTTTTCACAGAGGCACACAAACCCTAACTAATATTGGCTAGATAGCAAGTAGCAAGTCTACCGACAAAGTAATGCTACGGTAGAGTTAGCTAGCTGGCTAGCTACAAATGCTAGTTAGAAAATTTAGTTGACTTATACTGAACAAAAATATAAAACGCAACATGCAACAATTTCAAATATTTTACTGAGTTACAGTTCATGTAAGGAAATCAGTCAATTGAAATATATTCATTAGGCCCTAATCTATGGATTTAACATGACTGGGAATACAGATATGCATCTGTTGGTCACTGATACCATGAAAAAAGATAAGCGCATGAATCAGAAAACCAGTCAGTATCTGATGTTACCACCATTTTCCTCATGCAGCACAACACATCTCCTTCACATAGAGTTGACCAGGCTGTTGATTGTGGCCTGTGGAATGTTGTCCCACTCCTCTTCAATGGCTGTGCGAAGTTGCTGGATATTGGCAGGAACTGGAACACGCTGTCATACACGTCGATCCAGAGCATCCCAAACATGCTCAATCAGTGATATGTCTGGTGAGTATGCAGGCCATGGAAGAACTGGGACATTTTCAGCTTCCAGGAATTGTGTACAGATCCTTGCGACATGGGGCCGTGCATTATCATGCTGAAACAAGAGGTGATGGCGGCTAGTGAATGGCATGACAATGGGCCTCAGGATCTTGTCATGGTATCTCTGTGCATTCAAATTTCCAACGATAAAATGCAATTGTGTTCATTGTCCGTAGCTTATGCCTGCCCATACCATAACCCCACCGCCACCATGGGGCACTCTGTTCACAACGTTGACATCAGCAAACCGCTCGCCCACACAATGCCATACACGGTGTCTGCGGTTGTGAGGCCGGTTGGACGTACTGCCAAATTCTCTAAAATGACGTTGATAGAGAAATTAACAATAAATTATCTGGCAACAGCTCTGGTGGGCATTCCTGCAGTCAGCATGACAATTGCACGCTCTCTCAAAACTTTAGACATCTGTGGCATTGTGTTGTGTAACAAAACTGTACATTTTAGAGTGGCCTTTTATTGTCTCCAGCACAAGGTGAGCCTGTGTAATGATCATGCTGTTTAATCATCTTATTGATATGCCACACATGTCAGGTGGATGGATTATCATGTCAGGTAGATGGATTATCTTGGCAAAGCAGAATCATTAAAGGTAGGGTGGTCATATTATTAACAAATCTTCATGCAGAAAGATAGATAGGACACATTTTCAATTCACTGGTATTTAGCTATGTTTAAATCGATTGTAGGGCTGTAGCCACTGAATTCTGGTCGTTTCTTCTTGAAAGAATAAAACTATCAATGACAAAATTCGCAGCTGGCACAATACTGCCTCTCTTGCCCGGCTTGTTGCCTCAGCGCACTCCCACACAGCTAGCAAGCTAGCACCATCATGGAAATGGGGGTGGCGACACGTGAATTTGGACCAATCCCTGACAGCACATACATCAAAACGTAGCTACGAAGCTGCACTTTGTCACCTGCTATGTCTCTGAAAACATCTGAATGACAGAAGCGAAGGAATTGTTTTTGGCCTTATATTTCGGTCAAAAGACATCTGATGGCCTCTGTATTGAGTGCACTCCCTCCTAATTTTTTATGGGCCAAATACTAAAGAAGTAATTTAAACTGTAAAAATGTGTATTACCTTTTAATGTGTCATGAACACAACCGTCATGATATTTTCATCCGATTGTCAAACAAATCACCTCAAAAAGTAGGCTACCAGTGCATGTTTGTCCACCCCTAAATAATTCCAGCATCCAAACTGCATGTACAGTGCATTCGGAAAGTATTTAGACCCTTTTTCCACATTTTGTTACGTTACAGCCTTCTTCCAAAATGTCCCTCATCAATCTACACATAATACCCCATAATGACAAAGTGAAACAGATTTTTAGAGTTTTTTGCAAATGTATTAAAAATTACAAACAGAAATACCTTATTTACATAAGTATTCAGACCCTTTGCTATGAGATTATAAATTTAGCTCAGGTGCATCGTGTTTCTATTGATCATCGGACATGATTTGACATGATTTGGAAAGGCACACACCTGTCTATATAAGGTCCCACAGTTGACAGTACATGTCAGAGCAAAAACCAAGCCGTGAGGTCCATAGAGCTCCAAGAAAGGATTGTGTTGAGGCACAGATCTGGGGAATGGTACCAAACTGAGCAATCGGGGGAGAAGGGCCTTGGTCAGGGAGGTGACCAAGAACCCGATGGTCACTCTGACAGAGCTCCAGAGTTCATCTGTGGAGATGGGAGAACCTTCCAGAAGGACAACCATCTCTGCAGCACTCCACCAATCAGGCCTTTATGGTAGAGTGGCCAGACGGAAGCAACTCCTCAGTAAAAGGCACCTGAGAGCCTGCTTGGAGTTTGCCAAAAGGCACCTAAAGGACTCTCAGACTATGAGGAACAAGATTCTCTGGTCTGATGAAACCAAGATTGAATGCCAAGTGTCACGTCTGGAGGAAAGCTGGCACCATCCCTACGGTGAAGCATGGTGGTGGCAGCATCATGCTGTTCAGCAGCAGGGACTGGGAGACTAGTCAGGATCGAGGGAAAGATGAACGGAGCAAAGTACATAGAGATCCTTGATGAAAACCTGCTCCAGAGCTCTCAGGACCTCAGACTGGGGTGAAGGTTCACCTTCCAACAGGACAACGACCCTAAGCACACAGCCAAGGCAATTCAGGAATGGCTTCGGGACAAGTCTCTGAATATCCTTGAGTGGCCCAGCCAGAGCCCGGACTTGAACACGATCTAACATCTTTGGAGAGACCTGAAAATAGCTGTGGAGCAACGCTCCCCATCCAACCTGACAGAGCTTGAGAGGATCTGCAGAGAAGAATGGGAGAAACTCCCTAAATACAGGTGTGCCAAGCTTGTAGCGTCATACCCAAGAAGAATCGAGGCTGTAATCGCTGCCGAAAGTGCTTCAACAAAGTATTGAGTAAAGGGTCTGAATACTTATGTAAATGTGATATTTCCGTTTTTTATTTTTAATAAACCTGTTTTTGCTTTGTCATTATGGGGTATTGTGTGTAGATTGATGAGGGAAAAACACAATTTTATCTATTTTAGAATTAGGATGTAACATAACAAAATGTGGAAAAAGTTAAGGGGTCTGAAAACTTTCGAATGCACTGTATATTCGTGCCATTTGATGAATGGAAATAGACATCTGTTACAAAACACCAAAAAGTGTGCCTAATGACATTCAGCGATTACCATTGATTAGGCCTACATTAATTGATGCGTCTTGCTATCAAATAGACCTTTTCAGTAGTCTGAAAAATTGTGACACCTGAAATGGAGCTGAAACTGTCCCGGGAAAAACGGGATGGTCACCCTTACACACACAGTCAACTTACTAAAAAATGGTTCCAAAAGGGTTCATCAGCTGTCCCCATAGGAGACCCATTTTTGGTTCCAGGTAGAACCTTTTTTGGTTTCAGGTAGAACCCTTATGAGTTCCTCTGTGGAAAAGGTTCTACCTGGAACCTAAAAAGGTTCTACCTGGAACCAAAAGGGTTTTACCTGGAAACAAAACTAGTTCTTCAAAGGGTTCTCCTATGGGGACAGCTGAAGAACCCCTTTAGGCACCTTTTTTTCTAAGAGTGTAGGTTACAATTAAATAAAGTTAAATAAAGGTTAAATAAATAGAAAAATAAATACAATGTTTATTACCATGAACTTCAAATAGGCCTAACGGTAGCCAGTGATATAGTGTTAAAAAATATAGGTGGGTGAACTCTGATTGCATTTTTTTTTAAAGGTGGGTAAACGGCGTTTACTTGCGTTTACCCTCCACTAGGCCTACACCACTACCGGTAGTCTACCCTCTCAGACGAGGCTATTTTAAACACATGACCACACACAGAATAGGTAGCCTACATTCAATATAATACATGAGTTGAATTAAAAACATGTTTTATACCCTAGTTCATGAGTTGTCCATAATTCATCAGTTAATGAATGGAGTCTTCATAGATCGTGTGACACAAAACACTACCTTTCTTTCCTGAGCACAGTGTTATTCGTCATTGTTAAGCATTCAACACTTTAATTGTAACGTTAAACTTTAACCCTGTACGAATCATGGATCTTGGAGATCTCAGAAAATGCTATGTACAGTGGGGAGAACAAGTATTTGATACACTGCCGATTTTGCAGGTTTTCCTACTTACAAAGCATGTAGAGGTCTGTAATTTTTATCATAGGTACACTTCAACTGTGAGAGACGGAATTTAAAACAAAAATCCAGAAAATCACATTGCATGATTTTTAAGTAATTAATTTGCATTTTATTGCATGACATAAGTATTTGATACATCAGAAAAGCAGAACTTAATATTTGGTACAGAAACCTTTGTTTGCAATTACAGAGATCATACGTTTCCTGTAGGTCTTGACCAGGTTTGCACACACTGCAGCAGGGATTTTGGCCTACTCCTCCATACAGACCTTCTCCAGATCCTTCAGGTTTCGGGGCTGTCGCTGGGCAATACGGACTTTCAGCTCCCTCCAAAGATTTTCTATTGGGTTTAGGTCTGGAGACTGGCTAGGCCACTCCAGGACCTTGATATGCTTCTTACGGAGCCACTCCTTAGTTGCCCTGGCTGTGTGTTTCGGGTCGTTGTCATGCTGGAAGACCCAGCCACGACCCATCTTCAATGCTCTTACTGAGGGAAGGAGGTTGTTGGCCAAGATCTCGCGATACATGGCCCCATCCATCCTCTCCTCAATACGGTGCAGTCGTCCTGTCCCCTTTGCAGATAAGCATCCCCAAAGAATGATGTTTCCACCTCCATGCTTCACGGTTGGGATGGTGTTCTTGGGGTTGTACTCATCCTTCTTCTTCCTCCAAACACGGCGAGTGGAGTTTAGACCAAAAAGCTCTATTTTTGTCTCATCAGACCACATGACCTTCTCCCATTCCTCCTCTGGATCATCCAGATGGTCATTGGCAAACTTCAGATGGGCCTGGACATGCGCTGGCTTGAGCAGGGGGACCTTGCGTGCGCTGCAGGATTTTAATCCATGACGGCGTAGTGTGTTACTAATGGTTTTCTTTGAGACTGTGGTCCCAGCTCTCTTCAGGTCATTGACCAAGTCCTGCCGTGTAGTTCTGGGCTGATCCCTCACCTTCCTCATGATCATTGATGCCCCACGAGGTGAGATCTTGCATGGAGCCCCAGACCGAGGGTGATTGACCGTCATCTTGAACTTCTTCCATTTTCTAATAATTGCAGCAACAGTTGTTGCCTTCTCACCAAGCTGCTTGCCTATTGTCCTGTAGCCCATCCCAGCCTTGTGCAGGTCTACAATTGTATCCCTGATGTCCTTACACAGCTCTCTGGTCTTGGCTATTGTGGAGAGGTTGGAGTCTGTTTGATTGAGTGTGTGGACAGGTGTCTTTTATACAGGTAACGAGTTCAAACAGGTGCAGTTAATACAGGTAATGAGTGGAGAACAGGAGGGCTTCTTAAAGAAAAACTAACAGGTCTGTGAGAGCCGGAATTCTTACTGGTTGGTAGGTGATCAAATACTTATGTCATGCAATAAAATGCAAATAAATTACTTAAAAATCATACAATGTGATTTTCTGGATTTTTGTTTTAGATTCCGTCTCTCACAGTTGAAGTGTATATATGATAAAAAATTACAGACCTCTACATGCTTTGTAAGTAGGAAAACCTGCAAAATCGGCAGTGTATCAAATACTTGTTCTCCCCACTGTATATTTAACTATGCCTATGTAACATTTCATTATGTTTCACCGTGAAAACAGTTCTCATGGGCACACAAATCCAAAATAATGTAGGCCTATGCCATTGCAAAATCAAATGCTTCTAACCGAAAGAGTCAACTATAAGCCTACTGTCATTAATGTATACTTGTTGGATGGATTGGATGGATGCGCATTGGAGTCTAGCTGTAGGCTAGTTGTCTAGTGATATTATAGACCATCATCAGCTGATCCAAGAAAGAAAACTAATATTGCTGGGAAAATAATAAAGCTAAATATATGGTGTACTACTTTTGGCCACGGATGGCACAGAAAACACCAGTACCCGCGTGCACCTGAAAAACAAAGCAATGAGTGCTCTAAACAGCTGACTGACAAACGCAAGCAATGATAAATCAATGGATAAATCGAATGCATTGGAATAAAGGCAATTTGTATCAAGGACGCACAGCAAACACATTTCAAAAATGAGGAAGTACAAAATTCAGCACTACTGGATGGGCAGCGCCACCACATATAAATAAATGGTTTAAACCATGACAGAGAGGTGGGGATGTTTGTTTCATTGGAAGATTTTATTTTCATATGTACCACTGTAAAATGTATTTACCACTGCATTTTAAACAAATATGAGAACGGTTAAATTAGCATTATTTAGAGACCCCCCAAAGCTTGACTTTTGTTGCATTTATAGGAGCTAACGTCTCATTTAGGGGAGTTGAGCCCCCCTTCCCCCCTGGCTCCCCCGTAATTCGCACCATGCCCTCAGGACTTTCCCATACTTCTTGGCAATAAAATGTACTGTAACTTACTCTGATAGGTTGAGGAATACTCATTGCAAAGAGCAAATACACACACTGATTTCGTGGGTTTCACAAAAAGGGCTGTCCCACTGATTTGAAGGTTTACATTTATCGTGTCAATATCATAAAGTACAGAATTGTTATTTTGTGTGTGTGTGGGGGGGGGGGGGGGGGGAACAGCATGAATATAAAACGTTAATAACTTTGGCTTGATGGAAAGAAAATCGACCTATGGATATTTTGGATGTTCTATGGATAAAGGTGATAACAAAAGTGTCTTTTTTTCTGAATTCTGAAAATGTACTTCACTATGGGGGTATCTATTGGAATTGTCTTTCTGGGCTCGATGTCAGTTAAACTGCAGTACCGCCAGTCTCCTCTTCGTACATGGGATGGCGTGCTTCCCAACCGGAACCCTGGCCCCTTGAAAGAGACTGGTACTCAGACTAGAAGGCAGTAGGGAGGAGGCAAGATCAGGTGGGACCATTCTAGCCAATGAGAGGGCAGATACGCATGTGAACAACGGGCACAACCTCCGATATAAAATGTTTTTTGTTGTTTTGTTGCCTGTTACACGTGTCCTAGTTATCAGTACACTCACAACAACCTAAGCACTACAAAACTTATATTAGTTCAAATAAGCCCCACGTAGCAAATAAGCCATTCAATTTATTGGATCAAATAAGCCACACGTAGCAAATAAGCCATTAAATTTTTTGTTAACCAAATTCGACACTCTCATTGACCTCCTCGCTTGGTGAGCAAAACCCACCCCCCAAAAAACGCCACTTGCTGGAATTATGACAGATTGTTGGAGCTGTGAAGAGAATGCAGCTGCCTTTTCAATATAACAAGTTTTCACCTCCAATTCCCTCTGTAGAATATAAGTCCATATTGTCCACATCTGCCCAATCATTTGCGAGTCCATATTCTTCTGTCTCTTTTTTTGATGTTTCTGTACATAATAATGTGTACACTTATAAAGCAGCTCGCTGTTTGCGTGTCTGCATTTTTTCCCTACGACAACCGAGAAATGCAGGTCAGGATCAACTAGGGAATCATCGTGTAATGTGAGAACCCACGTCCTGGGGTTGAGGATGGACGGAATGAAAGATTTGGGACAAGGAAATCGGGAAATTTGAGCACGTCCAAGTTGCTAAGATCGTAGAAGTTGTGTAATGTATGCCCAGTATAATGTACAAATGAATGGACCCTCCCCGATTTCATTGTGGGGGACAATGATCAACTTCTCAGCAAGAAGATAGTTGAAGTCTATATTTAAACAAGCAAATCAAAGAATGTTTCTGTGTAATTCCATCAGCGCTTTGAAATAGGATGATTTGACAAGTGTTTGAACTGCAGGCGCAGTTTTCACTTACAGTCTTTCCTTTGATAAGCATCACCAGCTCTGAGACAGGAGATGCAAATATTGAGATTCTGTAAGAGTCTGGATGTTCAGGGAACATTTCATAATCCACATAAAGCATAGCTAAATATGTCTACTGCAAAATCAGACTCGCTGTTCTAGATAAGGCAAAAAAAAGTGTAGGGAAAATTGCATGACCTAAAGTCTTCATAGGCATATGGGAAATACCTTGAGAGTTTCAACCTACTGTGCTGTAACGTCAGTCAATTCTGTGCTGGAGGAGAAAGTATGGATTTTTACTTTTAGTCATTACTATTGACTCAGGAGAATTGCTTTGACTTATTGAGCCGTCTATTCCTCAGGCTGGCTGTGTATGTGTGAGTGTGTGTGTGCTTGATTGCGTGCGTGCGTGCATTGGTATGGGTGGATGCACCTAGCCAGTTGACTTGATTGTCAGTACCGTATTTTTTTCTGGTCTGATTGATTTCATTTGAGATGACAGTCTCATTGTGTCACTTATAGGCTGAGTGCTGCTGGTCTGACACGACCTTGGTTGACTAAATTCACAGCTCATCCAATCACTGTCACTTAAACACCTCTGTCACCTCATTCAAAGTCAGATGAGGTAAACATTCAATGACTTGTAATGACACGTAGCAAAAAGTTTGTCTCTGGTACATATCTGAATCAAATGACAAAGCCTTGCCAACCACTCAGAAAGCACTCAACATGGTGTTACCTTTCGGACTGTTTGTCAAGTGTAGGGTAATTTAACTTTATTCACATTCTTTTAAATAATGCAAACACACATAACAAATACCTTACTGATAAATAACTATCAATGAAATTATCATTAATCTGACGTTAAACCAAAATTATCAAATGCTAGTGCACTCAGATCATGCAATTGAAAACGTACAAACTGATCCAAACGGATTTGCCTCTTCGTCTTCTCTATAACAATGTGCATCACTCAGGATGTTTTTGTGTGTGTTTAAATCCCAAGAAACACACAATTCTCATCACAGCAGCATGTTCATTCTAGTTCTTGTGGAGAACAGCGAGACTAATGACTGTGCTTCGGGATCAGTGATTGCCTGAAGGGAAGGCAGCACTGCTTTGATCAAACGGCCAGAGACACCATGGCAGTGTGTGTTTGTGTCCTTCACCCCCCCCTTGTTTGGTGCTACATGTCGATACCTTTCATCGAGAGTTGTACCATCTGAGGATGTGTGTGTGCGCACATGACTAAGCTAGCTATTCTCTGTAGAAGTAATGATAGAAGAAGGTAGACGGAACCATCTCAAAGTTACCCTACGAGGTTGGCATGATTATAGTGCTTTCTGGAGATCTCTTATATCCATAGATTTATGGTACAGAAAAGCATTTGTGGACATTCAACAGGGGACTCCAAATGGATAAGGTGGCATTCTATGAAATTATTTCCCAACCGCATGATGTCATCATTCAGGAAGTATCCATAATCACAATCCATAGTATCATAATCTATAATATACTTGAGCAAAATCCTCTCCAGTTAATGTCTTACTTTTATTTAAATGTCATAATGAACCCTTACATGGCTTAATTGATAAACTGTGATTTGTATCAGGGAGTAACCATTTATGGTAATTAATTATATGTGTGTGTGTGTGTGTGTGTGTGTTTATTGCTTATTGCACTACAAACAGAATGCAATTAGTGGTGGTGCTCAATGGCTCTTTGATGTTAATGAAGAGAAAGGTTTGAAGACAGAGGGGCAGTGTCATTAGATGAGCTGGGTTGCCATGGCTGGGCTGACGCAGAGCGGGCCACACAGAGCACCCTTGCGGTTATTTTGAGCATCGACCTGGGCTCTTGCTGGCAAGGTAATTTGGGAGCTCTGTTTCTACCCTGGTCAATCAGGGCAGATGTAGGGGGAGAACTCTGGCCTCGAGGCTGCTGGGGATGGTGATGGGGTGTTGGTGGACTTTGTGTGCCTGCATGCGCGCAGGGGGTTGTGGAACAGGATGAGAGTTTACAGAGGATGCTAATTAGTCACTCCACCTCTCACCCTCTGACAAGCGTCCATCTGAAGTCAACAACAACTACATGTTGAAATCCACAGTTTTCCAATCAAGTTGCAGTATTGCAGTGTGATTGAAGAGCCTGCCCATTAAATGTGTAATTTCAAAGTCATTTTCACAGCATGTGTGACATTTGTTGCTTTTGTTTCCTCTACTTTTCACAAGGCAACTAGTATGTAATACACTATTATTGTTAACAACAATATTTTCTGGATGTTGTGCAATTTTACCAGCTTGGCTTTACAGTTGTTGATTGATGCCCATTGCAGCAAAAATAAATAAATATGCAGTGGTGTAGTGGAGGGTTTATGCAGGTGTACGCCGAATACCCACTTATTTTTTACTCACATCTTAATCCCCACGATCTGTATCAAAGTAGTGTAGTGGAGGTATACACCATATCAATTAATACGGCTGATGGAACAGATCAGAATGTTTAGCTTAAAATGTTGATAAACTATTATTTCTTCACATTTTACATGCAGCAATGTGCACACGACAGTAGGCCTATGTGCGAATGTTCCAAAATGCAATTTGCGGAAAAACACGCACTGCACATGCAAGTGGTTTCAGGGACAGAGATGGAAATATCCGTTCAAAATGTAAAAATATGGGAGATCTAAAGATGCAACAACTATCATGGGTTGCTAATATGACTAGCATAATGCATTTGGCTGCTACACAATGAAGGAAAGTTTCAAGAAAACCAATAGAACAGGAGAATGCATATGAGGAAGTCTTTATAAAATAATTGCCTCCACGTTTCTATGGTGGGATTTTGGCTATAGGCTACTTTGAACCAAGTTAATACATGCCTCATAATATGAAGTAAAATGGCCAAATTTCTAATAATGTAGAATATAGCAATGTTAATGATAGACCTAACTGTCTTCTGGTAGATGGAAAGTCTTTCCCAAAAACCTTCTCAATTAAATGTTAACTACAGATGTCAGATCTTAACTTGATCACTCTTTTGATGCAGAGAATCTTCCTGATGAATCAGGAAATTCAAATGAGCCTTGTGAGTGGCTGAAAATGAGCAGTTCTCTTTCTCTCCATACGGGGCAGTCGAGTCATTGGGATCAGGGCTATCAAAATAATGTTCTCTCTTGCTCGCTCAAACGCTAGGCCTAAGTCCTATTACTGCAACATTCAAATGTACAACAATTTATCTGAAATGCAGCCATACACATCAACAACCGTCGTTTTATATAGCTTAATAACACAAGATAGATTGGTCTCCACTAGGCTACGACATACAAGTGTCTAGAGTATCCTAAGGTTATGAATGACCTGTCAAAATTGAGTTCAATTTAGTGGCCAGGGGTGGTCTAGTGGTTAGGGCCGCTGCCTTCAGCACGCCCATGTATCTACTGTGCCTATGATTCCCTCTTCTGGAACAAATAACTACATCTTCAGATTAACTTGATGTAGTTATCCATTTCAAATATGGACAGTCCAGGGTTATTTTACCCCCGATCTTGATAAGAAATGACCATCCCAGACATTTTTGGATAACATAAATAGGACACTCGGAAGAGAAAGAGACGTCGATATAGAGGCCGACGTGTGGGTACCCTGATGAAGCTATGGCAGAGAGTAAATAATCCACCTCTACCCTCTGTTCTATTGGCAATCACTGGAAAACACTGTTCTCCAATCACTGGAGAAAAAACAGGATGAGCTCCTATCAATGGGGCCTGAAGAACTGTAATATCCTATGTTTCTTGGAAACTTGGCTTAACAAGGACATGGATAATATTCTAGCTGGTTTTTCTATGCATTGGCAGGACAGAACGGCAGGGTCGGGTAAGCTCAAGGGGTTGGTGTGTGTCTCTTTGTCAACAACAGCTGGTGTGCAAGCTCTAATATTTAGGAAGTCTAAAGGTTCTGCTCGCCTGAGTTAGAATACCTCATGATAAGCTGTAGACCATGCTATTTACCAAGAGAGTTTTACCTATATTTTTCGTAGCTGTCTATTTACCATGACAAACTGATGCTGGCACTAAGACCGCACTCAACACGCTGTATAGCAAACAAGAAAATGCTCATATAGAGGCAGCACTCCTAGTGGCCGGTGATTTTAATGCAGTTAAACAAAAATCCGTCTTACCTCATTTCTACCAGCATGTCACCTGTACAACTACAGGTGAAAAACCTAGATCACCTAGTTTTTGACGCATACAAAACTCTCCCTCGCCCTCCATTTGGCAAATCTGACCATGACTCTATCCTCCTGATTCCTGCTTACAAGCAAAAACTCAAACAGGAAGTACCAGTGATGTCCTCAATATGGAAGTGGTTCAATGATGGCAGTCCCGTGTAGCTCAGTTGGTAGAGCATGGCATTTTGCAACGTCAGGGTTGTGGGTTCGATTCCCACGGGGGGCCAGTATGTATTTTTTTTATGCACTCACTAACTGTAAGTCGCTCTGGATAAGAGTGTCTGCTAAATGACTAAAATGTGAAATGGCAGGGCTTGCAAACTATCACCGATTACAAAGGGAAACCCAGCCGCGAGCTGCCCAGTGACGCGAACCTACCAGACGAGCTAAATGCCTGCTATGCTCACTTTGAGACAAGCGTGAGAGTACCAGCTGTTCTGTGTGACCATGCTCTCCGTAGCCGATGTGAGCAAGACCTTTAAACAAGTTAACGTTCTCAAGGCCGGAGACGGATTAACAGGACGCGTACTCAGAGCATGCGGTGACCAGCTGACAATTGTCTTCACTGCCATTTTAAACCTCTCCTTGACCCAGTCTGTAATACTTACATGTTTCAAGCAGACCACCATAGTCCCTGTACCAAAGAACATCAAGGTCACCTATCTAAATGACTATCGCCCCGTAGCACTCACATCTGTAGCCATGAAATGCTTTAAAAGGCTGGTCATGGCTCACATCAACATCATCATCCCAGACAATCCCACTCCAATTCACATACCGCCCCAACAGATCCACAGATGATGCAACCTCTATTGCACTCCACACTGCCCTTTCCCACTTGGACAAAAGGAACACCTACGTGAGAATGCTATTCATCGACTACAGCTCAACGTTCAACAGAATAGTGCCCTCAAAGCTCATCATTAAGCTAAGGACCCTGGGACTAAACACCTCCTTTGCAACTGGATCCTGGACTTCCTGACGGGCCGCCCCCAAGAGGTAAGGGTAGGTAACAACACATCTGCCACGCTAATCCTCAACACGGGGGCCCCTCAGGGGTGTGTGCTCAGTCCCCTCCTGTACACACTGTTCACCCGCGACTGCGTGGCCAAGCACGACTCCAACACCATCATTAAGTTTGCCGACGACACCACGGTGGTAGGCCTGATCATCGACGACAATGAGATAGCCTATAGGGAGGAGGTGAGACCTGGCAGTGTGGTGCCAGGACAACAACCTCTCCCTCAACGTCAGCAAGACAAAAGAGCTGATCATGGACTACAGGAAATGGAGGGCCGAGCATGCCCCCATTCACATCGATGGGGCTGTAGTGGAGCGGGTCAAGAGCTTTAAGTTTCTCGTTGTCCACATCACTAAGGATTTATCATGGTACAAACACACCAACACAGTCGTTAATAGGGCACGACAATGCCTCAGCCCCCTCAGGAGGCTGAAAAGATTTGGCATTGGCCTTCAGATCCTCAAAAAGTTATACTGCTGCACCATTATGAGCGTCTTGACTGGTAGTGCGGATGGCCCAGTACATCACTGTGGCCGGGATCCCTGCCATCCAGGACCTCTATACCAGGCGGTGTCAGAGGAAGGCCCTAAACATTTTGTCAAAGACTCCAGCCACCCAAGTCATAGACAGTTCTCTCTGCTACTGCACGGCAAGTGGTATCGATGCACCAAGTCTAGAACCAGCAGGACAATGAACAGCTTCTACCCCCAAGCCATAAGACTGCAAAATAATTAGTTAAATATCTGCATTGACCCTTTTTGCAGTAACTTATTTGACTCATCACTCATCGATAACGCATTCACATTCCACCGAGTGCAAGACGTTTGTAGCCACTGTAGTAGCATCAGTGGCGATTTCAGCATGTAAATCTTGGTGGAAACTCCCCACATTTTTGGGGGATGCATGCCAGCAAAGCCACTACACAACACAACACTAAACAATACATGAATTGCACTATAACGGTGACATACGGTGCCCACAAACTGTTAGGGCCAACATAAAGCTGTCCCAACAGCAGAGCTTTCCTTTCAGCACCATGTAGTAAATCCTTACCACCGCTACACCTGGCTATCAGCGGAGCCTTGTCTGGCAGCGAAACAGTTCATTCAGCCTCATTTACTGCCGTTTTAAAAACCATAGCTGATATGGCTGACTTGCTTACACAAATGTGGTTACTACTGACTCCTTGTGGATTTGTGTAAGTCGGTAAGAACCGCATTGTTCTTCAATAATAACCAACGCCAAAATGAGTTTGGACTTTTGAACCATACACAAACATTATTCGATTTATGTTCAGTAAAACGTTTATTCTTATATCATTAACAGCTTTAAGTATAAGCAGGCGCAAGCAAACGAGCTGCGACGAGGTAGACCTATTCGTTCAGCACTTTGAAAATGGACACCGACAGAAATTCAGATAGATGTTAGTTCAGATAAATTCAGCAAAATGTTGAGGTCTTAACTTTTCTCTTTAAGTCCCCAAACAGAGAGAGAGAGAGACAGAGAGAGAGAGAGAGAGAGAGAGAGACTTGGTTTGCCTACCATTTGAAGTATTTCATTAGGTCTATGTGGTCTAAAAAGGAAGGAAAATACAATCATGAGGATCCACTTTTATATAAAATATATACAAGCACAGACAGTGCATTGCGCAAACAAAACAACCCTCGCAATATCAACTGGAATGACATGGGTCTATTACTAAACTTTTTGTTGAAAACAAATATTTGAATGGGAAAAGACTGTCACTGGCAAACATGGTTACAGACCCAACAACATATAGTATCTCCTCCTCATCAAGAAAAGTTTGAAGTCACTTAGAAATTTCCTTGTTTTTTGGCCATTCAAATAATATAAAATTGATCATACAAACAGTGTAGACATTGTTAATGTTGTAAATGGCTATTGTAGCTGGAAACGGCAGATTTTTTATGGAATATCTACATAGGCGTACAGAGGCCCATTATCAGCAACCATCAGTCCTGTGTTCCAATGGCACGTTGTGTTTGCTAATCCAAGTTTATCATTTTAAAAGGCTAATTGATCATTAGAAAACCCTTTTGCAATTATGTTAGCACAGCTGAAAACTGTTGTGCTGATTAAAAAAGCAATAAAACTGGCCTTCTTGAGACTGGTTGAGTATCTGGAGCATCAGCAATTGTGAGTTCGATTACAGGCTCAAAATGGCCAGAAACAAGTAACTTTCTTCTGAAATTTCTCAGTCTATTCTTGTTCTGAGAAATTAAGGCTATTCCATGCGAGAAATTGCCAAGAAACTGAAGATCTCGTACAACGCTGTGTACTACTCCCTTCACAGAACAGCGCAAACTGTCTCTAACCAAAATAGAAAGAGGAGTGGGAGGCCTAGGTGCACAACTGAGCAAGAGGACAAATACATTAGAATGTCTAGTTTGAGAAACAGACGCCTCACAGGTCCTCAACTGGCAGCTTAATTAAATAGTACCCGCAAAACACCAGTCTCAACGTCAACAGTGACGAGACGACTCCGGGATGCTGACCTTCTAGGCAAAGTTGCAAAGAAAAAGCCATATCTCAGACTGACCAATAAAAATAAAAGATTAAGATGGGCAAAAGACCACAGACACTGGACAGAGGAAGATTGGAAAAAAAGTGTTAAAGACTGACAAATCTAAGTTTGAGGTGTTCGGATCACAAAGAAGAACATTTGTGAGACGCAGACCAAATGAAAAGATGCTGGAGGAGTGCTTGATGCCATCTGTCAAGCATGGTGGAGGTAATGTGATGGTCTGGGGGTGATTTGGTGGTGGTAAAGTGGGAGATTTGTACAGGGTAAAAGGGATCTTGAAGAAGGAAGGCTATCACTCCATTTTGCAACGCCATGCCATACCCTGTGGACGGCGATTGACTGGAGCCAATTTCCACCTACAACAGGACAATGACCCAAAGCACAGCTCCAAACGATGCAATAACTATTTAGGGAAGAAGCAGTCAGCTGGTATTCTGTCTATAATGGAGTGGCCTGCACAGTCACCGGATCTCAAACCTATTGAGCTGTTGTGGGAGCAGCTTGACCGTATGGTACGTAAGAAGTGCCCATCAAGCCAATCCAACTTGTGGGAGGTGCTTCAGGAAGCATGGGGTGAAATCTCTTCAGATTACCTCAACAAATTGACAACTAGAATGCCAAAGGTCTGCAAGGCTGTAATTACTGCAAATGGAGGATTCTTTGACAAAAGCAAAGTTTGAAGGACAGAATTATTATTTCTGTTAAAAATAATTATTTCTAACCTTATCATTGACTACATTTCCAATGCATTTTGCTATATTTCCTATTCAAACTCATTTCATGTATGTTTTAATGGAAAACAATGACATTTCTAAGTGACCCCAAAATATTGAACGGTAGTGTAATTATAATACTCAAAGTAAGCAAAACAATGAAATAATTCCAACATTGCCTACAATGATTAATAAGATACTAATGAGATAGACCTACATAAGCAATAGGTCTATAACAATTGAGATGTACAAACTATGGCATAAGGGAACGATGAGCGGATAAGAGGCGATCTGTAATTTCGAATAAGACATTAATGAGTTAAGATGATGTCGTCAATATAACTATTTGTTCAGCACTTTTGAAATGTACAGCGACAGAATTCAGAACATGGGCCGTTCTTACAGTGTTCTCCCTGTACACCAAGTCAGAACCGTAGGATAAATAAAGGGGGGCATATAAGCAGACAAAGAAAGCTCTTACAATATTTGATGATGACATTTCTCTAAAACAGGCTATAGGCTACATGTGCACCACCAAGTTAGAATAGTAGGCTAAGTTCTGAGGGGGAAAGGGACCAAATTATTAGGGTGAGGCACATGGGCTACTAACAGCTTACAACACAACATACACTTTCTAAGATACATAAAACATATCTCCCTGGCATATTACATAATTTATGCAGAAGCATACAAGACAATTTTTGACTTTTGTTGTGCTGTGCTCACTTGAACAGGAAGGTGGTGTGGCTGTCCATCTTGTGGGCAAATTTTGTCATCAAACTTTGTCATCAATGTCTGGCATTCTCTGGATTTATGGTGCTTTCAAGACAACTGGGAACTCTGAAAAAAACCATGTAGATCGTTATGGTCCTCTGTAGCTCAGCACGGCGCTTGTAATGCCAAGGTAGTGGGTTCGATCCCCTGGACCACCCATACACAAAAAAAATTATGCACGCGTGACTGTAAGTCGCTTTGGATAAAAGCGTCTGCTAAATGGCATATTATTATTATTATTATTAGAATCATGACGTCAGTGATCTTGAGCTCTAGAAAAAGGCCAGAGTTCCCGACTTGGAATTTCGAGTTGGATGACCGTTCAAAACGTAAGTCTGAGATTTCCCAGTTCTGAGTTTCCAGTTGTTTTGAACACGTCAGAAGTCATGTCAATGTCATGTGAATGTTCATCCTTTTAAGCTTGGAAAATAGATTTTATCTTTGGCCAATGACATTGAGCCTTCTTGGATGGGCACATCTAATGTAAATCTATGGCAGCACCCAAGGGGGCTTAAACTATCCCTGTAGATTCTGCGGTGATGTAGTGTCCCCATGAGTGACAGAACACTGAGCCAATCACGGCGCAACTAGAGAACATTACCAACGCCTAAGCTCTGTATTTTCCGCTGGCTGCCCCTCCACAACAGAAAGTACCGAACTAGGCTGAAACACCTGCATTTTGGAGCTGCCTTACTCAAGAAAGCAAACTGATATGTGACATGAATCAATGCCAAAATAACATGCAAAACAGGGAACAAACCCTAAGCTAAACAGGTGGGGCTAAACCAGCCCTGAATGACGGGTCGCCACTGAGTAGCGTGAGCAACTAATGCTAGCAATTCAGTGAACAACTATCCAATAATTTTAATATGACACGAATAACAAGTAACAGTATCGATCTCCTCTGTACCTGTTAGTGAATGAAGTTGACACCAACCAGAATAATTATCCTACGGTATAGGGTCCTCCTCTTGCATATTGCTTGTTCTGCTGCTCCATCGTTGTGGACATGACAGGAATTATGATTTTTTTTTAGATAGCTAATAAGCTATTTTACTGACTGTTTTAAGAATGAGATTCTTCAAAGTAGCCATCCTTTGCCTTGATGACAGCTTTGCACACTCTTGGCATTCTCTCAACCAGCTTCATGAGGTAGTCACCTGGAATGCATTTCAATTAACAGGTGTGCCTTGTTAAAAGTTAATTTGTGGAATTTATTTCCTTCTTAATGCGTTTGAGCCAATCAGTTGTGTTGTGACAAGGTAGGGGGGTATTCAGAAGATAGCCCTATTTAGTAAAAGACCAAGTCCATATTATGGCAGGAACAACTCAAATAAGCAAAGAGAAACGACAGTCCATCATTTCTTTAAGACATGAAGGTTAGTCAATCTGGACATTTCAAGAACTTTGAAAGTTTCTTCAAGTGCAGTCGCAAAAACCATCAAGCGCTATGATGAAACTGGCTCTCATGAGGACCTCCACAGGAAAGGAAGACCCAGAGTTACCTCTGCTGCAGAGGATAAGTTCATTAGAGTTAACTTCACCTCAGATTGCAGCCCAAATAAATGCTTCACAGAGTTCAAGTAACAGACATATCTCAACATTAACTGTTCAGAGGAGACTGCGTGAAATCAGGCCTTCTTGGTCAAATTGCTGCAAAGAAACCACTACTAAAGGACACCAATAAGAAGAAGAGACTTGCTTGGTCCAAAAAACATGGGCAATGGACATTAGACCGGTGGAAATCTGTCCTTTGGTCTGATGAGTCCAAAAATTGAGATTTTTGGTTCCAACCGCTGTGTCTTTGTGAGACGCAGAGTAGGTGAACGGATGATCTCCGCATGTGTGGCTCCCACCATGAAGCATGGAGGAGGAGGTGTGATGGTGTGGGGGTGCTTTGCTGGTGACACTGTCTGGGATTTACTTAGAATTCAAGGCACACTTAACCAGCATGGCTACCACAGCATTCTGCAGCGATACACCATCCCATCTGGTTTACACTTAGTGGGACTATCATTTGTTTTTCAACAGGACAATGACCCAAAACACACCTCCAGGCTGTGTAAGGGCTATTTGACCAAGAAGGACGGTGATGGAGTGCTGCATCAGATGACCTGGCCTCCATGACCTCAACTCAATTGAGATGGTTTGGGATGAGTTGGACCGCAGAGTGAAGGAAAAGCAGCCAATAAGTGCTAAGCATATGTGGGATCTCCTTCCAGACTGTTGGAAAAGCATTCCTCATTAATCTGGTTGAGAGAATGCCAAGAGTGTGCAAAGCTGTCATCAAGGCAAAGGGTGGCTACTTTGAAGAATCTAAAATCTAAAATATATCTTGATTTGTTTAACACTTTTTTGGTTACTTCATGATTCCATATGTGTTATTTCATAGTTTTGATGTCTTCACTTTTATTCTACAATGTAGAAAATAGTAAAAATAAAGAAAAAACCTTGTATGAGTATGTCTGTCCAAACCTTTGACTGGTTCTGCATATACTTAGAATCAAATTCAATAATATAATAGTAACCAGTGACTGTATTACAGCAGCTACCACAATACACAGTAAAGGTAGAGAGCTACAATAATCTGGCCGGAGTTGTACAGCAACTGCAAAATCATTTCTGGTGAGCCTAGCTACGACCACAGGGCTGGAGCAGGAGAGATACCATGTTTAAACATAGGCTTATTTACTGTATGTGAAACATGCACGAATGGCCATCAGTTAGTAAGCCATGCTGACGTCACACAGTGGCAGCTAGGTTGAGTTTGTAAGCTAGCTAGCTTGTAGCGTGCTAGTAATACCAGGGGAGAGGGATGCCTGGGGAAGGCAGTCCAAATCTCACGTCGTATAGGCTAACAACCTTCCTAAACGGCGTGCGCACTATGAGATGCGGTTATCTAGGGAAAGTGACCCGTTCAAGTATTAAATAGTCGAAGTACGACTAGTGCCCGGTGGCCTCGATAACGAGCACAGCAGTGGAGGATATCTTGACAAGGTAACCAACACACACACACTAGCTGGTGGGCTAAGTCAGCACAAGACAAGGCAGCCCGATATCCTCCTATAAATGGGATAGGTAGAGGAGAGCTGTCACACAGCCTTGGAAGGAGAATTTTGCACTCCGACCCACAGGTCACAGGCTGTTGTTAACAAACTGATAGTAAACACATCTCACACAGAGTTTAGTATAGCCTACCGGGACCTGGAAAGATACAATCTGAAAAACGGGAGCAGCAGAGCAGCCAACTTGCGCGATATGGCTAAGCTAACTTTGCGAGAAGAAATAAAAGACAGTGCTTGGTCTGACATACAGTTTTACATTAACCTCGGGGCACCTCCTCCCACGCTGTCACGTCACCAGCGTGACTTTGTTGTTATTATTGCTCTACCTGCATGGGGCGCGAGGGATATAATCCATACTTTCAACCGTACTGACGGTCTGAAAGGTGTGAAGTAGAACGCCAGCTGATGTCTCGTTAAACCATCAATACGTGCTAAATTCACCCGCAAAGCTGATCTCAATTGTAACCATTATTGGTCACCTCATTACCGCTCCGTAAAAGATTATGTTGGTGTCCTGCTTGCAGCCAAAGTCTTTCAAGATACTGTATGTTCGTCCTCTGGTTGGTATTGTCATCGCAACAATTTAGTCCTTTTTGAACAGACTAAGGGTGATTTATCTGTTTGACAATCATTCCGTACAATAGAAATAAAATATTTCCTAATTTATCATGGCAAATCTACTGTGGCAATTTACCCAACATTTTGTATGAATGGTAACTAATGTGGATGTAGCCTACTGATCGTTATAATTTTATTTGTTTCGGGATTAGGGCTTGGTCCGGGGTGAGCAGTATGTCCTGTGCCGCTGACTCATTGAAGTAGAAATCTTCATCCAAATTGAGGCTAGTGATCACTGTTCTGATGTCCAGAAGCATTATGTACAAAAAAAGTTAAGATCAGTGCAAAAAACAACAACACACAAAATAGCAGAATTCGTCAGGAGCCTGTAAAACGGACGCTATACATTCCAGCGCCATTCTTCCACAGTGACTTTGGAGGCAGGTAGGCAGCAGGCAGCTGCCTTTGGATTGGTTAAATAATGAGAGTAGGCTAGACCAACATTAGTTTCCATTCATAAAAAGTGTCAAAACTCGTGATGCTCGGAGCCAAAGCAAAATTAGAGTATACCCACTTCTCCAAGCACCACAACACCACTGAGTACATGCATTGTTATAAATCGTTCATGTTTTTGTTAGTTACACTGGGAAGACCTTTGGCTGCAGCCAGCCATTCTCTATGACTCATCACAGGACTACACAGTACATCTACCCCACTGTCTCCTCAGACCTAAACACCATGGTACACTGAAAACAGAGACACACCGGCCCCACAAATGACACACACCGGAATCATGCTGAGAAGGGTGGGTGGGAGGGAGGAAGAATATCTATTCTGGTGCATTGAATCCTCATAGTTTCAGGCATCAATTAGTCTGGAAATGGCCTTTGTCTAGAAGATGATAGCAGGCATGAAAGAGTGAAAGAGCGGAGAGGCATTTCATGTGTGTGTGTGTTTCCGTCTTTTGTTCTGCTCTGTTTAGAGAGAGAAATTGGGGCTAGGTGACAGGCGCTCTGTGGTGAATCATGTGGTGTGAAAAATGTAAGGTTATTATGTGTGACATGATCTGGAACCCAAGAGTTCTGATTCTAAATGAAGCCTTGTTCACACTGCAGGCCTTTATGCTCAAATCAGTTTTTTTTTCAAATCCGTTTTGGAATACTGACTGTCCAAACAGCAAGTTACAAGTGACCAAATCGGATTTGTGTGTGTTCAGAGTGCAGTCATTTGCTGACATGGCTACGCTAATTGTCATACTAACAACAGTTGTGTGCGCAGTGGTTAGGCTGATTGGTGGTGGTGCTAGTGTTTCCTATTACTCAGAAGTTATGTAGCAAGCTAAGGTGACAACAATGCCTGCCATGGAAGTTTACCAGTTGCTTTGAATGTTCAAAATCATAGTGTAAGAACACTTTTAAAGCCTCAAAGAATAAGATGATCCAACTTTCAAAACGAGTCCTTTTTGGTTAGCCACAGCAGTCAACTAGCTAGCTAGGTATCTGTTTAGCTTTCTAGCACATTCACTAATTTGTTTGTAAACAATTAAAAAGCTAGTTAGCTACCACATATTCTTGTCAAAACTGTAAACAGAGTAGCTAGCAAGCAACAAGATATGCCAAATAACAGTCTAAAAACAACTTGAGGCTTAAAATGTGGCTTGAAATATCTGATTCCATGTGCTTTTTGGCTGTTCAGAATGCAGAAAAAATTACAGTTTTGAATCAGATATGCAAAAAAAAAATGGATTTGAGTTCATTCAAACTGCCAATGTGAACCAGGCTTAAATGACTGCATCACCTTATCTGACTCTCTGATGATCCCTCTTAGAAATAGCCTTCTCAACTACCGTTTTGTCTCATTTGATATATGTTAAGTCTATGAAAAGGATTTAATCCCTCATTATGTATATATTCTGAATTCCTTCATGGTATATCATTTAAATTCAACCTTGGTCTGATTGTTCCTTAAGTTTAAAGAACTGGATTGCCATTGAATGGTAGGCATGTCCTTACATGCCCTTTTCTCCCCTAATAATCTTTGGACGATCAACTGTTTTGGGAGTGGGTCTTTGAATGTGATTTCTAATGAGAAATGCTCTCTCCCTCTCTCTGATAATTTCATGCCTGAGAATAAGCCCTCTGCTCTCTGAGAGATTAAAACCTAATCACAATATATTACAGCAGACTAGAGCAGTCTGTCTCTCAGCTCGCCTTGCCAGATTTAGGGATGTTCCCTCCTAATTCCATTTCATATTTTTTTTATTTTTCAGAACAGGTATAATGAGAGCGAGCCTGTTTGTGGACGTGTCAACTGTGATTTAGATACCTCACATATTCTCCTTCTCACCTTGGATTACACTTTGATTCATCATTAGGTCATATTACAGGGATAGAGAGAGCAAGAAAGAGAGAGAAGAAAAAAGAGAGAGAAAAAAATTGAAAAATAGAGAAAGTTTAGTAGGAGTTCAAAGGCAGGAGGAAATATGAACCAGCTGTCCCGGCCCCACTTTCCTGGTCGTACATTTTTATTTTTATATATTTTTTTATAATAACTGGGCTCCATTCCTTGTGGACATTCTTCAGCCTTTACTGGCAAACAAACATTGAAACAATTAAATAATAGCTAAACATACAGCCTAGACCACTGAAAACATCTATATGACATTTAAATACATCTGTTTGTTGGGGTCATATAAAGTTTATAGTTGTGCGACTGTAAAAAACTGAGTTTACTTCTGTTATAAATCTACAAACACTTTATTCATGTATGTTGAGAGCAGCGAGTGGAAAACAAATGTGTTTATTCATAGAACAGAAGGGGAAGAGACTTGCACATCCTACAAACAGATGAGATTTTATGTGTCAAGTTCTCTTTGATAAAACTGTTCCTTTTCCCCCCATCGGTACAAACTGTTTCCATGGCAACCTGGCTGCCGTCAGCCAGCTGTCCAAAGTGAGATAGCGTGGCAAGTTGGAAAAGAGTTCTATAAATTCCCTGTATGATCCCATAGATTACCAGCTGTGGTGTACCGTGTACAGTACCTGAAAGTGATTGCCACTATGTACTGGATCTCATTCAAGATGGCCTCCACACCTGGCTCAATGTCAGCTGGATGTGTGGTGTTTTAGTGCTTCATCAGTAGAGAATCATCAGCTCCGTTATAGAGAGGAGATGTGCTTCAACTTTCAAGTTTTATTAGTCGTACGGGATACACATTGTATACACCATCCATGGCACAAAACCAGCTAAAAAGGAGTGGGAACAAGGTGTAAATCAGTGACGCCTCACAACATGTTAAACCAATCAAATGCCTTGCTTGGGCAGAGCATCAAAGGTGCCCACTAGATTAGTGTCATATGTGCAACAGTGATTGAGGATAGCCATGAAATCGCAGATTAAAACTCCATCAAAATGTGTTGGTATATGCAGTGTTTGTGGTGAACCGTATGACTGTAACAGGAACAAACATAACCTTTTGCAAGGTAAATTGTCTTTATTGCTGCCAGACTACACACTGGCTTTAGAAGAGATAATGGGACCTGTCACGGTGAGTGATGGGTTTTCAAAAGCAGTATGTGTCTCCTGTCGCAATCTTCTACTCAAATATAAAATAAATGCCAATGACGTGGAAGGAATCAACTGTTTTGTGAGAGGAAAAAGCACATTCGAGAGAAAAGATGTACCGCGGCTGTCTCGACCCCAAGAAGTACCAAAAGAGTGTCTATTCAGGGACCCAGCGACAGATGACCATCCGCCAGATATAGGAATTCAACCGCTACAAGCACCGGTTTTTGGTGCATCATCGGCTGTAAGTGACAACAACAAAAGTGATCACCGCATAGTTAAAGTAAGTGCTCTACCTTCGAACAACATAGCTATCTACAGCTAACTTTTGTCAATGCAATAGGCCATGCAGCTACAGGTGAACTTTTGTTTGATTATTTGTTTGTTTGTTTATTATCCCAGTATTAATCATTACACTCTTCATAGACTTCAGTTGATCATAGCGACATTTGAAGCCTAAATAATTTATACATAGTTAGTTTTTTTCCTTGAAAATAAAGTAACTGACAAAGCCCATTTTATGTGGCACATACACAAAGTTTATCATTGCAAATGTGTTGCATAATGCTGACGACAGTCTCAGATATTAAAACCTTATTTTCCTTTCATTTAAGGTCACTGTTACAACTACTTCTTGTACAAAGTCAAGGATACTTAGAGGTCCTTTGGAAATAATTGGTATATGTCTTCAAGTTATTATTATTATTATTATATTCAAGTTAATCAGCCCAGAGTAATACCAAAGTATTTGATGCAAGTTCCAGGTTTGTCACAAGTTGTTATCAAGAAAGCACTGAATATTGTGACTGAGGAGTGTAGAGAGTAAAAAGGTGGACTCAATACTGCGACACACAAGTCCCTCAGCACTGAAAGAGTTATCATGGGATAAAGTTTTGGATGAATGGAAAAAGTCAGTGTCACGGATTCTGCCGAGACTGCTCCTCCTCCTGGTTCGGGCAGGCTTCGGCGTTCGCCGTCCCCGGAGTACTAGCTGCCACCGCTCTATGTTTCGGTGTTTGATTGCTTTTGTCTGTCTGTTACACCTGTGTCCATTTGTGTGTTGATTACTTGTCTTATAAGTTCCGTGTTTTGCACTAGTCTTATTGTGTGTTGTTTTTGCTGCCACTTTGTTCGGAGCTACGTGTCTGCACTCTCTTGTTGTTTTGTGCTTAGTGTTACGCGTGTTGCGTAATTTTCCCTCGCCTCTTGGTTTATTTTCGAGGTCGGGTTTTTCTCTTGTTCGTTCGACTATTAAAGTCTGTTGGACTTAACCTCTGTGTCCTGCGCCTGACTCCTCCACCACATCCACATCGGTTCCTAGTGACAGAACAACACACCATACCATGGAGTCAGCAGGAACAGCTGCGGCACCCGAATCCCTGGAAGCCAGGATCAACTACCAGGACACCATGATCCGGCAACTCGGGACCGCCATGGACGAGGTGTCCAACACTCTGCGCCAGTTGGTGAATCGAGAGGTGCCCACGCACTCTTACAACATCCCATCACCAACGGCCAGTCCTCCTCTCTCATCACCGGAACCCAGTGGCATTCGGCTCTCGCTCCCGAGGGCATATGACGGTTCTGCAGCCGGGTGTCAGGGATTCCTCCTGCAGGTGGAACTCTACCTGGCCACCATACACCCGGCGCCCTCGGGATACGAGAGCGTCTCCGCCCTCATCTCCTGTCTATCCGGCAAGGCGTTGGAGTGGGCCAACGCCGAATGGAGGGGAATAGACGCCACAACCATCACCTACGCGGAGTTCTCCCGCCGCTTCAGGGCCGTCTTCGATCATCCACCTGAGGGGAAAGCGGCGGGAGAGCGTCTATTCCACCTCCGACAGGGGAAGAGGAGCGCACAGGAGTTCGCACTGGAGTTCCGGACACTAGCGGCGGATGCGGGGTGGAATGAGAGGGCCCTCATTGACCACTACCGGTGTAGCCTACGAGAGGACGTTCGTCGTGAGCTGGCCTGCAGGGACACCAACTTGTCGTTCGACCAGTTGGTGGACATTTCCATCCATCTAGACACCCTGCTGGCTACCCGCGGACGTCCCGAGTGGGGGTCGTCCATTCCACCCTCCAGCACCTCCGAGCCGATTCCCATGGAGCTCGGGGGTGCTGGCGCTAGAGAGAGGAGGAGAGGGAACCCGAGGGGGGCCATCCCCTGCACCACCTGTGGTCGTGGAGGACACACCGCGGCCAGGTGCTGGGGAGGGTCTCCTGGGAGAGGTGACAACAGGCCACGCACTGGGGAGTCATTTCAGGTGAGTAGGCGCCCCACTTACCCAGAGCTTTCTGTTGGTCACATGAGTATTCCTGTGAGATTTCCACAGGTGGCACCTCATTCCCAGCATAAGGCGCTAGTAGATTCAGGCGCAGCTGGGAACTTTATTGATCGGGCATTTTGTTGTAGGTTAGGGATTCCCCTTCGGCCGGTAGAAGCTCCATTTCCTGTCCACGCATTAGACAGCCGGCCGTTGGGGTCGGGTCTGATCAGGGAGGTCACAGCACCGCTGACGATGACGACGCAGGGGGGTCATGAGGAGATCATTCAGTTTTATCTGATTGACTCTCCTGCGTACCCCGTGGTGTTGGGCCTTCCCTGGTTAAGCACCCATGATCCTACCATAGCGTGGCAACAGAGAGCTCTTATGGAGTGGTCTGCCCAGTGTGTAGGGAGATGTCTAGGTGTTTCCGTAGGGGCGACCTCGGTAGAGAGTACGAACCAAGTGCCCGCACTGCGCATCCCCCCTGAGTATGAGGATTTAGCACTTGTGTTCAGCAAATCGAGGGCAACGCGGCTACCTCCTCATAGACAGGGGGACTGTGCGATAAATCTCCAAACAGGAGCGGCTCTTCCACGGAGTCGTGTGTATCCCCTGTCTCAAGAGGAAACAGCGGCTATGGAGACTTACATAGCCGAGTCCTTGGCACAGGGATACATACGGTCCTCCACTTCCCCGGTCTCCTCGAGTTTCTTCTTTGTGAAGAAGAAGGACGGGGGATTGCGCCCGTGTATTGATTACCGTAGTCTCAATCAGATCACAGTTAAATACAGTTACCCACTTCCACTGATTGCGACAATGACGGAGTCGTTACGCGGAGCGCGGTTCTTCACAAAGTTGGATCTCAGGAGCGCGTACAATCTGGTGCGCATTAGGGAGAGGGATGAATGGAAAACAGCATTTAGCACCACCTCGGGTCATTACGAGTATCTCGTCATGCCATACGGTTTAATGAATGCTCCTTCAGTCTTCCAATCCTTTGTGGACGAGATTTTCCGGGACATGCATGGGCAGGGTGTAGTAGTTTACATCGACGACATCCTAGTGTACTCTTCTACACGAGCCGAGCATGTAGCCCAGGTGCGCCGAGTGTTGAGAAGACTGTTGGAGCATGACTTGTATGTCAAGGCAGAGAAATGCCTGTTCTTCCAGGAGTCCGTCTCCTTTTTGGGTTATCGGTTGTCCGCGTCTGGTGTGGAGATAGAGGTAGACCGGGTATCGGCCGTGCGTAATTGGCAAACTCCAACCACTGTAAAAGAGGTGCAGCAGTTCTTGGGTTTTGATAATTACTACCGGAGGTTTATTCGGGGTTTTGGACAGGTTGCAGCTCCCATTACGTCCCTGCTAAAGGGGGGTCCGGTTCGTTTGCAGTGGTCGGCTGAGGCGGACAGGGCATTTGTTAAACTGAAGAACCTGTTCACCTCGGCTCCGGTGCTGGCGCATCCGGATCCCTCTTTACCATTCCAAGTAGAGGTAGACGCGTCCGAGACCGGTATTGGGGCAGTCCTGTCACAACGGTCCGGCACGCCACCTAAACTCCGCCCCTGTGCGTTCTACTCCAAGAAGCTCAGCTCGGCGGAGCGCAACTATGACGTTGGGGACAGGGAGCTGTTAGCCGTAGTCCAGGCCCTAAAGGTGTGGAGGCATTGGCTTGAGGGGGCACAACACCCTTTCCTCATTCTGACTGATCACCGTAACCTGGAGTACATCCGGGCAGCTAGGAGATTGAACCCTCGTCAGGCTAGGTGGAACATGTTCCTAACCCGGTTTGTTTTTAAGATCACATACATCCCAGGGTCCCAGAATGGTAAGGCAGACGCCCTGTCCCGGCGGTATGACACGGAGGAGAGGTCCAACGAACCTACTTCCATATTGCCGGAGTCTTGTTTGGTGGCTCCGGTGGTATGGGAGGTCGATGCGGAAATCAAGCGGGCACTGCGTACCGACCCTACTCCCCCCGAGTGTCCTGTGGGGCGGACGTACGTTCCGCTCGAGGGTTCGGGATCGTCTTATTTATTGGGCTCATACATCACCCTCCTCTGGACATCCAGGTATTGGCCGGACCGTGCACTGTCTTAGCATGAAATACTGGTGGCCAACGTTAGCTAGGGATGTGAGGGTTTATGTCTCCTCCTGCTCGGTGTGTGCCCAGTGTAAGGCGCCTAGACATTTGCCCAGGGGTAAGCTACATCCCCTGCCCGTTCCACAACGACCATGGTCCCACCTATCGGTGGATTTCGTAACCGACTTACCCCTCTCCCAGGGGAATACCACCATTTTGGTCGTTGTGGATCGGTTTTCTAAGGCCTGTCGTCTCCTTCCCATGCCGAGTCTCCCTACTGCCCTACAAACCGCTGAGGCCCTATTTACCCATGTGTTCCGGCACTATGGGGTCCCCGAGGATATTGTGTCTGACCGAGGTCCCCAGTTCACCTCCAGAGTTTGGGGGACGTTCATGGAACGGTTGGGGGTCTCGGTAAGCCTTACCTCAGGGTACCACCCAGAGAGCAATGGGCAGGTGGAACGTGTCAACCAGGATGTGGGTAGGTTTTTGAGGTCCTATTGCCGGGACCGGCCGGAGGAGTGGTCTAGGTTCATCCCCTGGGCAGAGATGGCCCAGAACTCTCTCCGCCACTCCTCCACCAATTTAACACCTTTCCAGTGTGTTTTAGGTTATCAGCCGGTCCTGGCACCTTGGCACGAGAGCCAGATCGAGGCCCCTGCGGTGGACGAGTGGATTCGGCGCTCGGAGGAGACGTGGGACGCTGCCCATGTCCATCTGCAGCTTGCCATCCGTCAACAAAAGGCGAGCGCCGATCGCCACCGCAGTGAGGGACCGGTGTACGCACCGGGAGATCGAGTCTGGCTCTCGACTCGAAACCTGCCCCTCCGCCTGCCCTGCCGGAAGCTGGGTCGGCGGTTTGTGGGGCCCTTCAAAGTCCTGAGAAGATTGAACGAGGTGTGTTACAGGTTACAACTGCCTATAGAGTATAAAAATATTAACCCCTCGTTCCATGTGTCTCTTCTCAGGCCGGTGGTAGCTGGCCCACTCCAAGAAGATGAGATAGAGGAGACCCCTCCGCCCCCTTTGGACATCGAGGGGGCCCCGACGTACAGGGTCCGGACCATCTTGGACTCGAGGCGCCGGATGAGTGGTCTCCAGTATCTCGTGGAGTGGGAGGGGTACGGTCCGGAGGAACGGTGCTGGGTGCCCAGGAGGGACATACTCGATCCATCCCTCCTGACTGAGTTCCACCGTGGGCATCCCACGCGCCCGGGTCCGCGTCCTCCTGGCCGTCCCCGAGGCCGGGGTCGGCGCACGGCTGGAGCCGCGCGTCAAGGGGGGGGTACTGTCACGGATTCTGCCGAGACTGCTCCTCCTCCTGGTTCGGGCAGGCTTCGGCGTTCGCCGTCCCCGGAGTACTAGCTGCCACCGCTCTATGTTTCGGTGTTTGATTGCTTTTGTCTGTCTGTTACACCTGTGTCCATTTGTGTGTTGATTACTTGTCTTATAAGTTCCGTGTTTTGCACTAGTCTTATTGTGTGTTGTTTTTGCTGCCACTTTGTTCGGAGCTACGTGTCTGCACTCTCTTGTTGTTTTGTGCTTAGTGTTACGCGTGTTGCGTAATTTTCCCTCGCCTCTTGGTTTATTTTCGAGGTCGGGTTTTTCTCTTGTTCGTTCGACTATTAAAGTCTGTTGGACTTAACCTCTGTGTCCTGCGCCTGACTCCTCCACCACATCCACATCGGTTCCTAGTGACAGTCAGCCCCAAGATTTCTGGAATTTTTACAATATGTGAGCACTTTCTCCATGACTGTGGCTACAGGAACAAGGTAGAGGCCTTTAGACTGCGCAAAGAAGTGCAATGGCCATGGCAGGTGCCACCCTTTTAAGTACAGTTGAAGTCGGAAGTTTATATACACTTAGGTTGGAGTCATTAAAACTCGTTTTTCAACCACTCCACAAATTTCTTGTTAACAAACTATAGTTTTGGCAAGTCGGTTAGGACATCTACTTTGTGCATGACACAAGTAATTTTTCCAACAATTGTTTACAGACAGATTATTTCACTTATAATTCACTGTACCACAATTCCAGTGGGTCAGAAGTTTACATACACTAAGTTGACTGTGCCTTTAAACAGCTTGGAATATTCCAGAAAATGATGTCATGGCTTTAGAAGCTTCTGATAGGCTAATTGACATCATTTGAGTCAATTGGAGGTGTACCTGTGGATGTATTTCAAGGCATACCTTCAAACTCAGTGCCTCTTTGCTTGACATCATGGGAAAATCAAAAGAAATCAGCCAAGACCGCAGAAAAATTATTGTAGTAAGCAAGTATAAACACCATGGGACCACGCAGCCATCATACTGCTCAGGAAGGAGATGCGTTCTGTCTCCTAGAGATGAACGTACTTTGGTGCGAAAAGATCAATCCCAGAACAACAGCAAAGGACCTTGTGAAGATGCTGAAGGAAACAGGTAAAAAAGTATCTATATCCACAGTAAAACGAGTCCTATATTAACATAACCTGAAAGGCCGCTCAGCAAGGAAGAAGCCACTGCTCCAAAACCGCCATAAAAAAGCCAGACTACGGTTTGCAATGTCGTAGAAATATTTGACTCAAAAAGTAGTCAACTTAAAAATATTTCTCAAGAGACTGCAACTTGTGAATTTAGAAATTAGACTTTTATTATTTGCATAACAAAGCCGAGCTTGCTCCATGGAGCAACTGTCTCTCTTTGGCTTAGAGATCTCTTATATACACACACAAATGCACAGTCATGTTTACATAGCATACAATTACTCCCCTTAGGGCAAATATTTAACTTATTTTAGTGCCACTCTACCCTTATCTTTCAACGTCCAGATGTCACATGTGGTTTACTCCAAAAGGCCATGGGCACTTTTCCATAGGAAGCCTCTTCCCTAATCTCATTATATTGGTAGCAGACCCTTTCCCTAATCTCATTATATTGGTAGCAGACCCTTTCCCTAATCTCATTACACATACATACATTAATTTATGTTTACACACTGTATTGGCTATATTCCTTATTTAAACATACATCTGGATTATAGAATGTCAATCATGTTTACTATATTTTACTTTTACTATATTTCCCAACATTTTGCCTTAATGATACATAAAATATTCCTATAGCAACTGCACATGGGGACAAATATTGTACTTTTTGGAGAAATGTCCTCTGGTCTGATGAAACAAAAATAGAACTGTTTGGCCATAATGACCATTGTTATGTTTGGAGGAAAAAGGGCGTGGCTTGCAAGCCGAAGAACACCATCCCAACCGTCAAGCACAGGGTTGGCAGCATCATGCTGTGGGGGTGCTTTGCTGCAGGAGGGACTGGTGCACTTCACAAAATAGATGGCATCATGAGGAAGGAAAATTATGTGGATATATTGAAGCAACATCTCAAGACATCAGTCAGGAAGTTAAAGCTTGGTCGCAAATGGGTCTTCCAAATGGACAATGACCCCAAGCATACTTCCAAAGTTGTGGCAAAATGGCTTAAGGACAACAAAGTCAAGGTATTGGAGTGGCCATCACAAAGCCCTGACCTCAATCCTATAGAAAATGTGTGGGCAGAACTGAAAAAGCGTGTGCGAGCAAGGAGGCCTACAAACCTGACTCAGTTACACCAGCTCTGTCAGGAGGAATGGGCCAAAATTCACCCAACTTATTGTGGGAAGCTTGTGGAAGGCTACCCAAAACGTTTGACCCAAGTTAAACAATTTAAAGGCAATGCTACCAAATACTAATTGAGTGTATGTAAACTTCTGACCCACTGGGAATGTGATGAAAGAAATAAAAGCTTAAATAAATAATTCTCTCTACTATTATTCTGACATTTCACATTCTTAAAATAAAGTGGTGATCCTAACTGACCTAGGACAGGGAATTTTTTACTAGTATTAAATGTCAGGAATTATGAAAAACTGAGTTTAAATGTATTTGGCTAAGGTGTATGTAAAATTCCGACTTCAACTGTATGTGTGCACCAATGTTTCCTAATGCACTTGTCATGCATCATGATGGGGCCAAAAAGAGATGCTTTGACCGACTATCCAGGCTTGGTGTCTGTGTGTCCAGGAAGAGTACAATGACAAAATGTAAACAGACTGGCGAGTCATGGGATGAGAAATGCCTCCAGTGGAAGAGAGATATGGAGAGTGTCCAGGTCCAGACAGCAGGGTGTGTAGCTCGTCCTGACAACACAAGGCAACACAACAATGATCGAATGGTATGTATATAGCTATTGAAATGTGTTGATGGTTTTTGTTCATTCTAATACAACCACAATAACAACAAGCTACAGTATGATATGTGGCTGTGTATGTTTGCCGTGTTTTTTATACATTTATTAGATTATTTTTATTGGGATTTTTGACAGTACCAAGACGGTGGGAAACGAGTGACAGAGACAGGGGTATAGCGTGGAGCAGTGGCGCTCCCTCGCCTTTTTCAATTTGAGAATGCATGGAGCTGGTAAAACTTTTTCTGGAAAATGTATTCTGATAACTTTTAAAACAATGATTTGTATTGTATTTCATTACCACAAAAAATTCAGTGAAAAACGATAGAATGACAAACCAATTGAAAATAAATATGTATAGCAGCCTAGAGGTAGGTAAATGGTGGTTTCTTCCCTGTCTTCTCTCTGGCAGTGGCGAGAATGATGAAGAACTATAGGCTACGTGTGTGTACTGCAGAGGCCCGTCGGAGGCTTGATCACTTTGGCCAATCAGAAAGTTGGGAAAATATCCTTATGCCTTGATGTTCATAAAACTCCACGGAATCCCTCTTGCGCAGTGGAGCTACACTAAAAAAATTAGGGGTTCAACAAAGGTTCTTATAAGATCCTTAAAGTTCTTCGAAGAACCTTAGGGTTCTTGGCACTGAAAATGCCCCCCCTAAAGGTTCTTCCAAGAGCCTCAAAGGAGGTGGGGTTCATCGAGGAACCTCCTTAGTTGGTGGTAAGGTTGTCCCTTGTATGATCTAAATTTATATTTTTATGATGATACCATCTATCTTTTCATATTTGTGCACATTTTTCTAAAACAGAAAATGGACACAATTCAATGGATATCAATCAACAAAGAAGTAAGAATATGTGGGCTATAAGAATATGTTGAAGGCTAGCTGTATTGGGTGCAGATGACTGAACTACTCACTTTTGTGTCTGTGTCTGCAGGTATACAGACAAGGAGGCATACAAAGGTATGTCAATTGGTATTGGTATGTTATGCAGATCACATTTACCATCCTCCTTCCTACCTCGTCAATGAATAGCCCATAGGCCTCAACATTATGGACAAGGTATGTGTATGAAAACCATTATCAAAACAGTTGTTTTCATTTACATTCACAAAAACCAAGGTATGAATACTGTTGTGTGCATGTTTTGTTAATCATCTGTATAATGAAAACATTTTGGATTCACAGACTTCACACTCCCTACACCTCTGGTGAATATAACAGGTAACCTGTTTGATCACCATGCACTGCAAAATCATTCTGGCTATGGATACGGAGAACATCAACACATTAACATCAACACGCCAGGGGATATACCCACGTAGCCTATTTTGATATTTTTTTATTCTGCTTTGCCACTAAAATCATAACACTGAGATCTAAAATATTGTGTTGTTGTTATTGTGATGCGTATTATTATTATTATTAATAATAATAACAGGGGAGGGGGGTAGTTCAAACATTTACCCCAAAAGGTTCTTCAAAAGGTTCTTTGAGGATCCATTAAAAGGTGTTATTCTAATAACTTATAGGCTTTCCCCTACAGCTTCAATTTGAAGAACCCCTAAAGGATACTCCAGGAACCTTTTCTTTTTAGAGTGTATGGTGACCAGATGTCCCGGATTGAGCGGTGCAGTCCTGCATTTTAGCCCTTTGTCCCGCGTCCCATAACCAAACAATCATGTCCCGCATTTTATCAAAAAATGTTAACACCGCTAATTTACAAAAAAGGTAGATTTGTTCCGTATTTCAGTCAGACATTCCAATCTGTCTCTTTTGCAGCAGAGAGGAAGAGGCAAAGCGAGAGGTTTCACTTGCCAAAATCTGTCCAAAATAAGCCCAATGCGTTTCTATGGGCTTATTTTGGACCTTTTCGCCTGCCTTCCCACCTTCAGGACAATGACTGGGGGGATGCTGCCCCCAAAAATATTAATGTAGGCTACACTGTCCCGCAAAATCATCCCTTTGTCCCGCATTTGGGTATTTTAAATGTGGTTACCCTAAGTGTAACCCAGAACGATATGTGACCACTTGGTTTTGGCGAAACCGTTCTGCCGAGGACACCCATACCAAAGTGGCCACCCAAAGCCCAAGGAGCCTGACCCTCTCTGGACGTTGCTGTGGCCCTGCTTGGCAGTGGTGGAAAAAATACCCAATTGTCATACTTGAGTAAAAGTAAAGATACCTTAATAGAAAATAACTCAAATAAAAGTGAAAGTCACCCAGTAAAATACTAGTCGAGTGAAAGTCAAAGTATTTGGTTTTAAATATACACTACTGTTCAAAAGTTTGGGGTCATTTAGAAATGTCCTTGTTTTCGAAAGAAAAGCATTTTTTTTGTACATTAAAATAACATCAAATTGATCAGAAATACAGTGTAGACATTTTAATGTTGTAAATGGCTATTGTAGCTGGAAACGGCTGATTTTTAATGGAATATCTACATAGGCGTACAGAGGCCCATTATCAGCAACCATCAGTCCTGTGTTCCAATGGCACGTTGTGTTTGCTAATCCAAGTTTGTCATTTTAGAAGGCTAATTGATCATTAGAAAAGCCTTTTGCAATTATGTTAGCACAGCTGAAAACTGTTATGCTGATTAAAGAAGCAATAAAACTGGCCTTCTTGAGACTAGTTGAGTATCTGGAGCATCAGCAATTGTGGGTTCGATTACAGGCTAAAAATGGCCAGAAACAAATAACTTTCTTCTGAAACTAATCAGTCTATTCTTGTTCTGAGAAATGAAGGCTATTCCATGCGAGAAATTGCCAAGAAACTGAAGATCTTGTACAATGCTGTGTACTACTCCCTTCACAGAACAGCGCAAACTGTCTCTAACCAGAATAGAAAGAGGAGTGGGAGGCCTAGGTGCACAACTGAGCAAGAGGACAAATACATTAGTGTCTAGTTTGAGAAACAGGCGCCTCACAGGTCCTCAACTGGCAGCTTCATTAAATAGTACCCACAAAACACCAGTCTCAACGTCAACAGTGAAGAGGCGACTCCGAGATGCTGACCTTCTAGGCAGAGTTGCAAAGAAAAAGCCATATCTCAGACTCCCCATCTTAATATTTTATTTTTATTGGCCAGTCTGAGATATGGCTTTTTCTTTGCAACGCTGACTAGAAAGTCAGCATCCCGGAGTCGCCTCTTCACTGTTGACGTTGAGACTGGTGTTTCATGCGCCAAAACTCAAGAGTGCGACACTAGGCAGGATATATGCGTTGATTGAAACAAAATACAAGAAAGGCTAACCATCTGCTCTAATTTGCTCATGAAATAGTAATTCAAGAAGATCTAAATACATTTCCTATGAAACTGATTGAGATCAATCAAATGATTGACATGGAGATGCAGTTAGGAAGATTCACCGGTAAAAGGTGAATAATTATCATTCACTATGACAGTGATGATGGCCTATTTTGAAATTAGGTAACCTATGCCTATCTTGGAAAATGTTATTGAGACAATATGTGTGGGTATAGGCAGACGTTGCACTTGGAGGATGCATTTTATGCATATTCTATAATGATAGCCTATTTAAGTGGCTACATATGTGTGCTCCCTCACCCCAAAACAATTGCACTACACCACTGGACAGGCCTATGCGCGGAGAAATCCATATCGACTTATAATTGACAACTTCGAACGGAGCATAACACCTCACATCATTTCACTAGAACATCAAAAAAAGGACCACCACTGGATCATAATGGTTCAGTGGTAGTCAGGAACGTAAGCTACAACCTTTACCAGCTCCACAACGACCATGGTCTCACCTGAGTATTGATTTTCTCACTGATCTTCCCCCCTCCCAAGGTAACACCACGATCCTGGTCATTGTGGACCGCTTTTCAAAGTCCTGCCGCCTCCTTCCTCTGCCCGGTCTCCCCACGGCCCTACAAACTGCGGAGGCTCTGTTTACTCATCTCTTCCAGCACTACGGGGTACCAGAGGATGTAGTGTCTGACCAAGGTCCCCAGTTCATGTCTAGAGTCTGGAAGGCATTCATGGAACGTCTGGGGGTCTCGGTCAGCCTGACCTCTGGTTTTCACCCCGAGAGCAATGGGCAGGTGGAAAGGGTGAATCAAGATGTGGGTAGGTTCCTGCAGACCTACCGTCAGGACCGGCTGGGGGAGTGGTTGGTGTTCCTGCCATGGGCAGAATATGCTCAGAACTCTCTCCGCCACTCCTCCACTAACCTAACACCCTTCCAATGTGTTTTGGGTTACCAACCGGTCCTGGCACCGTGGCACCAGAGCCAGACCGAGGCTCCCGTGGTGGATGACTGGTTTCGGCGCGCGGAGGAGACTTTGGACGCTGCCCACATTCGCCTCCAGCGCGCCGTGCATCGTCAGAAGGCCATCGCTGACCGCCACTGTAGGGAGGCCTAAACTTGATCCTCGATTAGGAGAAACTACTATTACCATCGATTACTCCACTTTCAATTTAAATAAATCACAGACTGTCGGCCACACTTGATTCACTAAACTTTTACGATAGCCTGTAGGCAGACACGCCATAATGTCTCTTTTCTTTAGTAGAGTGTTCAAGTAGAGGAGTTGTAATGCCTTTATGGACTCGATTTTCTGCCTAAACAGAATTACATTTTTCCTCCATCTGTTCTTCCATTTTTTGCAATGTTGCAAACTAGCTAGCATACGGAAACCACTTTCTACAAATTGTGTCCTACCCAGTCGGAAAACCGTGATGAACATAATTTCAATGGGTGTGTGGGGGGAGGGTTCTTGAAATGTAACATCCAATCAAACTCTTGACTCTTTGAGCCAGCGGACCATTCAAACCGTTTTTGCAATACAAAATTCTCCAGACCTCCAAGGGACAACGACGTGATTTTAGAGGTATGGTAACCCGAGACCATCAGGCCTACAACCATGGTGTCATCAGCAAACTTAAAGATGGAGTTGGTGTCATGCAAAGCCACGCAGTCGTGGGTAAACAGGGAGTACAGCAGAGGGCTGAGGACGCACCCCTGGGGTGGGGGGCCCTGTGTTAAGAGTCAGTGGTGAGGAGGTGTTGTTGCCAATCCTCACAGCCTGTGGTCTGCCCGGCAGGAAGACCAGGATACAGTTGCAGAGGGTGGTGTCCAGAACCAGGGCTCTGAGCTTTTTGGCATCTTCTGTGGATCTGTTGGAGCGGTAGGCAAATTGGAGTGGTTCCAGTGTGCCTGGGATGCTGGCGTTGATGTGGGTCATGAGCAGCCTCTTGAAGCACTTCATGATGACCAGGGTGAGTGTGATGGGGCGCTAGTCTAACATTGTAAAGATATAGAGACCAGGCTGGCTTGTTTGGAGGGATAAACTCTGAAACAAGTACATAAATCAAAAGATAAGAGGTCATAGCAATCAATCATACACTGTAATCTCACACCGACATGATCTTGTGGACACAGTACAGTGCAACAATTCTCACTTTCTTGATGCAACATTTACCAATGAAACATGTGTCATTCTATTTTAGTGAATACAAAATACATTTCTGATTTTATTCTGATATGTCTGCCTTGTTTGGTGAGAGCGAGTGGCATAGGTTAGTGTGGATGACTGCTATGCTATAAACATAGTGTTATGTTCACAGTGGAGCTAATCTTCAGTATACACAGGATAGGTTACCATCTGTTGCCATGTATACTGTTCGCCCTCCTGTCTGTGTTCTGTAAATGCTACCTTTAGAGATGGCCGGCAGCATGGCAACATCTGTAATGTTAAAACAGCTTGCCAGTGACACACAAGCCCTGTTTACATGTCTGTCCCCAAGGCAGGATCCAGGTGGCATTGTGCAGACACTTTGCCTGCTATTGAGGCTAAAATATGATCTCATAGTAGCCTACAGACAGACTGTTCTCATATCAGACCTGGGTTCTAAATATCTTGATTCCTTGACATACAGTCTCAGAAAGACACGGCGGATGGAACCAAAAATCTCAAATTTGGACTAATGTCCATTGCTCGTGTTTCTTGGCCCAAGCAGGTCTCTTCTTATTATTAGTGTCCTTTAGTAGTGGTTTCTTTGCAGCAAAATCGACCATGAAGGCCTGATTCACACAGTCCCCTCTGAACAGTTGATGTTGAGATGTGTCTGTGACTTGAACTCTGTGAAGCATATATTTGGGCTGCAATTTCTGAACTTATCCTATGCAGCAGAGGAAACTCTGAGTCTTCCATGACAACTAGAAGTAGCTAGCTTAACCAGGGCAATCCTATCTATGCCGACTGGTTTCCCACTCTCTCCAACCAGTCCAGAATGCTGTATATTGACTTATTATACTGTTCTATGGTAGTAATAACACCCACAATGGTGTTAACTGGTATGAAGTGATAGTATTAGACACCATCAATTAAGGTCAAATTATCTACAAAACAATTAGCATTGCTAGCACAGCAGCAAGAGGCAGATTTTGAATGTTTTTTTTATTAAGATTTTTTAACATTTCTCTTTCTAATGTGTCTCGTGTACAGTTTTATGTATAAGGGACTCCTTATCAAAAGGTCTGTGAATGTTTCTGGCAAGAGGGACACCAAAACTTTGTGGTGATTTTTGAGGTTATGTCTCTTCTCTTATTGATCCCCATGCACCTGTGAGAGAGAACAACCCAGACATCTTTTTATACACGTAATCCCTTTTCAATATGCACTTTGTGTAATGATGGGAGGCTTGACTTTTCGGATACCATTCTAATGACTTGAATCTTGTTCTAGTGCTTCGCCCCGGAGCGTGTGAAAGTGTGCACTGACTGCACCTCTCTCTGTGTGATATGATAGTCTCTTTGCCAGACGCAACGCTTCATGGGGATTCAGCAGCTCATCTACCAGCTCTGTCTGTCGTCTGAGTGGCCACGCTTATCATGATTACTGAGAGCCAGGGTAGAGGACATTATGCCAGAAACTCATCCATCCTCTTCAACTCTAGTGGAGAGAAAATGAAGTAGACAGAACATCCACTCCAGCATGTTGTTAATTGTAGCACACAAGCAATATATGAAATGCTAAATATGAGCAGAAATATTTAGACAAGAGATGCACACTCGTTCTCTTACATTACAGATCTTCTGGATTGAAGTCTCCCTTATTGCTCTTATTTTTTAATGGGAAATGGCTGTTGATAAGATTGGAGCCGTTTTGTCTCAGCTTGGTGCCTGTCATCACAGCAGGCATCCTGTCATACCTCTCACTGTTAATAAACGGATGTGCTTGGGGAAACTCTCCCTGGACCACACAACTGCAACACCAGAGGAATTATGGAATATGACAATTACAAGTAAGTAAGGCTCCCCACTTACTCACTTTTTGTGTGAGAATAACATTGAAGAGTTAGAGATTAGAGAAATAAGGCGATATTTCATTTCACAGCAGCTCATTTGGCCATCATCCACATGAAAAAATCCTATAGTATATTATAGTATAAATACTATAGTATTCACTGTAGTGTTTTGTGGACTTTACTAAAGTCCGCAAAATACTACAGTGAATACTGTAGCATTTAATGTAGTATAGTGTAGTATGTACAGTTAACTATAGTATAAATACTGTAGTAAATGAAAACTGTAGTATATACTGTAGTATTTACTGTAGTGTTTTTGTTTACATTACTGTAGTATTTACTGTAGTGTTTTTATTTATTATCTTTGACATAGAAGTGGAGGCTTTCTCCTTCTGGAAACCTACTGGAGAAATACTAAAAGAGCACATTTTCCATAACCTGTAGGTAGTTGGGCTGGGGTCTGAATGGATAGTTCAGAGCTTCTGGTCTTTTCTATAACCTGTAGGTAGGTAGGTAGGTAGGTAGGTAAGTAAGTAGGTAGGACTGGAGCCTGGTTGGATAATTCAGAGCTTCTGCTCTTTTCTATCCATGTCATCTCATGGGATGAGAGGAGAAAGCAAGGCGGGCAGGGGGCAAGGTGGAAGGGCGGGTTAACTCAAGGCTTGGTATTAACGGTGCATTAGGGTCGGTGCTCATAGGTCAGAATCAAAACGTAATCGGCTAACTTATTTCCCAACATGATTTTAATAAAACACATTTTTATAAACTAAAATATATGAATGCTAAGAAGTAAGGCCTTTTAAAACAATCTTAGATTAGCTAAAATAAGAGGATAATAATATATATATTTTTTTTTATATAAAGGAAAGAAGAGTGCCTACGAGATGAGTTAAAAGTAGTTAGTGGGAGAGTAGTTAGAATAGTAAATGAATTTAGAAAGGAAAAAGTGCAAAGAACTGTTTGTAGATGCCAATAGTCTGTAATGTTTAGGATGTGGGAGGGGGAAGATATGAACCCAGATTAGGGTAAGGGTTGGGGGTAGGGGGTAGGGGATAGATGACATGTTAATTGGGGTTATGTTGTGTTTATAAGTGAGGTATGTTGATGTTGAGTGAGATGTGAGGTTGTGTTTGTGTCGGTCTGGCTTTGACTTCTGGAGCATGATTGACAGAGGTGTTTCTGTGGACCCTCGTGCTTCTTGTGTGGTTTTCTTGAGTAATGGGTTGTGGATTGCTCTGTTCAGGTATTTCTGTCCTATTATTGCTTGTCTGTCTTTGGTGGCCTTGATTCCGGATATACAATGGATGCACTGGTTGTTGATGTATATGGGTATTCTGAATGCACATTTTATTGCTTGGTTCTGGATTCTTTGCAGTCTGTTAATTTGTGGCGTGGAGGCTGTGATCCAGTCGGGTAGTGCGTATTCCAAGAATGATCTGATTTAGCTAAAATATACTTTTTAAATGGTTTCAGGTGCTGCTCAATGTTTCCTTCCACAAAGTGCTTTTAAATGATTGATCCTTTTTCGTCCTTCTCCCTCGATGTTCCCAATGTGGGTCGTCCACAATATGTTGCTCTCAAATGTAACCCAGAGGATTATGGGTTTCTTTGGTTTGAGGTTTGTATTTCTGGTGAATAGGATGCACTGTGTTTTTTTAAGGGTTTAGTTTCACTCGCCACTTGTTTGACCACTTTTCCATCTGTTCTAGGCACTGAGTTTTTTGGAGTCTAGTTGTGGACACTTGGAGCTGGTCCAGTAGCATAGGTCGTCTGCAAATTGTGATACCTGTCCAACAGAGGGTGGGGGGTAGTAAATGTCTGAGATGTAGAAGTGGGCTGAGGACTGCACCTTGAGGGACTACAGCTTCTGGGGTGAATGGCAGAGAGATGGCTGTGGAGATCTTGATTTTGATTTGGCGGTTATGGAGGAATCTTGAGATTATGTTTCTGATTGAGTGTGGGAGTTGGAGATTGGTGTCTGTTAGTCTATGGCGCAGTCCATTGTGCCACTTTTTATCAAATGCCTTTTCTACCAAAGTAAACAGCACAATAGTTTTTTCTTTATTTGAAAAATATTGTATGTTGTTGGTCTGTTTCTTCGGAAGCCTGCCTGGTGTACTCCAAGAAGGCCCCTATCTTCTACATGGCAGCTTATTCTGGCGGTGAGTACTCTTTCAAATATTTTCCCCACATGGCTGAGGATGCTGATTGGTCGATAGCTTGAAACATTCTGTCATTCTTTGCCAGGTTTGTGGAACATGGTGACGACTGCTGTTTTCCAGGGTTGTGGGAAGTGGCCGAGACATGAGGGGAAGAGGTTGGAGAGCAGGTGCAGGCATTCATCAGGTGCTTGCTGTAGTAGTCAGTTCTGGTGAGTGGCTGGTCTGCTGGTGCCAGGGAATAGGTAAGTGTCAGTTGAGAGGTAAGTGGTGTTTTTGTGATTGTTACAGCATGGATGAGTTGGTTGTCTACTGGAGCCAGGAGTGAGGTAAGTGTCAGATGGCAGGTGAGTGGTGTTGCTTTTTGTATTTCTCCATTACATTTTCTGGGGTCGTTGGGGCAGGAGTGCACATTTTGTAGATGTTATTTTCGTCGTAATTCTCTATAGGTTGGCCCTGGGACCTTAGTGTCGATATTGAGTTGTTATTTGTGTTTCCATTAATAGTATTTATTTTATGCCAGAAGGTGTGTGGGTTGGAGTCTTTGTCAAGCTGTTTGTAGAATGCATTCCATTTATTCTGGTAGTGCATGGTGTGTTTGATGTGGTTCTGGAGCTGGGTTATTTATGTTTTGGTCTGGGGGGGGATCTTGTCTTGATGGATTCTCGCCATCATTTTATTTTGTATTTGATAAGGTGGAGGAGGTGAGTTGGGAGTTGTTGTTGTGGTGGCCTGATGGTGGTTAGAAGGATGGTCTCCTCCCGGGCCTGGATGAGGACATTCCCCAGCCTCTCCGCCAGCTGATCCAGCATCTGGGGTTTCTCTGTGACTGTAATGTTTGTTATGTTGCTTGCGACACACTGTCTGTAGTTCTCCCAGTTTGTTTTCTTATAGTTGTATCTTTGTTTTGCAGATGCTGATTGAAGTTGGAGTGAAAAGGAGGCAAGAATGGGAAGGTGGTCACTTCCGATGTCATGGCTGACGGAAAAGCTGAGGAGTTTGGCAGCCAGGTCCAGAGAGCAGAGGACTAGGTCAAGGATATCTGCAGTGGAAGTGGAGGAGTGGATGTGCGTGGGCTCGTCGTTATTGATGATGGTGAGGTTTGTATTCTTGAGGATTTTCTTTCCCAGACTGGTTTGTGGTGTTACAGTTCAAATCTGTGTTTTTGTCATTAAAATCTCCCATGTGATTCGTTTTTCTGAGGCTGCTATTGTGGGTGGACAGTGACGTGGTGTGTGCATTTAAAATGACTCTTGCGGCTATGTACTCGTTATTGTTGAGCTTTTCTTTTGTGAAATCAAAAACAGCTTCAGAGTATTCAACACCTTCCTTTAAAAGCTGTGCCACACCCCCTCCAGGAATACGAAAACATGTGGTTGTGCTTAACAAAGTTTCATTTATGGAGGCTATCATCACATTGTTTTCTTGGAGTAATTGGATCAGTTCTTCTTGATTGCTTCTTATACCTCTGATGTTATTATGTAAAAAGATGGTTGGGGTAGCCATCTAGTTGAAAGGCAATAAAACTTTGAAAGGTGAGTAAAATGTGGTAAGACTGGTTAAGAGGTTAAAAAGTAGTGAGTCTCTTTAAAACCCCCAAAATAAAATGTAATCTTAAAAGTCTGAGTGCCTCATGATGCTGTCTAGGACACGCTTAAAGCTGCAATTTGTAACTTTTTGGGCGACCCGACCAAATTCACATAGAAATGTTAGTTATAGATCTCTCATTCTCATTGAAAGCAAGTCTAAGAAGCGGTAAATCTGTTCTATGTGTGCTATTTCTATCCTCCCACTCTTAAGTTTTGTTTTTGCGTCTTTTTCTGTCCGTTTTATACACCAGCTTCAAAACAGCTGAAAAAAAATGTGTTATGGAAAATATATTTCACAGCGGTTTAGATGGTACGATGATTCTTTACTGAAATTAGTCGACGTGGGCCGCTCCCAAGGACTGTGTGCTCTCGTTCTCCGTGACCGACGTGAGTAAGACATTTAAGTGTGCTAACCCTCGCAAGGCTGCCGGCCCAGACGACATCCCTAGCCGCGTCCTCAGAGCATGCGCAGACCAGCTGGCTGGAGTGTTTACGGACATATTCAATCTCTCCCTATCCCAGTCTGCTGTCCCCACTTGCTTCAAGATGTCCACCATTGTTCCTGTACCCAAAAAAGCAAAGGTAACTGAAATGACTATCGCCCCGTAGCACTCACTTCTATCATCATGAAGTGCTTTGAAAGGCTAGTCAAGGATCATATCACCTCCACCTTACTTGACACCTTAGACCCACTTCAATTTGCATACCGCTCCAATAGATCCACGGACGATGTAATCGCCATCGCGCTGCACACTGCCCTATCCCATCTGTACAAGAGGAATACCTATGTACGAATGCTGTTCATTGGCTAGAGCTCAGCCTTCAACACCATAGTACCCTCTGAGCTCATCATTAAGCTCGGAGCCCTGGGTCTGAACCCCGCAACTGGGTCCTGGACTTCCTGACGGGCCTCCCCCAGGTGGTGAAGTTAGGAAATAACACCTCCACTTCGCTGATCCTCAACACAGGGCCCCCACAAGGGTGCGTGCTCAGCCCCCTCCTGTACTCCCTGTTCACCCATGACTGCGTGGACAAGCACACCTCCAACTCAATCATCAAGTTTGCAGACAACACAACAGTAGTAGGCCTGATTACCAACAATGACAAGACATCCTACAGGGAGGAGGTGAGGGCCCTGGTGGACTTCAGGAGACAGCAGAGGAAGCACGCCCCCATTCACATCGACGGGGCCGCAGTGGAGAAGGTAAAAAGCTTCATGTTCCTCTGCGTACACATCACTGACAATCTGAAATGGTCCACCCACAAAGAGAGTGTGGTGAAGAAGGTGCAACAGTCCCTAACACCCTCACAAACTTTTCCAGATTAACCTTTGAGAGCATCCTGTCAGGCTGTATCACTGCCTGGTACGGCAACTGCACCGCCCGCAACCGCAGTGCTCTCCAGAGGGTGGTGCGGTCTGCCCAACTCATCACCGGGGGCACACTGCCTGCCTTCCAGGACACCTACAGCACCGGATGTCACAGGAAGGCCAAAAAGATCATCAACGACATCAACCACCCAAGCCAGGGCCTGTTCACCCTACAATCATCCAGAAGGCGAGGTCAGTACAGGTGCATCAAAGCTGTGACCGAGAGACTGAAAAACTGCTTCTATCTCAAGGCCATCAGACTGTTAAATAGCCATCACTAGCTGGCCTCCACCCAGTACCCTGCCCTGAGCTTAGTCACCGTCACGAGCCGGCTACCACCCAGTTACTCAACCCTGCACCTCAGAGGCTGCTGCCCTATGTACATAGACTAGAAATCACTGGCCACTTTAAGAAATGGAACACTAGTCACTTTAATAATGTTTACATATCTTGCATTACTCATATCATATGTATATACTGTATTCTATACTATTCTACTGTATCTTAGTCCATGCCGCTCTGTCATTGCTCGTCCATATAAATTATAAACTGTATTCTAGTCAGTGCCATCCTATTCAACTATTGCTGTATATATACTGTACCATTTGCCTTGATGACAGCTTTGCACACTCTTGGCATTCTCTCAACCAGCTTCATGAGGTAGTCACCTGGAATGCATTTCAATTAACAGGTGTGCCTTCTTAAAAGTTAATTTGTGGAATTTCTTTCCTTCTTAATGCGTTTGAGCCAATCAGTTGTGTTGTGACAAGGTAGGGGGGTACTTTGAAAGTTTCTTCAAGTGCAGTCGCAAAAACCATCAAGCGCTATGATGAAACTGGCTCTCATGAGGCCACCACAGGAATGGAAGACCCAGAGTTACCTCTGCTGCAGAGGATAAGTTCATTAGAGTTACCAGCCTCAGAAATTGCAGCCCAAATAAAAGTCACAGACACATCTCGACATCAACTGTTCAGAGGGGACTGTGTGAATCAGGCCTTCATGGTCGAATTGCTGCAAAGAAAGCACTACTAAAGGACACCAATAATAAGAAGAGACCTGCTTGGGCCAAGAAACACGAGCAACGGACATTAGGCCGGTGGAAATGTGTCCTTTGGTCTAGAGTCCAAATTGGAGATTTTTGGTTCCAACCGCTGTGTCTTTGTCAGACGCGGTGTGGGTGAACGGATGATCTCTGCATGTGTAGTTCCCACCGTAAATCATGGAGGAGGAGGTGTTTTGGTGTGGGGGTGCTTTGCTGGTGTCACTGTCTGTGATCTATTTAGAATTCAAGGCACACTTAACCAGCATGGCTACCACAGCATTCTGCAGCGATATGCCATCCCATCTGGTTTGGGCTTAGTGGGACTATAATTTGTTTTTCAACAGGACGTTTACGTTTACTGCTCTAATTACGTTGGTAACCAGTTTATAATAGCAATAAGGCACCACAGGGGTTTCTGATATATGGCGTTGCGTCGTACCTAAGAACAGCGTTGCGTCGTACCTAAGAACAGCCCTTAGGCATGGTATATTGCCATATACCACACCTCCTCGGGCCTTATTGCTTAAATACAGCTGTGGAAAAAATTAAGAGACCACTGCAAATTTTTCTTCAATCAGCTTCTCTACATGTATGACAGCCATTCCATTCCAGTGTCTGTTGAATTCCAACACAGGCACACCCCATTCTACTGAATTAGGTACTGATTAGGTGATCACATGAACCAAATCTTAATTAATGAGGAAAAGTATAAAAATCCCTACTGTGGTCATCACTATCCTCTTGCAATAGGACCAGCTGGATGGCAAAAACAGTGCTAATAGTACCTCAAAAGTAATATTTAAAAAGATAATAACTATTGACCATGCCAAAATGAAAGTTTTGAGTGAGGAAAAGAAGGGTTCAATTCTGGCTTTACTGGCAGAGGGATACAGTGAGCGTCAGGTTGCTTCCATCCTTGAAATTTCTAAGACGGCGGTTCATAAGGACAAGGTCAAGCAGCAGACATTGGGGACAACAAAGCTACAGACCGGCAGAGGGCGAAAACGACTCTCTTCTGACTGGGATGACCGCCAACTCATTCGAATGTCACTCAACAACCGTAGGATGACATCAAGTGACCTACAAAAAGAATGGCAAATGGCAGCTGGGGTGAAGTGCACGGCGAGGACGGTTTGAAACAGGCTCCTAGGGGCAGGGCTGAAGTCGTGCAAAGCTAGAAAAAAGCTCTTCATCAATGATAAGCAAAGAAGAGCCTGGCTGAGTTTTGCAAAAGACCATAAGGATTGGACCGAAGAGGACTGGAGTAAGGTCACCTGGAGAGGCCTACAAGCCACAGTGTCTCGCACCCACTGTGAATTTTGGTGGAGGATCGGTGATCATCTGGGGGTGCTTCAGCAAGGCTGGAATCGGGCAGATTTGTCTTTGTGAAGGACACATGAATCAAGCCACGTACAAGGTTGTCCTGGAAAAAAACTTGCTTCCTTTTGCTCTGACATTGTTCCCCAACTCTGAGGATTGGTTTTTCCAGCAGGACAATGCGCCATGCCACACAGCCAGGTCAATCAAGGTGTGGATGGAGGACCACCAGATCAAGACCCTGTCATGGCCAGCCCAATCTCCAGACCTGAACCCCATTGAAAACTTCTGGAATGTGATCAAGAGGAAGATGGATGGTCACAAGCCATCAAACAAAGCCGAACTGCTTGAATTTTTGCGCCAGGAGTGGCATAAAGTCACCCAACATCAATGTGAAAGACTGGTGGAGAGCATGCCAAGACGCATGAAAGCTGTGATTGAAAATCAGGGTTATTCCACAAAATATTGATTTCTGAAGTTAAAACGTTAGCATTGTGTTGTTTAAAAATGAACATGAACTTATTTTTTTTGCATTATTCGAGGTCTGACAACACTGCATCTTTTTTGTTCTTTTGACCAGTTGTCATTTTCTGCAAATAAATGCTCTAAATGACAATATTTTTATTTGGAATTTGGGAGAAATGTTGTCAGTAGTGTATAGAATAGAAACACATACCTATAAATAGTAAAACCAGAGAAACTGATAATTTTGCAGTGGTCTTTTAATTTTTTCCGCAGCTGTATATACACACACAATAACATCTGCTAAATATGTGTATGCGACCAATACAATTTGATTTGATTTGAAGTATTAGAATTTTAGCAACTAGGAATTGGCAGAGCGATTTCTGCATAGTGCACCTTTAAGCATCTCCTCATCTTCCAGATCTGTTTCAGGTCCTCCTTTAAGTGAGTTCTGTTCTTGGAGGTGTCTTTCACAGGGGCTGGGAGCTGGTGTGGTGGGCTTGGTGGAGGTGGGGTTGGTGGTGGTGATGATGGGGTTGGTGGTGGTGGTGGTAGTGGTAGTGGTGGTGAGGGCTATATACTGTAGGTGGGACAGTGTTTGGAGACTGACGAGTGAGGGCCGCCACAGTTGGCACATTTTGCATCTTTCTTGTCATTGGGGCACTCTGTGGTGGTGGTTTTCTGCACAGCGTAAACATCTGACCTGGTTATTGCAGTGTGGATATGTGGTTGAACTGTTGGCATTTGTAGCACTGTTTGATGGTGGTAGGTGGCCGTGTCTTTTCCACCCTTTAGTGGATGTAGAACACAGTAGGCCTGCTGCGTTCTCTGTGTTAGTGAGTTGGATGCGGATAAAAGTTGTTAGTTGTTGGTTGGTTCTGCTAATTATTCTGTGTGCTTTTGTAGTGTGGATACTTTGCCTTTGGAATTCTTCTTCTATGTCTTGTGTGGTGATGTCAACCTGTAGGCTTTTAATTATCAGTTGTTTTGTTGGTCTGTCTTGTTGGGTAGTGATTGTGTTTCCTTTCTGTCTTGCCAGCCTGTAGGTGAGCTGTGACTCATTGAAGGCTCCCTCAGGCCAGGGGGAGAGGAGGGAGGGAGTTCAATGAGTGGATGTCTTTGGGGAAGATAAGAAGGCCACCTCTTCTCACGTGCACCAGTTTCTGAAGTTAAATGTTGGGCTTGCATCTTAGGATCTCATTATGTATATTTTTATTGGATATGTAGGTTTGACTGTTGAACTTGTCCAGTACCACTGGGGATAAGTTGTTGGTGTTGCTTGTAACCTGAGAGGGAAGACAATATATTCACTATACTTGGCATGTAAGTTTCTCACTTATGGGTGGCACAAATTGTGATATGGGGAGGGGAATGGGCTCGGTTTATGCAAATCAAATACTGTATTATTTTACAATAGTAAAAACAAAGTGTAGTGTTTTTGCAGACTGTAGTGTTTTTGAGGATAATACTTTAGTATTTGCTATAGTATTCTATAGTATACTACAACATTCTATTGCAGGGATGGGGAACTTTGATGGAGGTGGGGGCCACAAAAGTTCTGAACTCATGAGGGGCCGGTCTGCGTACCCACATCCATATCCCCTTCCTACCTTGCAAGCAAAAGATTTTGCAGTTTTACAGCACATTTTCTGCAATTCTACACATTTTGCCATAAGGTGGAGAGAAATGTTTGCAGTTTTCAATATGATATCTGAGTGAGAGTGACTAACAAAATTAAATGGGAGAGCCCCCGGTTGGTAATTTGACCATGATAATTACAAGTTTAGGTAGCTGGCCGCTAGACTAACTTACCAATCTAAAAACATTTTGCTGACTGACAGTGACTGACATAAAATGAGAAAAACTGCTGATGCACAACCAAATTTCTAAATTGCACCTTGTGTATTCTACTATTCTAACTCACAACAGTAAGTTGAGACCCCAACTGACTTGGGGGGGAATTGATCTGGGGGCCTACAAAAGGGGTTGCCAGTTGCCCATCCCCAAAAAAGTATGAAAATGTATTCACTCACTACTGTAAGTCGCTCTGGATAAGAGCATCTGCTAAATGACTAAAATGTAAATGTTCTATAGTAAGTACTATACATTATTTAGGGATACTACAGTGTTTAGTATAGTATTCTACAGTATACTACCACCTCCACACACAAACACACACACACACACACACGCTTGTGATGTGGAGGACATTGTGTGTTTGTCTATAACTGGAGGAGTCAGTTGTGCTATTCTCTCCTTTCAGCTGAAAGGTGCAGCAGCAGGGCATCGGCCAGTCTAAATGCCACATCTGCCAATGCCAAGGCTTGCCTACAGCGCACAGTGACATCGCCATAATGGCAGTGACTGCATGGCTCTATTTAGCCACTCCATGATAAAGTCCCCCTCTATAGTCACATCTCAATGAGGTCACACAATACCTGTTGTCCTGTTGTCAATCCGGTAGTGCAGCGACTCTCTACAAAGAATGAACACATCAGCGCTGTGTGCGCATGCGTGTGGAGATAACAGAGTGTTGTATCTCAACTGGACACTCTCTCAGCCAGCGGCTAGGCTAGGCTCCATCTCTCCACGCCCCATTCGGCTTCTCTCCCCCCTCCCAGTCATCTCACACTCAAAATATAATTATCCCCTATTTTGTTCAGCTGGCATCATGCGTTCAATTTGGCCTCTGTCTCTGTTCTCTCACCTTGTAAAGTGGCAGTGTGTTACTGTGGCTCTGTGGAATCTTGAGTACATCCCAAACGGCACCCTATTCTCTATATAGTGCACTACTTTGACCAAAAGTAGTTCACTATGTAGAGAATAGGGTGCCATTTGGGACACAACACAATTGTCTCTTTATTCACCCACATCATTGTGTTGTGGAATGTAAAAAGAAACATATGGTGAGAGGGATTGGATTGTTACGTAACATAACATAGTTTATCTATAATTCAGATCCACTTAAAAATGCCAAGATCGGAAGTTTGCTGCCATACAGTTGACACTGTAAAGTGCATTTTCCATACGTAAGTGTACTCCATATTTGTCATCATGCACCATAGCTCATTTGCCTGACTTATGAGGAGAACATATTAACTTAAAATGAAGAGGGAAAAGGGAGGCGAGAGAAATGTGACAGTTATTGAGGGATTATGCGCCATCATTGACATTTGCAGAACATTTTTAGAGCTGTATTCATTCATCTGGTGAATTACTCCTTTTTTAGCTCATAATCAGCCCGCCGCGGATCAGCTTCAACGCTTCAGCTCATGTAAAATGTATTTCATGCTTCAGCTTTCATATAAGCAGACATGAAGAAGCACTCAGACAGTGAATGTGTAAGATAGCCATGAGGCGGTTGGAGTGGTAAATTCGAGGTCATCATTCGGGGTTAATAGACCTTAGTTGAACAAAAGGGGATTTTAATCACCAGACCAGTTAACAACAATATTGTAAGAGAACATTTAAGCATTAAAAGACAATCTGGTACTATTTTGCATGCTTCCTCGGTTTTACGTTACATACCAAGACTCTCACAATGACTGACCTGTTGCTGGCGAGAGAATTGAATCATACACCGAGCCTATTTATATGGAGGACAGCACATTATTAATATGTTAATACCTCCTGTCAATTCTCCCCGGGTTCTGATTAAATAATGAAATGACTTGATCTTCTGGAGCACTCCGTCATCAGAATAAGGGTTAAACTATTTGAGAACGTTGTATAATTTCAATTGCACTTACAGTTGAAGTCGGAAGTTTACATACACCTTAGCCAAATACATTTAAACTCAGGTTTTCACAATTCCTGACATTTAATCCTAGTAAAACTTCCCTGTCTTAGGTCAGTTAGGATCACCACTTTATTTTAAGAATGTGAAATGTCAGAACAATAGTAGAGAGAATGATTTATTTCAGCTTTTATTTATTTCATCACATTCCTAGTGGGTCAGAAGTTTACATACACTCAATTCGTTTTGGTAGCATTGCCTCAAACGTTTTGGGTAGCCTTCCACAAGCTTCCCACAATAGGTTGGGTGAATTTTGGCCCATTCCTCCTGACAGAGCTGGTGTAACTGAGTCAGGTTTGTAGGCCTCCTTGCTCGCACATGCTTTTTCAGTTCTGCCCACACATTTTCTATAGGATTGAGGTCAGGGCTTTGTGATGGCCACTCCAATACCTTGACTTTGTTGTCCTTAAGCCATTTTGCCACAACTTTGGAAGTATGCTTGGGGTCATTGTCCATTTGGAAGACCCATTTGCGACCAAGCTTTAACTTCCTGACTGATGTCTTGAGATGTTGCTTCAATATATCCACATAATTTTCCTTCCTCATGATGCCATCTATTTTGTGAAGTGCACCAGTCCCTCCTGCAGCAAAGCACCCCCACAGCATGATGCTGCCACCCCCGTGCTTCACGGTTGGGATGGTGTTCTTCAGCTTGCAAGCAGCCCCCTTTTCCTCCAAACATAACAATGGTCATTATGGCCAAACAGTTCTATTTTTGTTTCATCAGACCAGAGGACATTTCTCCAAAAAGTATGATCTTTGTCCCCATGTGCAGTTGCAAACCGTACTCTGGCTTTTTTATGGCGGTTTTGGAGCAGTGGCTTCTTCCTTGCTGAGCGGCCTTTCAGGTTATGTCGATATAGGACTCGTTTCACTGTGGATATAGATACTTTTGTACCTGTTTCATCCAGCATCTTCACAAGGTCCTTTGCTGTTGTTCTGGGATTGATTTGCACTTTTCGCACCAAAGTACGTTCATCTCTAGGAGACAGAACGTGTCTCCTTCCTGAGCGGTATGACGGCTGCGTGGTCCCATTGTGTTTATACTTGCATACTATTGTTTGTACAGATGAACGTGGTACTTTCAGGCGTTTGGAAATTGCTCCCAAGGATGAACCAGACTTGTGGAGGTCAAAATTTTTTTTCTGAGGTCTTGGCTGATTTCTTTTGATTTTCCCATGATGTCAAGCAAAGAGGCACTGAGTTTGAAGGTAGGCCTTGAAATACATCCACATGTACACCTCCAATTGACTCAAATGATGTCAATTAGCCTATCAGAAGCTTCTAAAGCCATGACATCATTTTCTGGAATTTTCCAAGCTGTTTAAAGGCACAGTCAACTTAGTGTATGTAAACTTCTGACCCACTGGAATTGTGATACAGTGAATTATAAGTGAAATAATCTGTCTGTAAACAATTGTTGGAAAAATTACTTGTGTCATGCACAAAGTAGATGTCCTAACCGACTTGCCAAAACTATAGTTTGTTAACAAGAAATTTGTGGAGTGGTTGAAAAACGAGTTTTAATGACTCCAACCTAAGTGTATGTAAACTTCCGACTTCAACTGTAGTATCAGGACAGTGCCTCATACGCCTTTAATGTCAAGCTTTTTATTTCCATGCCACTGAACATAGGAATAGGGTGCCACTTGCATGTTGTCTTAGGTCACACAGCTGCTCCTTGGCCCTAGCTGTGTGCGCCCATATGTTGGACATTAGAATATTATCCTACTTTTTAAATCACTCAAAAACCATGAGCTGACTCATGTTATGGAGCATGTTTTCATGTTCAAGGAGCTTAGTTATCCCAGGGAGACTTCCTGTCCCTCATGCTGGGTAGGCGGGCCATCTCCGTCACCCGGAGTGTGTCTGTCTGGGAAAGGGGAAGGAAGGGGAATCTGAAAATGATGAATGTGCATATGTTGCATACAAGAGCTGGCAAACAACTGGAGACGGGTTCAATGCTTGAAAAATATATAATCTCCCTAAAAGTCCTCTGTATACAAGTCTCCAAAGATACATTTCTCTAATCGCACACATGCACACACACACACACACAAACAGAGATAATAACACAGGTCCACAGAACACAGAGCTGTCCTCGAAGGCAGGAAATCCACAGGTTCCTCTCTTCTCACTCTTACTTACCTCGCTGGATAAATGTAACTGCCCATTTCCTTTTTAATAACTCATTAAAATAACACATTGCCGTCTCTGTAACTGGCCCCTCAGATCCCTCACTGTAACCACATATCCATCCACAGTTTTTATGCAAGTAAAGTCATAACAAATAAAATAAAATCACAACAGCTGTGATAGAAACAAGAAGTTTCAGTACAATTTTATAATAATTTGTTCGTTCCCCACAAAAGGGCTTTATTACAGACAGAAATACTCCTCAGTTTCATCAGCTTTCTGGTTGGCTGGTCTCAGGCGATCCCGCAGGTGAAGAAGCCGGATGTGGAAGTCCTGGGCTGGCATGGTTACAAGTGGTCTGTGTTTATGAAGCAGGTTGGAACAACATTGGAGGCAGCTTATGGTAGAGAAATTAACATTAAATTCTCTGGCAACAGCTCTGGTGGACATTCCTGCATTCCTGCAGCACATTTTAGAGTGGACTTGTATTGTCCCCAGCACAAGGTGCACCTGTGTAATGATCATGCTGTTTAATCAGCTTCTTGATATACCACACCTGTCAGGTAAGCATAAGCCTAGATATTTCAGAATGTATCTATTACCTCCAACATCTAGAACTAGTTTAGGTGCCAACAGATCCTGGGAGAATTAAAAACTCTAATGCGAAGCCAGATATACAGTGGGGAAAAAAAGTATTTAGTCAGCCACCAATTGTGCAAGTTCTCCCACTTAAAAAGATGAGAGAGGCCTGTAATTTTCATCATAGGTAAACGTCAACTATGACAGACAAAATGAGAAAAAAAATTCCAGAAAATCACATTGTAGGATTTTTTTATGAATTTATTTGCAAATTATGGTGGAAAATAAGTATTTGGTCAATAACAAAAGTTTCTCAATACTTTGTTATATACCCTTTGTTGGCAATGACACAGGTCAAACGTTTTCTGTAAGTCTTCACAAGGTTTTCACACACTGTTGCTGGTATTTTGGCCCATTCCTCCATGCAGATCTCCTCTAGAGCAGTGATGTTTTGGGGCTGTCGCTGGGCAACACGGACTTTCAACTCCCTCCAAAGATTTTCTATGGGGTTGAGATCTGGAGACTGGCTAGGCCACTCCAGGACCTTGAAATGCTTCTTACGAAGCCACTCCTTCGTTGCCCGGGCGGTGTGTTTGGGATCATTGTCATGCTGAAAGACCCAGCCACGTTTCATCTTCAATGCCCTTGCTGATGGAAGGAGGTTTTCACTCAAAAGCTCACGATACATGGCCCCATTCATTCTTTCCTTTACACGGATCAGTCATCCTGGTCCCTTTGCAAAAAAACAGCCCCAAAGCATGATGTTTCCACCCCCATGCTTCACAGTAGGTATGGTGTTCTTTGGATGCAACTCAGCATTCTTTGTCCTCCAAACACGACGAGTTGAGTTTTTACCAAAAAGTTCTATTTTGGTTTCATCTGACCATATGACATTCTCCCAATCCTCTTCTGGATCATCCAAATGCACTCTAGCAAACTTCAGACGGGCCTGGACATGTACTGGCTTAAGCAGGGGGACACGTCTGGCACTGCAGGATTTGAGTCCCTGGCGGCGTAGTGTGTTACTGATGGTAGGCTTTGTTACTTTGGTCCCAGCTCTCTGCAGGTCATTCACTAGGTCCCCTCGTGTGGTTCTGGGATTTTTGCTCACCGTTCTTGTGATCATTTTGACCCCATGGGGTGAGATCTTGCGTGGAGCCCCAGATCGAGGGAGATTATCAGTGGTCTTGTATGTCTTCCATTTCCTAATAATTGCTCCCACAGTTGATTTCTTCAAACCAAGCTGCTTACCTATTGCAGATTCAGTCTTCCCAGCCTGGTGCAGGTCTACAATTTTGTTTCTGGTGTCCTTTGACAGCTCTTTGGTCTTGGCCATAGTGGAGTTTGGAGTGTGACTGTTTGAGGTTGTGGACAGGTGTCTTTTATACTGATAACAAGTTCAAACAGGTGCCATTAATACAGGTAACGAGTGGAGGACAGAGGAGCCTCTTAAAGAAGAAGTTACAGGTCTGTGAGAGCCAGAAATCTTGCTTGTTTGTAGGTGACCAAATACTTATTTTCCACCATAAATTGCAAATAAATTCATTAAAAATCCTACAATGTGATTTTCTGGATTTTTTTTCTCAATTTGTCTGTCATAGTTGACGTGTACCCATGATGAAAATTACAGGCCTCTCTCATCTTTTTAAGTGGGAGAACTTGGACAATTGGTGGCTGACTAAATACTTTTTTTCCCCACTGTATCACATTATAACCCCAAGTCATAAGACTGCTAAATATACTGAACAAAAATATAAAAGTGTTGGTCCTATGTTTCATGAGCTGAAATAAAAGATCCCAGAAATGCTCACTAACAGGGATGTAACATTTGAGAGCCATTTCTGGGATCTTTTATTTCAGCTCATGAAACATAGGACCAACACATTACATGTTGCGTTTATATTTTTGTTCAGTATATTTAGCAGTCTTATGACTTGGGGTTATATTGTGACATCTCTGGCTTCGCATTAGAGTTTTTAATTCTCCAAGGATCTGTTGGCACCTAAACTAGTTTTAGATGTTGGAGGTAATAGATACATTCTGAAATATCTAGGCTTATGCTTATTCTTCCATGTTTCTCAAGGCTTGAGATTCCTCGAAGTAACCCCTATTTGTCGGTGTTGCTTTGCATTGTTTGAGCACAGCTCACAGTAGAACTGGGCTGGCAGTGTGTCCCTATTGTATGGCTGAATAGTTAAGAGGCCTACCAACCATGGGGTATGTTGGCTTAGAGAAGGTTAAGGCTAGGGGAATGTAGAGGTTGGTAACAGACGACAGGGCTTGGGTACAGCTTAAGCTTTACACAAAGTAGCATATTATTATTAACAGACTTTAACTTCGTTTTGCAGTAAGTCAGTGGCGAACTGTGGCTGTTGGACCTAGGCCTTCAGTGGGGGGAAATATCTTCCAACACCAGCATCACTTAATGCCCCCAACTGAATCAAACAGGCATGAGGCTGAACCAGGCCTCAATGTACTCTTGCACTACTGGAAAACACAGATGTTTTGAAAACAGTTCCATAGTAGACTAGTCATACAGTGGGGAAAAAAAGTATTTAGTCAGCCACCAATTGTGCAAGTTCTCCCACTTAAAAAGATGAGAGAGGCCTGTAATTTTCATCATAGGTAAACGTCAACTATGACAGACAAAATGAGAAAAAAAATCCAGAAAATCACATTGTAGGATTTTTTATGCATTTATTTGCAAATTATGGTGGAAAATAAGTATTTGGTCAATAACAAAAGTTTCTCAATACTTTGTTATATACCCTTTGTTGGCAATGACACAGGTCAAACGTTTTCTGTAAGTTTTCACAAGGTTTTCACACACTGTTGCTGGTATTTTGGCCCATTCCTCCATGCAGATCTCCTCTAGAGCAGTGATGTTTTGGGGCTGTTGCTGGGCAACACGGACTTTCAACTCCCTCCAAAGATTTTCTATGGGGTTGAGATCTGGAGACTGGCTAGGCCACTCCAGGAACTTGAAATGCTTCTTACGAAGCCACTCCTTCGTTGCCCGGGCGGTGTGTTTGGGATCATTGTCATGCTGAAAGACCCAGCCACATTTCATCTTCAATGCCCTTGCTGATGGAAGGAGGTTTTCACTCAAAATCTCACGATACATGGCCCCATTCATTCTTTCCTTTACACGGATCAGTCGTCCTGGTCCCTTTGCAGAAAAATAGCCCCAAAGCATGATGTTTCCACCCCCATGCTTCACAGTAGGTATGGTGTTCTTTGGATGCAACTCAGCATTCTTTGTCCTCCAAACACGACGAGTTGAGTTTTTACCAAAAAGTTCTATTTTGGTTTCATATGACCATATGACATTCTCCCAATCCTCTTCTGGATAATCCAAATGCACTCTAGCAAACTTCAGACAGGCCTGGACATGTACTGGCTTAAGCAGGGGGACACGTCTTGCAATGCAGGATTTGAGTCCCTGGCGGCGTAGTGTGTTACTGATGGTAGGCTTTGTTACTTTGGTCCCAGCTCTCTGCAGGTCATTCACTAGGTCCCCCCGTGTGGTTCTGGGATTTTTGCTCACCGTTCTTGTGATCATTTTGACCCCACGGGGTGAGATCTTGCGTGGAGCCCCAGATCGAGGGAGATTATCAGTGGTCTTGTATGTCTTCCATTTCCTAATAATTGCTCCCACAGTTGATTTCTTCAAACCAAGCTGCTTACCTATTGCAGATTCAGTCTTCCCAGCCTGGTGCAGGTCTACAATTTTGTTTCTGGTGTCCTTTGACAGCTATTTGGTCTTGGCCATAGTGGAGTTTGGAGTGTGACTGTTTGAGGTTGTGGACAGGTGTCTTTTATACTGATAACAAGTTCAAACAGGTGCCATTAATACAGGTAACGAGTGGAGGACAGAGGAGCCTCTTAAAGAAGAAGTTACAGGTCTGTGAGAGCCAGAAATCTTGCTTGTTTGTAGGTGACCAAATACTTATTTTCCACCATAATTTGCAAATAAATTCATAAAAAATCCTACAATGTGATTTTCTGGATTTTTTTTCCTCAATTTGTCTGTCATAGTTGACGTGTACCTATGATGAAAATTACAGGCCTCTCTCATCTTTTTAAGTGGGAGAACTTGCACAATTGGTGGCTGACTAAATACTTTTTTTCCCCACTGTACCTATGACTTGGCGTCTATGTGGTAGTGTTTATTAGTCAGTCTGTGTAACGTCTCACTAAGGCACCTCCATAAACATACACATGGCGTGAAGAAAGAGGATAGAGAGGGGATCAAATCCTGTATAAGTCTCCACTAATTTATGGCACCTAGTTACTGGCACTTGTGTTTAGATAGGGCAGTAAACAGAGAGCTAGGTCTGAGGTGCCAGACTAATAGATTTACTGAAGAGCTAGATGAACCAGCAAATAGGGCTCAGTCTCCTCTCACTTCCATTAGTGTTCCTGGTAGGGTGTTTTTGCCAGGAATTGTGTTTTGAAAACTGTTCCAACTACATAAAATGATTTTCTATCACAACACTGTATATCAAGTGTACTCGTTTAAAAATTGGAACACCACTTGTAGCTTGGACTGTACATAACGTAAGGCCCTTCCAATGCCTTACTGGTCACTGTGATGTAAAAGTTATTTGAATTATACTCTGTAAACAAAATAATGAACTGTACACCTCACAGTTCAGAAGAGTGATTGGTCACCAGTGTGGGTAATGAATCATGTGAGGTATACACTGAGTGTACAAAACATTAAGCACCTGCTCTTTGCATGACAGACTGACCAGGTGAATCCAGGTGAAAGCTATGATCCTGTATTGATGTCACTTGTTAAATCCACTTCAAATCAGTGTAGATGAAGGGGAAGAGACAGGATAAACAGTCAATTTTAAGCTTTGAAACAATTGAGACATTGTGTATGTGTACCATTCAGAGGGTGAATGGGCAAGACAAAATATTTAAGTGCCTTTGAACGGGGTATGGTAGCAGGTGCCAGGCGCACCGGTTTGAGTGTGTCAAGAAGTGCAATGCTGCTGGGTTTTTCACGCTCAACAGTCTCCTGTGTGTATCAAGAATGGTCCACCACCCAAAGGACATCAAGCCAACGGCAGGCCAGTGGTCGAAAACGGGTCACTGATGAAAGAGGACAAAGGAGGCTGACACAAATTGTTCAGAGCACTACAGTTAGTCAACTGACAGTCACTGACAGTAACATTGGTGCCCAAAGACCCATAAAAGAATGAACAACTCGTTGTATATTGACACGAATGGGGTATGGCAGCTGACGACCTTACAGAGTTCCACTTCTTTTGGCAAAAAAAAATTAACTCCGGTTACAGTGGGCTAAGGAATGAAAACACTGGACACTGGAGAATTTTGCATGGTCTGATGAATCCTGGTTCCTGCTGATGGGAGGAATAGGGTATAGAGAAAACCACATGAGTACAGTGGCTTGCGAAAGTATTCACCCCCCTTGGCATTTTTCCTATTTTGTTGCCTTACAACCTGGAATTACAATACATTTTTGGGGGGTTTGTATCATTTGATTTACACAACATGCCTACCACTTTGAAGATGAAAATACTTTTTTTTGTGAGTCAAACAAGAAATAAGACAAAAAAACTGAAAACATGAGCGTGCATAACTATTCACCCCTCCCAAAGTCAATACTTTGTAGGGCCACCTTTTGCAGCAATTACAGTTGCAAGTCTCTTGGGGTATGTCTCTATAAGTTTGGCACATCTAGCCACTGGGATTTTTGCCCATTCTTCAAGGCAAAACTGCTCCAGCTCCTTCAAGTTGGATGGGTTCCGCTGGTGTACAGCAATCTTTAAGTCATATCACAGATTCACATTTGGATTGAGGTCTGGGCTTTGACTAGGCCATTCCAAGACATTTAAATGTTTCCCCTTAAACCACTTGAGTGTTGCTTTAGCAGTATGCTTAGGGTCATTGTCCTGCTGGAAGTTGAACCTCCGTCCCAGTCTCAAATCTCTGGAAGAGTGAAACAGGTTTCCCTCAAGAATTTCCCTGTATTTAGCGCCATCCATCATTCCTTCAATTCTGACCAGTTTCCCAGTCCCTGCCGATGAAAAACATCCCCACAGCATGATGCTACCACCACCATGCTTCACTGTGGGGATGGTGTTCTCGGGTGATGAGAGGTGTTGGGTTTGCACCAGACATAGCGGTTTCCTTGATGGCCAAAAAGCTCTATTTTGGTCTCATCTGACCAGATGTTTCGGGAGTCTCCCACAGGCCACTCTTCCGTAAATCCCAGCTCTGTGGAGTGTACGGCTTAAAGTGGTCCTATGGACAGATACTCCAATCTCCGCTGTGGAGCTTTGCAGCTCCTTCAGGGTTATCTTTGGTCTCTTTGCTGCCTCTCTGATTAATGCCCTCCTTGCCTGGTCCGTGAGTTTTGGTGGGCGGCCCTCTCTTGGCAGGTTTGTTGTGGTGCCATATTCTTTCCATTTTTTTAATAATGGATTTAAATGGTGCTCCGTGGTATGTTCAAAGTTTCTGATATTTTTTTATAACCCAATCCTGATCTGTACTTCTCCACAACTTTGTCCCTGACCTGTTTGGAGAGCTCCTTGGTCTTCATGGTGCCGCTTGCTTGGTGGTGCCCCTTGCCTAGTGGTGTTGCAGACTCTGGGGCCTTTCAGAACAGGTGTATATATACTGAGATCATGTGACAGATCATGTGACACTTAGATTGCAAATAGGTGGACTTATGTGACTTCTGAAGGTAATTGGTTGCACCAGATCTTATTTAGAGGCTTCATAGCAAAGGGGGTGAATACATATGCACGCACCACTTTTCCGTTATAAATTTTTTGTTAAAGTTATTTTTTTCATTTCACTTCACCAATTTGGACTATTTTGTGTATGTTCATTAAATGAAATAAAAATAAAAATCAATTTAAATGACAGGTTGTAATGCAACAAAATAGGAAAAACGCCAAGGGGGATGAATACTTTTGCAAGGCACTGTACATGCATTCATCATGCTGCGTGTCAACATGGCAGGCTGTTGGTGGTGGTGTGATGGTGCAGTGTGTGTTTTCATGGCAGACATTGGGCCCCTTGATTAAAGTGGAGCAACGTTTGAATGCCACAGGATATCTGAACATCATTGCTAATCAGGTGCATCCCTTCATGGCAGCACCTCTACCTTACCTGTCACCCTAGACCCACTTCAATTTCCTTACCACCCCAATAGATCCACAGACGATGCAATCGCCATCACACTGCACACTACCATATCCCATCTGGACAAGAGGAATACCTATGTAAGAATGCTGTTCATTGACTAGAGCTCAGCATTCAACGCCATAGTACCCTCCAAGCTCATCATTAAGCTCGAGGCCCTGGGTCTGAACCCCGCCCTGTGCAGCTGGGTCCTGGACTTCCTGACGGGCCGCCCCCAGGTGGTGAAGGTAGGAAACAACACCTCCACTTTGCTGATCCTCAACACTGGGGCCCCACAAGGGTGCGTGCTCAGCCCACTTCTGTACTCACTGTTCACCCATGACTGCGTGGCCAAGCACGCCTCCAACTCAATCATCAAGTTTGCAGACAACACAACAGTAGTAGGCTTGATTACCAACAATGACGAAACAGCCTACATGGAGGAGGTGAGGGCTCTGCGAGTGTGGTGCCAGGAAAATAACCTTTCACTCAACATCAACAAAACAAAGGAGATGATCGTGGACTTCAGGAAACAGCAGAGGGTGCACCTCCCAATCACATCGACGGACCGCAGTGGAGAAGGTGGAAAACTTCAAGTTCCTTGGCGTACACATCACTGACAACCTGAAATGGTCCACCCACACAGACAGTGTGGTGAAGAAGGCGCAACAGAGCATCTTCAACCTCAGGAGGTTGAAGAAATTTGGCTTGGCACCCCTAAAACCCTCACAAACCTTTACAGATGCACAATTGAGAGCATCCTGTCGGGCTGTATCACTGCCCGCAAACGCGGGGCTCTCCAGAGAGTGGTGCGGTCTACCCAACGCATTACCGGGGGCAAACTACCCGCCCTCCAGGACAGCTACAGCACCTGTTGTCACAGGAAGGCCAAAAAGATCATCAAGGACATCAACCACCCGAGACACTGCCTGTTCACCCAGCTATCATCCAGAAGGCGAGTTCAGTATATGTGCATCAAAGCTGGGACCGAGAGCTGAAAAACAGCTTCTATCTCAAGGCCATCAGACTGTTAAATAGCCATCACTAGCACATTAGAGGCTGCTGCCTATAGACATAGACAAGAAATCACTGGCCACTTTAAGAAATGGAACACTAGTCACTTTAATAATATTTACATATCTTGCATTACTCATCTCATATGTATATACTGTATTCTATACTATTCTACTGTATCTTAGTCCATGCCGCTCTGTCATTGCTCATCCATAAATGTATATATTCTTAATTACATTCCTTACCTAGATTTGTGTGTATTGGGTATATGTTGAGAAATTGTTAGATATTACTTGTTAGATATTACTGCAGTGTCGGCGCTAGAAGCACAAGCATTTCGCTACACCCGCAATAACATCTGCTAAACACATGTATGTGACAAATAAAATTTGATTTGATTTGATTTGGGCCCACAGTAATGTTGATCATTTCCTTTTGAGGACTCTCATAGAGACAGAATATAGAAATGTAATTCCTCTCGACAGGATGGTTAATCTTAAAGAAAGGTTTGTCTATGTTTTGTTATGATGCCTGAAGCCCTTGCACAACAATATACACTGCTCAAAAAAAGGGAACACTTAAACAACACAATGAATCAAAGTCAATCACACTTCTGTGAAATCAAACTGTCCACTTAGGAAGCAACACTGATTGACAATAAATTTCACATGCTGTTGTGCAAATGGAATAGACAACAGGTGGAAATTATAGGCAATTAGCAAGACACCCCCAATAAAGAAGTGGTTCTGCAGGTGGTGACCACAGACCAATTCTCAGTTCCTATACTTCCTGGCTGATGTTTTGGTCACCTTTGAATGGTGGCGGTGCTTTCACTCTAGTGGTAGCATGAGACGGAGTCTACAACCCACACAAGTGGCTCAGGTAGTGCAGCTCATCCAGGATGGCACATCAATGCGAGCTGTGGCAAGAAGGTTTGCTGTGTCTGTCAGCGTAGTGTCCAGAGCATGGAGGCGCTACCAGGAGACAGGCCAGTACATCAGGAGACGTGGAGGAGGCCATAGGAGGGCAACAACCCAGCAGCAGGACCGCTACCTCCGCCTTTGTGCAAGGAGGAGCAGGAGGAGCACTGCCAGAGCCCTGCAAAATGACCTCCAGCAGGCCACAAATGTGCATGTGTCTGCTCAAACGGTCAGAAACAGACTCCATGAGGGTGGTATGAGGGCCCGACGTCCACAGGTGGGGGTTGTGCTTACAGCCCAACACCGTGCAGGACGTTTGGCATTTGCCAGAGAACACCAAGATTGGCAAATTCGCCACTGGCGCCCTGTGCTCTTCACAGATGAAAGCAGGTTCACACTGAGCACATGTGACAGACGTGACAGAGTCTGGAGACACCGTGGAGAATGTTCTGCTGCCTGCAACATCCTCCAGCATGACCGGTTTGGCGGTGGGTCAGTCATGGTGTGGGGTGGCATTTCTTTGGGGGGCCGCACAGCCCTCCATGTGCTCGCCAGAGGTAGCCTGACTGCCATTAGGTACCGAGATGAGATCCTCAGACCCCTTGTGAGACCATATGCTGGTGCGGTTGGCCCTGGGTTCCTCCTAATGCAAGACAATGCTAGACCTCATGTGGCTGGAGTGTGTCAGCAGTTCCTGCAAGAGGAAGGCATTGATGCTATGGACTGGCCCGCCCGTTCCCCAGACCTGAATCCAATTGAGCACATCTGGGACATCATGTCTCGCTCCATCCACCAACGCCACGTTGCACCACAGACTGTCCAGGAGTTGGTGGATGCTTTAGTCCAGGTCTGGGAGGAGATCCCTCAGGAGACCATCCGCCACCTCATCAGGAGCATGCCCAGGCGTTGTAGGGAGGTCATACAGGCACGTGGATTTTTTTGAGCAGTGTACAATACATTCACTCAATATCGCGACACAATACAGCTGCTCAATATCTTGAACCACAAACATCATATCTCAATGTGCAGACACTCAGGGTCGAAAGTGGAAATGTGGATGGGGTCTGGCATAAACAAACCAATGTTCCATGTGAGTGTGGATACTTTCCAAGGGGTGTGATTGAATGCCCTCCTCATGTTCTTATTTGTTTCCCTGTCTTGGCAACAATATACTTCTCACCTCCAGTTCATTGTCACGTTGTCTCTATGATTAGTCTCCATATCTACCCCCTCATTTCATATGATTTCAAACTTCTACTGAGAGTGCTACTTGTTTCTGTTTTTATTATAACAATTACAGGGAGGCTCTGCCAAAGCAGATACTATTCAAACAGACGTGATATAGAGGCTGAATATGTGGTGTGGACACCGTCTGAACACGTTCTCATTAAGGATGTTCTTTGTTTTTGGCCTAAGTTTGGGCCAAAAAATTTAACAAGAAAACAGAACATTAAATGAATATATTATATAATTTACAGTACCAGCCAAAGGTTTGGACACACTTACTCATGCCAGGGTTTTTCTTTATTTTGACTATTTTCTACATTGTAGAATAATAGTGAAGACATCAAAACTATGAAATAACACATGGAATCGTGTAGTAACCAAAAAAAGTGTTAAACAAATCAAAATATATTTTATATTTGAGATTCTTCAAATAGCCACCCTTTGCCTTGATGACAGCTTTAAACACTCTTGGCATTCTCGAAACCAGCTTCACCTGGAATGCTTTTCCAACAGTCTTGAAGGAGTTCCCACATATGCTGAGCACTTGTTGGCTGCTTTTCCTTCACTCTGTCGTCCGACTCCTCCCAAACGATCTCAATTGGGTTGAGATCGGGGGATTGTGGAGGCCAGGTCATCTGATGCAGCACTCCATCACTCTCCTTCTTGGTAAAATAGCCCTTACACAGCCTGGAGGTGAGATGGGTCATTGTCCTGTTGAAAAACAAATGATAGTCCCACTAGGCCCAAACCAGATGGGATGGCGTATTGCTGCAGAATGCTGTGGTAGCCATGCTGGTTAAGTGTGCCTTGAATTCTAAATAAATCACAGACAGTGTCACCAGCAAAGCACCACCACACCATAACACCTCCTCCTCCATGCTTTATGATGGGAACTACACATGCGGGGATCATCCGTTCACCCACACCGCGTCTCACAAAGACAAGGCGGTTGGAACCAAAAATGTCAAATTTGGACTCAAATTACCACCGGTCTAATGTCCATTGCTCGTGTTTCTTGGCCCAAGCAGGTCACTTATTCTTATTGGTGTCCTTTAGTAGTGGTTTCTTTGCAGCAATTCGACCATGAAGACCTGATTCACACAGTCCCCTCTGAACAGTTGATGTTGAGATGTGTCTGTGACTTGAACTTTATTTGGGCTGCAATTTCTGAGGCTGGTAACTCTAATGAACTTATCCTCTGCAGCAGAGGTAACTCTGGGTCTTCCATTCCTGTGGCGGTCCACATGAGAGCCCCCCCGTCACAACACAACTGATTGGCTCAAACACATTAAGAAGGAAATAAATTACACAAATTAACTTTTAAGAAGTCACACCTGTTAATTGAAATGCATTCCAGGTGACTACCTCATGAAGCTGGTTGAGAGAATGAGAGAAAGAGTGTGCAAATCTGTCATCAAGGCAAAGGGTGGCTATTTGAAGAATCTCAAATATAAAATATATTTTGGTTTGTTTAACACTTTTTTGGTTACTGTCATGTTGTATAAGAATTTGAAGACAGGCGCAGGAATATGTATTTTCTCCACCCAACAACGACGGGGACGAAGACCAAAACAAACACATATATACAGTGAGGGAAAAAAGTATTTGATCCCCTGCTGATTTTGTACGTTTGCCCACTGACAAAGACATGATCAGTCTATAATTTTAATGGTAGGTTTATTTGAACAGTGAGAGACAGAATAACAACAAAAAAATCCAGAAAAACGCATGTCAAAAATGTTATAAATTGATTTGCATTTTAATGAGGGAAATAAGTATTTGACCCCTCTGCAAAACATTGTTGGCAATCACAGAGGTGAGACGTTTCTTGTAGATGGCCACCAGGTTTGCACACATCTCAGGAGGGATTTTGTCCCACTCCTCTTTGCAGATCTTCTCCAAGTCATTAAAGTTTCGAGGCTGACATTTGGCAACTCGAACCTTCAGCTCCCTCCACAGATTTTCTATGGGATTAAGGTCTGGAGACTGGCTAGGCCACTCCAGGACCTTAATGTGCTTCTGCTTGAGCCACTCCTTTGTTGCCTTGGCTGTGTGTTTTGGGTCATTGTCATGCTGGAATACCCATCCACGACCCATTTTCAATGCCCTGGCTGAGGGAGGGAGGTTCTCACCCAAGATTTGACGGTACATGGCCCGTCCATCGTCCCTTTGATGCGGTGAAGTTGTCCTGTCCCCTTAGCAGAAAAACACCCCCAAAGCACAATGCTTCCACCTCCATGTTTGACGGTGGGGATGGTGTTCTTGGGGTCATAGGCAGCATTCCTCCTCCTCCAAACACGGCGAGTTGAGTTGATGCCAAAGAGCTCCATTTTGGTCTCATCCGACCAAATCTGACTAATCTTCACCCAGTTCTCCTCTGAATCATTCAGATGTTCATTGGCAAACTTCAGACGGCCCTGTATATGTGCGTTCTTGAGCAGGGGGACCTTGTGGGCGCTGCAGGATTTCAGTCCTTCACGGCGTAGTGTGTTACCAATTGTTTTCTTGGTGACTATGGTCCCAGCTGCCTTGAGATCATTGACAAGATCCTCCCGTGTAGTTCTGGGCTGATTCCTCACCATTCTCATGATCATTGCAACTCCACGAGGTGAGATCTTGCATGGAGCCCCAGGCCGAGGGAGATGACAGTTATTTTGTGTTTCTTCCATTTGCGAATAATCGCACCAACTGTTGTCACCTTCTCACCAAGCTGCTTGGCGATGGTCTTGTAGCTCATTCCAGCCTTGTGTAGGTCTAGAATCTTGTCCCTGACATCCTTGGAGAGCTCTTTGGTCTTGGCCATGGTGGAGAGTTTGGAATCTGATTGATTGCTTCTGTGGACAGGTGTCTTTTATACAGGTAACAAGCTGAGATTAGGAGCACTCCTAATCTCAGCTCGTTACCTGTATTAAAGACACCTGGGAGCCAGAAATCTTTCTGATTGAGAGGGGGTCAAATACTTATTTCCCTCATTAAAATGCAAATCAATTTATAACATTTTTGACATGCGTTTTTCTGGATTTTTTTGTTGTTATTCTGTCTCTCACTGTTCAAATAAACCTACCATTAAAAGTATAGACTGATCATTTCTTTGTCAGTGGGCAAACGTACAAAATCAGCACAGGATCAAATTCTTTTTTCCCTCACTGTATATATATCACAGGGATGTAACCCAAACAAAAGAGCGAGGTGTAAACCTCTAAACAATACATGGGACAAGACCCGTAATACCAAGAGCACAATCTCTAAACAATACACGGGACGAGACCCGTAATAGCAAGAGCACAGTCTCTAAACAATACACGGGACGAGACCCGTAATACCAAGAGCACAATACACGGTACTCACGAGACCAACGGACATGGGACAATGGGGAACAGAGGGCACATATATACACATACTAATCAGGAAGAATGGGAACGAGGTGTGCGTAATGAGACAAGACAGTCCGGGGTTGGTGGTAATGATCCATGTCAGTGACGCCTAGAAAGCCAGTGACGTAGACCTCCGAAACTGGTGAACGGAATGAGCAGCAGTACCGGGGGGATCTGTGACAGTTACTACATGATTCCATATGTGTGATTTCATAGTTCTGATTTCTTCACTAAAAATAAAGATGAACCCTTGAATGAGTAGGCTTTGACTGGTAGTGTATGTAAAATATTAAACCTAATATTTGGTCTATGTGCACTTTTTAACTCAGTAAATGGAACCAGAAAGTATTTCTCTGGGTATCAATCATGAAGACGGTTGCCACTCTAAACTGGCCCAAATGTTCCCTGTTTTAATTCAAATTTTGTTTTATCAGTGACTAATGCCACACAGGAGACAGAGGCCATTAAGTCTCACACCACTTGAGAGAGAGAGAGAGAGAGAGAGAGAGAGAGAGAGAGAGAGAGAGAGAGAGAGAGAGAGAGAGAGAGAGAGAGAGAGAGAGAGAGAGAGAGAGAGAGAGAGAGAGAGAGAGAGAGAGAGAGAGAGAGAGAGAGAGAGAGAGAGAGAGAGAGAGAGAGAGAGAGAGAGAGAGAGAGAGAGAGACTCAGTTAAGTTGATTCCCCTGTTGGAAGCTCTCCAGTGACCAATGGTATTTATTGTTTTCCTCAAGACCCCATTTAGATAGTAAGCTCAGCTCAGTCACCTCCATTAGAAATCATACAGGGAAAGAGTGGATTAAAAAGACAATGCAAAAGGAAATGTCTAAAATTGTAATATTATTGAAATATTAAGGAGCTGTTGAAATTATAACTATCATTGCCTTTATTGTAATTGGCCTGTTGTAGGCCTACTTGTGGTAGAAGTTTTTTACGTTTTCCTAATCTCATTTCCATTTTGTAAATAGAAGGAATATCAAACATTTCAATTGTTTTAAATCGTTTCTTTGGTTTCTCTCATATAAGCAGGGAATTGTTTTGGATTGGTTGAATAGCAAGAAGGCAATACTGTTGGTGCATTGTAAAACTCACATAGGGTTATTTTCTCAAATTGATTTGGTTGTTGTGTCTCTCAGGATGAAGTTTCCTGTTGCACCTTGTATGTGTCAGTTGTCACTCCACAATCTGACTGCATCGCTCCCTCTTGCTACTCATGAAACGGCTTAGTAAGTCCAACATAACCCCTTGATCAACCAACAAAAAGCTTAAAAAAACAAGGCACCACTTTCCAACAACAATGACAAAGCCGGTGCCAAAGCAGTCAGCTGCCATGCTATCACTTTGTGTCAAAGATTACATACCTTTACTGAGGCTTATCATTGTGTTGCACTGGCTCAGGATCGTTCTTAATACATTTTCCATTTACTTACACAATGTGTGGTATGTGCCTCAAAAATTTTACAATTCTCCTATCTAAGCTTCATCCTTGAGCCATGTACAATTGTTTTTTAATCTGCAATATTCTCTTCCTATAACATCCTCCTGGGGTAGAGGTTTCCTTAAACCAATTAAAAGTTTGAGCCGGATCAGTGTTCGGTCATTGTTACCCGCCAAGAGGCGACACACGAGGCAAGAGAGGTGCCCCAAGTTACCACATGCTCCAATTACACTGATGCAAGAGTTGCTGACAGAACCGTGTGAAATAAAGATGCTTCCGGAAGCATCCAGACTTGTTCTAATGGGATAAGAATGCTCCCTCTTGATTCCGTCCCTGCGAGAGAGAGAACCGCCAGAGGGGAGCTGGATAACCACAGAGGAATAATTGGAGTGTGAACCTGAGATGATCAAGTGTGGAGTTTTTTAATAAGCCATTTCCATCAGTCTACACTGAGCATTTATGTCATGTAACAGAACAACTGCTGTTGCCTGCCCATTCCTGTATGGTCAAAGTCAGAGTTGGTATGGTATCACCACAGATATAGAACTGATATATTGTCTATGGGTATTAAAGCCACAGATCAATCTGTTTTCAGCAGTTCTTTTTTTAAGTTGAGGAGGCAGCATTAAATGACTGCCTTTTCTTGGCTATCTACTGTATGTGTCGTGCAGTGTTGACCATGAACATAACATACAGCTCTCTCTTGAGGCCCATGCAGAGTGAGATGAAGGGCCTTACCTTCAGCCGCTCGTCAGCATGTGTGACATCACCAGTGTGGACAGGAGGGAGCCTTGTATGCGGCCATTTCCCTGTGTGTGGTGCAAACAGCCTCGATCTCCTAGAGGACGTCATCTCCCTCATTTGTCAGTATTAAAGGAGATTACTCAATCACTCAAGGCTTGGCTTTACACTTGTGACAACAATGTGTTGTTTTTTACCAGGCTATGCTGTACCATCTAATTTCAGGTGGTTTAATTAAAGGTGTTCAGTTCAGTGTGGCTCAGTTGGTAAAACATTGCGCTTGTCATTCCAGGGTTGTGGGTTCAATTCCCACGGGGGACCAGTACAAAAAGTATTCAAATGTATGGACTCACTACATTTTAGTCATTTAGCAGACGCTCTTACCCAGAGCGACTTACTCTCCGCGCCCAGTCTTCCTCCAGTGAGGACTCATTATTTTATTTTTTTCATACTGGCCCCCCGTTGGAATCGAACCCACAACCCTGGCGTTGCAAGCACCGTGCTCTACCAACTGAGCTACACGGGGGCCCTACTGTTAGTCGCTCTGAATAAGAGTGTCTGCTAAATTATGTAAATACAGTATCTCTACAGCTAGTTGCACTTGAATTGAACTTTAACCTGTGCCTAGAAAAGGTATTTTGGAAATGTTTAAAAGATCTGTATCCTTAGCACTGGAATAGGGGCTTTATTAACCTTCAATGATAGGCTTGAAGCCCTTTGAAAACTATTTTCCGATAGATTGTTATGACATTTACCTCAGAAAAACGCTCTCAGAGTGTAGCTTGCTCCCAAAATAGCTTTCCCTACAAGGGCTTCCACTGTCAAATGTGAGTTGAAAAATATATATATTTTACCATCCTCCTGTACGTGAAATCGTCAGGGTATCAGGGACTTTCTCAGTCCAATTACGAACCAACAGCAAACAATGGAATCTAATGAAATATTTCTGAGGGTGAGTGTTCTGAATCAACACAGCCACAGGTGAAACGGTTTACAGATCGATACACGGGACGGAAAAGAAAGCAATAGAAAATTAATGGTGATAAAGAATCCATTTATTTTTCATCTCTGATTTTATTTTATTCTCACCTTTGATACTCCTCATAAAGAACAGATACATTTATTACCACTTGATCCCAATTAGGATCCTCCACTGCAATTACAATAGTTTGTGTCTGAAGGCAAATACACTACAAGGGAAGACATAGAAAGAGGAGATGGAGTAAACAAGTCAACAGAAGGGAGCAGTGGCCAGTGGGGATGTGTTGACTTCATTGAGTGGAGCTGGATACATGGAGAGAGAGACAGACAGCTGCACACAGCTGCAGCCTCACAGGCAGGTCTGTCTGTTTTTCTCCTGTGATTGAGAAGAGTCTGTTTAAAGTAGACTGGGGACCAAAGGCTTTCCATCCCTCTGCCGTGCCACCACCAGTCACACAACAGCTACAGGGTCACTGGCAGGATAACTGCTGACAGGAGAGGGGTTCTCCACACTGCCTGGACCCCATCGGTTGTCATGTACAATGTAGGACAGATGCACTGTGTGCAGTGATTCAGGTTGATTATCTTCCCTCTCTGTAACTCTGGTCCTTTGTGTGTGTGTTCAAGTTTTAATGTCACATGTACAAGTACAGTGAAATGCCTTTCTTGCAAGTTCCAAACCCAACAACGCAGTAATCAATATAAATATATCACAAAAAATAACACAAGGTAGAACAAAAACACACGAGAAATAAAAATAAGAACACAAGAAGAAAGAACCTATATACAGGGTCAGTTCCAATACCATATTTACAATGTGCAGGGATACTGGAGTGATAGAGGTAGATATGTATAGGGGTAAGGTGACTAGGTGTCAGGATATATGATAAACAGAGTAGCAGCAGCGTAACTTATGATTGAATGTGAGTGTATGTGTGTGTGTGTAAAGTCAGTATAAATGTGTGTGCATGTCAGGGGCGCAACTTTCACTGGGGACGGGGACGGGGGGTCATGTCCCCCCCACATTCTGATTGCATTTTTGTCCCCCCCCCCCAGTTTTATCATTGCGATGTGATACAAAAAGTGGCAGCGGTGTGCTTTAGGAACATGTGGACGCCTTAGAGCGGTCGGATAAGCTGTTTGTTCTCAGGCGGCTGGATTTAGGACCGCATGGACACCACTGCCAAATGTATAGTTCTCCCCATAGTATTTCAAATGGTGAAGTGTGATCATATTCATTATTTTAGCAATCCATCAATGGTAGAAGCCCTTCCTAATAACAATGCCCCCCATCCTGCTGATTTGAGCTGCTGAACCGTATTTGCACTTGACTGTGTCTATGGATGGGAAAGTTAACTTACCATTTCCAAAAAGTTTAGCGGGGATGCTGCTTTGCGATCTATTGCCTAGGACAGGGCTCTCCAACCCTGTTCGTGGAGAGCTGGTTGCTAAACTAAATCAGGTTAGTTACAACTGGACTGGCGACAAGCACCACTGGTTTGGTGCGAGGAGCAGGGACGATCCGTACTGGACTGGGAACACGCACCACTGGCTTGGTGCGGGGAGCCGGTATGAGGCGTACCGGGCTGGCGACACGCACCACTGGTTTGGTGCGAGGAGCAGGGACGGGCCGTACTGGACTAGGAACACGCACCACTGGCTTGGTGCGGGGAGCAGGTACCGGGCTGGCGACACACACCACTGGTTTGGTGCGAGGAGCAGGTACGGGCCGTACCGGACTGGATACACGCACCACTGGTTTGGTGCGAGGAGCAGGCACGGGCCGTACCAGACTGGGAACACGCACCACTGGCTTGGTGCGTGGAGCAGGAACGGGCCGGGCTGGACTGGGAACACGCACCACTGGCCTGGTGCGGGGAGCAGGCACGAGGCTTACCGGACTGGGAACCGGCGCTGGAGGTCTACGACTGTACCAGTCCTTTACTCTCCGCGCCCAGTCCTCCTCCAGTGAGGACTCCTCCTTGAGCCCCCACGAGTGCAGTGGTCGGGGCTCTTCTCTATCGATCCCCGACCACCCTTTTAGCCCCCCAAAAAAATTATCTTGGGGCTGTCTCTCGGGCTTCCTCCTCGGTCGACACCTTCTGTGTTGCCGTTGCTCCTCTCTAACCCGGGCCTCCTCTGTCTCCTCCCAGGGACGGTGATCCATCCCAGACTGGATCTCCTCCCATGTCCAAGATCCCTTACCGTCCAGGATCTCCTCCCATGTCCAGGATGTCTGCTCCTGGGCACGCTGCTTGGTCCATTGTTGGTGGGATCTTCTGTCACGATCGTTGAGAGATGGGTCAGACCAAGGTGCAGCGTGGTATGCGAACATGTTTATTTAATATAAACACAAAACCAAAACAACAAACCAACGTAACATGAAGTCGAAGGCTATACACAATACAAGCCTAACACGGAAGAAGATCCCACAAACATAGTAGGCAACTGGGCTACCTAAGTATGATCCCCAATCAGAGACAACGAGCGACAGCTGTCTCTGATTGGGAATCACACCCGGCCAAACATAGACACACAACTTTAGATCCTAAACATAGAACAAATAGATTCACACACCCTGACTCCACAAACAAGAGTTTCATATGTCAGGGCGTGACAGTTACGGTCTTCTGGCAAAGAGTATGCATTTTTCTTTATCTCAGCATGTCTAGAGATTCTCCTTTCTCCCTGTTTTTGTTTGCTTGGAAATGTTGATACTGGAGACTTATCACAAGAAACTGTGTAACCAAGCATTTATAGCAGCTAAGAAATGCATTGCCATTAATTGGAAGGTTGGCTATCCTCCCACATTGTCACAACGGATGGAAGATATATAAAGTTCTGTATCACTAAATTTGATATATTACAAGATTAAGGGTATACTGGACGCCTTATATGCAATACAGTACAACAAAAGGTTGTCACTCTGACCTTGGCCTAACACACCCGAAACCAATAATGTATGTTTCTCTAAGATCCTAAAGCTGAGAGCGGTGTGTTGTGTTGGGGCGCTGCAGGGTGGTGGACCCCTAGGTAAAGGATGGGACGACCCAGCTATATTGTGTGCAAGTAAAAGGAGCTCTACAGTACTATTAGGCGTATGAGATTAATTATATGGTGATTTGCTGTTTCTGTTTCTGTGTGTTAATGTATATATATATATATATATATATATATATATATATATATATATATATATATATATTATTCTCTTTTAGGAGGTAGATCAGCTTTAATATTGCAGATAGATTGTAACTTCCATCAATGTAATTGTCTGCATCACTTCCAATCCCCCATATGTTTTTTTTCTCGCAAATATATATATACAGTTGAAGTCGGAAGTTTACATACACCTTAGCCAAATACATTTAAACTCAGTTTTTCACAATTCCTGACATTTAATCCTAGTAAAAATTCCCTGTCTTAGGTCAGTTAGGATCACCACTTTATTTTAAGAATGTGAAATGTCAGAATAATAGTAGAGAGAATTATTTATTTCAGCTTTTGTTTCTTTCATCACATTCCCAGTGGGTCAGAAGTTTACATACACTCAATTAATATTTGGTAGCATTGCCTTTAAATTGTTTAACTTGGGTCAAATGTTTCGGGTGGCCTTCCACAAGCTTCCCACAATAAGTTGGGTGAATTTTGGCCCATTCTTCCTGACAGAGCTGGTGTAACTGAGTCAGGTTTGTAGGCCTCCATTTTCTATAGGATTGAGGTCAGGGCTTTGTGATGGCCACTCCAATACCTTGACTTTGTTGTCCTTAAGCCATTGTGCCACAACTTTGGAAGTATGCTTGGGGTCACTGTCCATTTGGAAGACCCATTTGCGACCAAGCTTTAACTTCCTGACTGATGTCTTGAGATGTTGTTTCAATATATCCACATAATTTTCCTTCCTCATGATGCCATCTATTTTGTGAAGTGCACCAGTCCCTCCTGCAGCAAAGCACCCCCACAGCATGATGCTGCCACCCCTGTGCTTCAAGGTTGGGGTGGTGTTCTTTGGCTTGCAAGCACCCCCCTTTTCCTCCAAACATAACGATGGTCATTATGGCCAAACAGTTCTATTTTTGTTTCATCAGACCAGAGGAAATTTCTCCAAAAAGTACGATCTTTGTCCCCATGTGCAGTTGCAAACCGTAGTCTGGCTTTTTTATGGCGGTTTTGGAGCAGTGGCTTTTTCCTTGCTGAGCGGCCTTTCAGGTTATGTCGATATAGGACTTGTTTTACCGTGGATATAGATACTTTTGTACCTGTTTCCTTCAGCATCTTCACAAGGTCCTCTGCTGTTGTTCTGCTGTTTCGCACCAAAGTACGTTCATCTCTAGGAGACAGAACGCGTCTCCTTCCTGAGCGGTATGACGGCTGCGTGGTCCCATGGTGTTTATACTTGCATACTATTGTTTGTACAGATGAACGTGGTACCTTCAGGCATTTGAAATTACCCCCAAGGATGAACCAGACTTGGGGAGGTCTACTATTTTTTTCTGAGGTCTTGGCTGATTTCTTTTGATTTTCCCATGATGTCAAGTAAAGAGGCACTGAGTTTAAAGGTAGGCCTTGAAATACATCCACAGGTACACCTCCAATTGACTCAAATGATGTCAATTAGCCTATCAGAAGCTTCTAAAGCCATGACATCATTTTCTGGAATTTTCCAAGCTGTTTAAAGGAACAGTCAACTTAGTGTATGTAAACTTCTGACCCACTGGAATTGTGATACAGTGAATTATAAGTGAAATAATCTGTCTGTAAACAATTGTTGGAAAAATTACTTGTGTCATAAACAAAGTAGATGTCCTAACCAACTTGCCAAAACTATAGTTTGTTAACAAGAAATTTGTGAAGTGGTTGAAAAACTAGTTTTAATGACTCCAACATAAATGTATGTAAACTTCCGACTTCAACTGTATATATATACATACATATACATACATGCACATACATATACACATACATACATATAAATACATATACATTCATATATATACATATCCTTTTTTTAAATATATTTCCCTTTATTACTTTCCAACCCCACCACCCCTTCCCTAATTGGAGTAAACTAGTGAACAACAATGCTTAGGCCTCTACTTCCAGCTTATACATACTATATACATTTTATGGACACACTCAATATTACAATAATTCTATTTTGTTTGTTTTTCCTCCTGAACTTCCTCAACCCTCAACCTCTCCAATCATTTTCATGATGTCCATCCGGTTTGCTTCTATATGCCATATCTTTCTAACTGTGCTCTTTCACAAAAGCTCTCAACCTATAACCTATATACTTATTATGGACACAGAATGCTTTACATTAGTTATCTTGTTGTTATGAGTTGTTGTTAGTTGTTATTAGTCCCATCCTTCAACTCCATTCAAGACCTCTCATCTATCTCTTAACACCATCCATATTGGATTTCTATTTGCCATATATTTTTCAACTCTACTGTGATGTTTTACAAAAGTTCTGAACCCTTCTATTCTCATTGTTTCTACAGATTGTAAATTGAAAATAAATATTTTTGCTAAAAGTATTATTATACTATTGATCGATTGACTATTACTTCTCAGATCACCCAGTAGTGCTATCTGCAGGGTTAGCGCCAGGTAAATATTGCAATCCTTTAGCCATTCCTGGACCTGTGTCCAAAAACAAGCTACAAATGGACAGTACCAAAACAAATGATCTAATGATTCTGTCTCTTCGCAGCAAAATCTGCAGAGCTGGGAAGATTGTATCCCCCATATAAATAACATTCTATAGGTAGCAAGAATTTTGTATAATAATTTAAATTGAAAAATTCTAAGTTTTGAATCCGGCGTCGTTTTGCGTATCAGTTCATGGAATCGGTACGTCAAAAATCTCTTCCCACCTATTTTGTAATCTATATGGGACCGCTGTCAATCCTTTGGTCCTTAAATGAACTGGTATACTTTTTTATTTATCACAATTTTCTTTAACCAATTATGTTCTTTAATGCAGGGCCGACAGACAAGTTCCTTACTTTTTCCCCCTTCCACTTTCTTTTCCATTTTTGCGGTAATGCTGCAATTATTTGGTTGGAATTTTGGGTAGAGCAGACATTTCCATATGTTTTTGTTAGCTGCATGTGCGACATTCAGTGGGGAAAAAAAGTATTTAGTCAGCCACCAATTGTGCAAGTTCTCCCACTTACAAAGATGAGAGAGGCCTGTAATTTTCATCATAGGTACACGTCAACTATGACAGACAAAATGAGGAAAAAAAATCCAGAAAATCACATTGTAGGATTTTTAATGAATTTATTTCCAAATTTTGGTGGAAAATAAGTATTTGGTCAATAACAAAAGTTTCTCAATACTTTATTATATACTCTTTGTTGGCAATGACACAGGTCAAACGTTTTCTGTAAGTCTTCACAAGGTTTTCACACACTGTTGCTGGTATTTTGGCCCATTCCTCCATGCAGATCTCCTCTAGAGCAGTGATGTTTTGGGGCTGTCGCTGGGCAACACGGACTTTCAACTCCCTCCAAAGATTTTCTATGGGGTTCAGATCTGGAGACTGGCTAGGCCACTCCAGGACCTTGAAATGCTTCTTACGAAGCCACTCCTTCGTTGCCCGGGCGGTGTGTTTGGGATCATTGTCATGCTGAAAGACCCAGCCACGTTTCATCTTCAATGCCCTTGCTGATGGAAGGAGGTTTTCCCTCAAAATCTCACGATACATGGCCCCATTCATTCTTTCCTTTACACGGATCAGTCATCCTGGTCCCTTTGCAGAAAAACAGCCCCAAAGCATGATGTTTCCACCCCCATGCTTCACAGTAGGTATGGTGTTCTTTGGATGCAACTCAGCATTCTTTGTCCTACAAACACGACGAGTTGAGTTTTTACCAAAAAGTTCTATTTTGGTTTCATCTGACCATATGTCATTCTCCCAATCCTCTTCTGGATCATCCAAATGCACTCTAGCAAACTTCAGACGGGCCTGGACATTTACTGGCTTAAGCAGAGGGACACATCTGGCACTGCAGGATTTGAGTCCCTGGCGGCGTAGTGTGTTACTGATGGTAGGCTTTGTTACTTTGGTCCCAGCTCTCTGCAGGTCATTCACTAGGTCCCCCCGTGTGGTTCTGGGATTTTTGCTCACCGTTCTTGTGATCATTTTGACCCCACGGGGTGAGATCTTGCGTGGAGCCCCAGATCGAGGTAGATTATCAGTGGTCTTGTATGTCTTCCATTTCCTAATAATTGCTCCCACAGTTGATTTCTTCAAACCAAGCTGCTTACCTATTGCAGATTCAGTCTTCCCAGCCTGGTGTAGGTCTACAATTTTGTTTCTGGTGTCCTTTGACAGCTCTTTGGTCTTGGCCATTGTGGAGTTTGGAGTGTGACTGTTTGAGGTTGTGAACAGGTGTCTTTTATACTGATAACAAGTTCAAACAGGTACCATTAATACAGGTAACGAGTGGAGGACAGAGGAGCCTCTTAAAGAAGAAGTTACAGGTCTGTGAGAGCCAGAAATCTTGCTTGTTTGTAGGTGACCAAATACTTATTTTCCACCATAATTTGCAAATAAATTCATAAAAAATCCTACAATGTGATTTTCTGGAGAAAAAAATCTCAATTTGTCTGTCATAGTTGACGTGTACCTATGATGAAAATTACAGGCCTCTCTCATCTTTTTAAGTGGGAGAACTTGCACAATTGGTGGCTGACTAAATACTTTTTTTCCCCACTGTAACTCCACCAGTCCTACCTATGATATAATTTACGAAGATTTTACCTTTTTTTTTTTTTATTCAAAAAATTATGTTTTTTTTAATCAATTAGTATATTTGAGTTTAACCACAATATTTGTTGTATTATTTGTTCTGTCGTTTCTGGAGGATTAAATTGAAATTGCAACCAACTTTCTACGGCTTGTTTTAGAAATAGTGATATTTGGGAGATGATTTCCTTTTCAAATAACTGTAAGTGAGAGGTTGTAATCTGAATAAAGGGGAAAAGGCCATTCTTGAACATTGGGTGAGACAATCTTACTAATTTTCTAGAGAACCAGTTCGGATTTAAGTATGACTTTTGTATGACTGAAGTTTTTAGTGATAGGTCTAATGCTTTAATATTTAATCATTTCTGTCCTCCAAATTCATATTAATTATATAAATAGGCACGTTTAATTTTGTCTGGCTTGCCGTTTCAAATAAAATTGATTTTTTTTCTCATATAATTTAAAAAACTGTTTGCTGGTTGTAGGCAAGACCATAAGCAAATAGGTAAACTGGGATAATACTAAAGAGTTAATCAGGGTGATTTTTCCACAAATTGACAGGTATTTACCTTTCCATGGTAGCAAGATCTTATCTATTTTTGCTAACTTTCTATAAAAATGTATTGGAGTGAGATCATTTATTTCATTTGGGATATGTATTCCGAGTATATCTTACCAAGATGGCGTAGCAGTGCGGTCGTGTATTCTGTAGTGCCCTCGTGTAAATATCCTGTTTCTTTTGTTTTTTTGTCTTTTTCGTAAATATTTCTCAATCTCACTTTCCATCCTTTAACTAAATATACTTTCCTGCAACCCGCCTCACCCAATGTGGAACGGATTCTATTATTTCTTTATACCTTTTTAACTAGAACCTCCGGCTGAAACTAGCCAGCTAGCCAGCTAACTAGCTACTTGCTATTAGCCACCGTTAGCGGTCTTCACCATTGTCCGTGGCCTGCACTACCTACCAGCCAGCTCTAGCCTGGACAATTATCGGCCAGTCTGCACAGTCTGCACAGCGTGCTATCGAACCAGAGCATATCGGATTTTCTGCCGGAATCACTGAATCACTGGACCTTAACACCGGATCATCGCAACTAGCTAGCTGCAACCAAATGGCTGTTGTTGTTGTTGTTGGCTAATCACCACTGTCCCGAACCAAGCACCAGTTAGCCTTGAGCTAGCCTCGAGCCAGGCCCATCTCCCGGCTATCTACCTCTCTGTCAACCGGACAGGACCTCCTCTTGTTGACACGGAGCCCCGCCGATCCATCACGACTGGTCTGTGGACGTAACCGTCTGATGTGGTTTCAACAGGCTTCCCGTTGCGACGACCACGAAGATCCATCTGCTAGCCCCAACCCGCTAGCACACGCAATCAACAGCCGTGCCTCCTGCTCGCCTGTGCCGTAGCAGCCACCAAACTGCTCCCGGACTCACCTATTGCTGTTCACTGGACCTTATGATCACTCAGCTACACAGCTGATGCCTGCTGGACTGTTCCTTTATACGGTACCCCCATCCTGTTTATCTGTTTAGCCTCAGCCCAAACTTTCATCGCCATTACCAGCTGTTGTCTTAGCTCTCTCGAATAACACCTGTGATTGCTTTATGCCTCTCTCCCATGTCAATATGCCTTGCTTATTGCTGTTTTGGTTAGTTCTTATGGTACTATTTCACTGTAGAGCCCCCAGTCCCGCTCAACCTGCCTCAGATAGCTCCTTTGTCCCACCCCCATACACACGGAGACCGGCTCAATCAGTGCCTCCAGTGATGCTATCTCTTTCATCGTTACCCAACGCTTAGGTTTACCTCCACTGTACTCATATCCTTCCATATCCTTGTCTGTACATAATGCCCTGAATCTACTCTACAACGCCCGGAAATCTGCCCCTTTTATTCTCTGTACCCAACGCACTAGAAGACCAGTTCTTAAAGCCTTTAGCCGTTTCCTTATTCTATTCCTCCTCTGTTCCTCTGGTGATGTAGAGGTTAACCCAGGCCCTGTAGCCCCCAGTATCACTCCTACTCCAAGGTGCTATCATTTGTTGATTTCTGTAACCATAAAATACTTGGTTTCTTGCATGTTAACATCAGAAGCCTCCTCCATAAGTTTAAGTTATTCACTGCGTTAGCACACTCCGCCAACCCTGATGTTCTAGCAGTGTCTACCCCTACCCCGGCCACCAGCTCTGCACCCTCCGCTACAACTTGCCCATGCCCCCCCCCCCCCCCCCCCCCCCCCGCTTCTCCTTCACCCAAATTCAGACAGCTGATGTTCTGAAAGAGCTGCAAAATCTGGACCCCTACAAATCAGCTGGGCTAGACAATCTGGACCCTTTTTTCTAAAATTAGCCACCGAAATTGTCGCAACCCCTATTACTAGCCTGTTCAACCTCTCTTTTGTATCGTCTGAGATCCCCAGAGATTGGAAAGTTGCCGCGGTCATCTCCCTCTTCAAAGGGGGTGACACTCTAGATTCAAACTGTTACAGACCTATATCCATCCTGCCCTGCCTTTCGAAAATATTTGAAAGCCAAGTTAACAAACAGATCACCGACCATTTCGAATCCCACCGTACCTTCTCCGCTATGCAATCTGGTTTCCGAGCTGGTCATGGGTGCACCTCAGCCACGCTCAAGGTCCTAAACGATATAATAACCGCGATCGATAAAAGACAGTACTGTGCAGTCGTCTTCATCGACCTGGCCAAGGCTTTCGAAACTGTCAATCACCGCATTCTTATTGGCAGACTAAATAGTCTTGGTTTCTCACATGACTGCCTCGGCTGGTTCACCAACTACTTCTCAGATAGAGTTCAATGTGTCAAATCGGAGGGCCTGTTGTCTGGACCTCTGGCAGTCTCTATGGGGGTGCCACAGGGTTCAATTCTTGGGACGACTCTATTCTCTGTGTATATCAATGATGTCGCTCTTGCTGCTGGTGACTCTCAGATCTACCTCTACGCAGACGACACTATTTTGCATACATCTGGCCCTTCATTGGACACTGTGTTAACAAACCTCCAAACGAGCTTCAATGTCATACAACACTCCTTCCGTAGCCTCCAACTGCTCTTAAACGCTAGTAAAACGAAATGCATGCTCTTCAATCGAACGCTGTTTGCACCCGCCCGCCCGACAAGAATCACTACTCTCGGCGGGTCTGACTTAGAATATGTGGACAACTACAAGTACCTAGGTGTCTGGTTAGACCGTAAACTCTCCTTCCAGACTCACATTAAGCATCTTCAATCCAAAGTTAAATCTAGAATCGGCTTCCTATTTCGCAACAAAGCCTCCTTCACTCATGCTGCCAAACATGCCCTCGTAAAACTGACTATCCTACCGATCCTTGGCAATGTCATTTACAAAATAGCCTCAAACACTCTACTCAGCAAATTGGATGTAGTCAATCACAGTGCCATCCATTTTGTCACCAAAGCCCCATATACTACCCACCATTATGACCTGTACGCTCTCGTTGGCTGGCCCTCACTACATATTCGTCGCCAAACCCACTGGCTCCAGGTCATCTATAAATCACTGCTAGGCAAATCCCTGCCTTATCTTAGCTCATTGGTCACCCTAGCAACACCCACCCATAGTATGCACTCCAGCAGATATATCTCACTGGTCATCCCCAAAGCCAACACCTCCTTTGGTCGCCATTCCTTCCAGTTCTCTGCTGCCAATGACTGGAACGAACTGCAAAAATCTCTGAAGCTGGAGACTCTTATCTCCCTCACTAACTTTAAGCATCAGTTGTCAGAGCAGCTTACCGATCACTGCACCTGTACACAGCCCATCTGTAATTAGTCCACCCAACTACCTCATCCCCATATTGTTATTTATTTTGCTCATTTGCACCCCAGTATCTCTATTTGCACATCATCTTCTGCACATCTATCACTCCAGTGTTAATACTAAATTGTAATTATTTTGCACTATGGCCTATTTATTGCCTTACCTCCATAACTTACTACATTTGCACACACTGTATATAGATTTTCTATTGTGTTATTGACTGTACGTTTTGTTTATCTCATATGTAACTCTGTGTTGTTCTTTGCTTTATCTTGGCAAGGTCGCAGTTGTAAATGAGAACTTGTTCTCAACTGGCTTACCTGGTTAAATAAAATAAAATTATCCACATCACCATCAGACCATTTTATTGGTAAACTACATGGTAATGTAAAAATTGTATTTGTTAGTGATCTAATACGTAATATAGTACATTTATCATAATTTGGTTGTAATCCAGAGAGGTTAGAAAATGTATCTAGATCCTCTATGAGGCTGTGGAGGGATTCAAGTTGTGGATTTAAAATAAAATATGAATCATCAGCGTACAATGTTTTTAAGCCCTGGATTTCTAATCCCTTGATATTACTGTTGGATCTGATTTTAATAGCTAACATTTCGATGGCCATAATAAATAGATATGCCAATATTGGACAACCTTGTTTCACTCCTCTTGACAGTTTAAAACTTTCTGAGAAATAGCCATTATTTACTATTTTACACTTAGGGTTACTATACATGATTTTAACCCATTTTATAAGAGATTCTCCAAAATTGAAATGCTCCAGGCATTTATATATAAACCCCAATCGTACTTTATCAAATGCTTTTTCAAATTCTGCTATGAATAGCAGGCCTGTTTTCCCAGATTTTTCATAGTGTTCTATTGTTTCCAGTACTTGCCTTATATTATCTCTAATGTATCGTCCATGTAAAAAACCTGTCTGATTAGAATGAATAATGTCCGACAATACCTTTTAATTCTATGCGCTATACATTTTGCTAGAATTTTTTGCTAGAAAGTGTAACGGGCCTCCAATTTTTTAAATAGACTGGATCTTTAGGGAGGAGGTCAGAGACCTGGCCGTGTGGTGCCAGGACAACAACCTCTCCCTCAACGTGACCAAGACAAAGGAGATGATTGTGGATTACAGGAAAAAAAAGAGGACTGAGCACGCCCCCATTCTCATCGACGGGGCTGTAGTGGAACAGGTTGAGAGCTTCAAGTTCCTTGGTGTCCACATCACCAACGAACTATCATGGTCCAAACACACCAAGACAGTCATGAAGAGGGCACGACAAAGCCTATTCCCCCTCAGGAGACTGAAAAGATTTGGCATGGGTCCTCAGATCCTCAAAAAATTCTACAGCTGCACCATCGAGAGCATCCTGACTGGTTGCATCACCGCCTGGTATGGCAACTGCTTGGCCTCCGACCGCAAGGCACTACAGAGGGTAGTGCGTACGGCCCAGTACATCACTGGGGCCAAGCACCCTGCCATCCAGGACCTCTATACCAGGCGGTGTCAGAGGAAGGCCCTCAAAATTGTCAAAGACTCCAGCCACCCTAGTCATAGACTGTTCTCTCTGCTACCGCACGGCAAGCGGTACCGGAGTGCCAAGTCTAGGTCCAAAAGACTTCTCAACAGCTTCTACCCCCAAGCCATAAGACTCCTGAACAGCTAATCATGGCTACCCGGACTATTTGCACTGCCCCCCACCCTACCCTTTTACGCTGCTGCTACTCTGTTAATTATTTATGCATAGTCACTTTAACTCTACCCACATGTACATATTACTTCAACTACCTCAACTAGCCGGTGCCCCCGCACATTGACTCTGCACCGGTACCCCCCTGTATATATAGCCTCCCTACTGTTATTTTATTTTACTTCTGCTCTTTTTTTCTCAACACTTTTTTTGTTGTTGTTTTATTTTTATTTATTTATATTTTTTTGTTAAAAAGAAATGCACTGTTGGTTAAGGGCTGTAAGTAAGCATTTCACTGTTGTATTCGGCGCATGTGGCCAATAAAATTTGATTTGATTTGATTTTATATTTTCCACTTGTATCCTGTTTCTGTAATAATGAAATCAGACTTTCTTCTTGAGTGTCTGATAATCTACCATTTACATAGGAGTGGTTAAAACATGCTAATAACGGTCCTCTGAGTATATTAAAAAGGTTTGGTATACCTCGACTGGTATGCCATCCAATCCTGGAGTTTTCCCAGACTTAAAGTCTTTAATTGCATCCAGAAGTTCCTCCTCTGTAATTTCACCTTCACATGAGTCTTTCTGTATGGCTGTTAATTTTACATTATAAATAGAAAAACATCTCTACAATTAGCTTCAGTTAGAGGAGATGGAGGCGACTGAAATGAAAACATATGCTTAAAGCACTTTGCTTCCTCCTTCAAAATATAATTTGGTGAATCATGGGTGACTCTGTCATTTGTAACCAGTTTCAGTAAATTATTTTCAGTAGCATTCCTATGTTGAAGATTAAAAAATAATTTGATGCATTTTTCCCCAAATTCCGTCCAGTTTGCTTTACTTTTATAATATATTACACTTGATCTTTCTTGAATAAGTGTCTCCATTTCTTTTGGGTTTTCCTCATGTGTTTGTATATTTGTTTCCGAACCTTTCCCATAAATCAAAAAAAAAAAAAAAAAAGTGGGAAGGAAATTGTGTTGGGAGATTTGAGTTATGTACTAGACTGGTGGGGGTTGGGTGTGGTTACTACATGATTACTTAAGTGTTGTTTCATCGTTTTGGTGTCTTCACTATTATTCTACAATGTAGAACATAGTAAAAATAAAGAAAAACCCTTGAATGAGTAGGTGTGTCCAAACTTTTGACTGGTACTGTATACATTTTAACCATTGAGGTAGGCTATATGATCACACCGGTAATAGATCAGTTGTATTACTTGTGAATCACAGCTGAGTGAGCATACATTTAAATCATTTGCTTTTTATTTTTATTTTACTGGGCTGATGGTGCCTGCATCTGATGGTCAGTCTCAGTGGATGGAGAGAGCAGCAGACTGACGGTCTGCCTCTCAACATCCCGTCGCTCTCCCTTTCCTCTGCTGACACTGACCAAAAAGGGACACCGTCTTCCAGCTGTTGGTGAAACTCAAGTCGCACCGCATTATTTCTGCCTCAAGCACAAATTCTTGTTGTTAGTCCTATGAACATAGAAAGTCAAATTCCTCGATATTAAAAAAGACACAAGCCGCTAATAATAACAACGTAAGCCTATCGATACACTTTCCTACTCATTCATTACAGCTGCAGTGCTGGTTGTAGCGTGAGTGGAAATAGGAAGAACACGCATTTTATGGCTTATAAAAGCGTTGAATAAAAAGTGTTCACAGTGCTGAGTAAGAACTTAAACATAATAATAATAATAATATGCCATTTAGCAGACGCTTTTATCCAAAGCGACTTACAGTCGTGCGTGCATACATTTTTTGTGTATGGGTGGTCCCGGGGATCGAACCCACTACCTTGGCGTTACAAGCGCCGTGCTCTACCAGCTGAGCTACAGAGGACCACATGAACTCACTCATAAAGGGAGTTCATGTGAACTCATGAACTCACTCATAAAACAACATGAACTCACTCATAAAAAAATAAGCTCTTTGCTATATTCGTTGACAGTCTGTCTCTAGTCACGGTTTTAAACGTTTTCAAATCTCACAGTATCAACTTTGCTGTAGCTTTGCTTTACGCCTGCTACAGTGGCATGCGAAAGTATTCACCCCCCTTGGCATTTTTCCTATTTTGTTGCCTTACAACCTGGAATTAAAATTGATTTTGGGGGGGTTTGTATCATTTGATTTACACAACATGCCTACCACTTTGAAGATGCAAAATATTTTTTGGGGTGAAACAAACAAGAAATAATAAGAAACAAACTGAAAACTTGAGCGTGTATAACTATATAACTAAAAAGCTCAATTTTAGTCTCATCTGACCAGAGTACCTTCTTCCATATGTTTGGGGAGTCTCCCACATGCCTTTTGGCGAACACCAAACGTTTGCTTATTTTTTCTTTAAGCAATGGCTTTTTTCTGGCCACTCTTCCGTAAAGCCCAGCTCTGTGGAGTGTACGGCTTAAAGTGGTCCTATGGACAGATACTCCAATCTCCGCTGTGGAGCTTTGCAGCTCCTTCAGGGTTATCTTTGGTCTCTTTGTTGCCTCTCTGATGAAGGCCCTCCTTGCCTGGTCGGTGAGTTTTGGTGGGCGGCCCTCTCTTGGCAGGTTTGTTGTGGTGCCATATTCTTTCAATTTTTTAATAATGGATTCAATGGTGCTCAGTGGGATGCTCAAAGTTTAGGATATTTTTTTATAACCCAACCTTGATCTGTACTTGTCCACCACTTTGTCCCTGACCTGTTTGGAGAGCTCCTTGGTCTTCATGGTGCCGCTTGCTTGGTGGTGCCCCTTGCTTAGTGGTGTTGCAGACTCTGGGGCCTTTCAGAACAGGTGTATATATACTGAGATCATGTGACAGATCATGTGACACTTAGATTGTACACAGGTGGACTTTATTTAACTAATTATGTGGCTTCTGAAGATAATTGGTTGCACCAGATCTTATTTAGGGGCTTCATAGCAAAGGGGGTGAATACATATGCACGCACCACTTTTCCGTTATTTTATTTTTTTTGAATTCTTTGAAACAAATTCTTTTTTTCATTCCACTTCACCAATTTGGACTATTTTGTGTATGTCCATTGCATGAAATCCAAATAAAAATCAATTTAAATTACAGGTTGTAATGCAACAAAATAGGAAGAATGCCAGGGGGGTTGAATACTTTTGCAAGGCACTGTACGTTACTGCAAACATGGTAATCTGAGCCATCCGATTGGCCAGCGGTAGGCCTATGGTGCACTTGATTGGCCCTCCGGGAAGGCAGAGTTTGTACCTTCAGACACATGAAATGGTTCAAAATGGGAACACTTCGCCTACCTGGCATGCAGGGCAGCTGAATCGGGTCCACCTACCTCAAATAGTGCGAAACCAAAAAATTTAAATAGGAACGCAAGGCTTTATCGTTGGGTTTTTACAGAAATGTTTGGCTAGGAATGCCTTGGAGATCGACCAGTGGATCACGATCGACAGGTTGGTGACCACTGTTCTAAGCTAAAATATGGAATTGTTTTAAGATGGTCATACCATGGATCATTTAGCTATTTGATTTGGAATTTTAGGACCCCTTTAGGTATATACATTTGTTTTATTTGATAAAATATTGAATTTGGCCTTTACTACTATAGCCCATAGAAACGCATTGAATAACACATTCATAAATGGCAAAAAAGACAGTCCAAAAATATATCATAAGGAATAAGGTTTTGAAATCTCTGTCCTATATCTAGGAGATATATAAAAAAAAAATTCCAACAAATATTTAACCCCTTATTCTTTGGCACAAAACTACCTCCATACTTCAATTCATTTGTATGGGTTACCTTCAGACGAGTCCCGTGACACTTGTGGGGGTCATAGAGCAAAACGGAGAACACCATCGTGTTCATCAGGTCAATATTAGTTTGTAGTACGGTTCGGCAGCTACAGATAGAAGTTGCCACATCAGCGTTACCGACTTCAGACGAGTCCCTTGGGGCAAAATGTATTTGTCATGTTATTTCATTACCAGATCATATTGTGAAGAAGCCAACTAGACTATGTAATTTGTTGTCATTATATCCAAAATAATCCATAGGAATAGTGTTGGGTGTTGTGCAATAGTCTATCCTATACAACACAGGTGGCCGGTGGCACCTTAATAGTAATGGCTGGAACGGAATAGATTGAATGGCATCCAACACATCACACACATGGTTTCCATTCCATTTACTCCATTCCAGCCATTATTATGAGCCGTCCTCCCCTCAGCAGCTTCCTGTGCTACACAATTGCGCACAGTAGACTCTGTCCAATCCGAGGCACAAAACCATGAAAACATGAACTCATTAACTTGATGCTTTCTCATGAGATAGTCATGAGGTAGTCACCTGGAATGCATTTCAAATAACAAGTGTGCCTTGTTAAAAGTTAATTTGTGGAATTTCTTTCCTTCTTAATGCGTTTGAGCCAATCAGTTGTGTTGTGACAAGGTAGGGATGGTATACATAAGATAGCCCTATTTGGTAAAAGTCCATATTATTGCAAGAACAGCTCAAATAAGCAAAGAGAAACGACAGTCCATCATTACTTTAAGACATGAAGGTCAGTCAATACGGAACATTTCAAGAACTTTGAAAGTTTCTTCAAGTGCAGTCGCAAAAACCATCTAGCGCTACAATGAAGCTGGCTCTCATGAGGACCGTCACAGGAAAGGAAGACCCAGAGTTACCTCTGCTGCAGAGGATAAGTTCATTAGAGTTAACTGCACCTCAGATTGCAGCCCAAATAAATGCTTCACAGAGTTCAAGTAACAGACACATCTCAACATCAACTGTTCAGAGGAGACTGCGTGAATCAGGCCATGGTTGAATTGCTGCAAAGAAACCACCACTAAAGGTCACCAATAATAATAAGAAGAGACTTGCCTGGGCCAAGAAACACGACCAATGGACATTAGCTTGGTGGAAATCTGTCCTTGGGTCTGATGAGTCCAAATTTGAGATTTTTGGTTCCAACCACCATGTCTTTGTGAGACACATAGTAGGTGAACGGATGACCTCTGCATGTGTGGTTCCCACCGTGAAGCATGGAGGAGGAAGTGTGATGGTGTGGGGGTGCTTTGCTGGTGACACTGTCTGTGATTTATTTAGAATTCAAGGCATACTTAACCTGCATTGCTACCACAGCAGAAGCACGGTGGGTAGGAAAAACTTCCTAGAAAGGTAGGAACCTAGGAAGAAACCTAGAGACGAACCAGGCTCTGAGGAGTGGCCAGTCCTCTTCTGACTGAGCCGGGTGGAGATTATAAGAGTACATGGCCATTAAGGCCAGATCGTTCTTCAAGATATTAAAACGCTCATAGATGACCAGCAGGGTCAAATAATAGCTTATTACAGTGGTTTGTTTTGGATGTGTTTCAGATTATTTTGTGCCCAATAGAAATTAATGGTAAATAATGTATTGTGTCATTTTGGAGTCACTTTTATTGTAAATAAGAATAGGATATGTTTTTAAACACTTCTCCATTAATGTGGACGCTACCATGATTATGGATCATCCTGAATGAATCGTGAATAATGATGAGTGAGAAAGTTACAAACGCACAAATATCATACCCCCAAGACATGCTAACCTCTCATCATTACAATAACAGATGAGGTTAGCATTTTTGGGGGGGTATGATATTTGTGCGTCTACACAAAATGGGCTTCTTCACAAAATGATCTGGTAATGAAATAACATAACAAATACATTTTGGTTTCCTTGATACAATACAAGTAGCCTAATTGAACTTAAATTTGGAGCTCAGAAATTCAAGTACTGGTATAGACCTACTTTGAAAATCAGACATTTCCTCAATTTGGTGCTTGAAAAGTCTGTGTAATTATTGTAGCCAATTTATACGTTATCCTGCTCCCTTATTTCATTTTGTAATAATTTTTTGTGAGGATGTGGCAACTTTTGTTTGTTTCCTGCCGCTTCAATTGAAGGGTGTTGCGCTACTCTGTTGCATTAAATCCCTGTGCGGTTACAACATCTAATGCTGGCTTCAACTTGGCTTTCCATACAAATCCTTCCATCACAAAAGGAACCTGGTTTTTGGTCACTTTCTCATTATAAAAACAGTGATTGTGAGATTCAAATAATGAGATTAATGCTACAGCTATTCAGGGCTTTATTATGTGTGCCTGCGTTGGCCACGTAGGCTACAGAAAAATCACCACATATTTTAAAATGTAATAATAATTTGAATATCAATGCATTGACAAGGCTTTTTTATTTTATTTATTCTTAAAGTGGTAATGGCCTTCTTTTTTGACACTTTGCATGCTTTTTTGGGGGGGTGGGGGGGTTCTATATTAGGCCCTATATGTACAATTATATACATTATAAAATTCTATAACATTGAAGTCCTTGAAAATTACAATTAAGTGCTTGAAAAAGTCCATGAAAGTCTTGAATTTGACTTACCAATGTCTGTATGAACCCTGCTTAAAAGAAAACTAGTCGATTTCCATGGCCTGCGGAATTTATATTAGCATAATAAGCCTCACAAGACTTGTGGAAGTATTTATGGAAGTAGTTTAGTGCCTAAAATAAGGGGTTCAATAGGTGTACATTTTTTAAAATAATAATAGTTTCCTGATCTTGCTTATGTCTCTCAGATATAGGACAGACACTTCACAAGTCTGTTGTTCTATGTAGTGAGTCTGTTATTCAATACATACTTATACGGCCAAATTAAATGTTTAAATCAAATCTTTTTTGTTTTGTTTTTGATACTTTAAAAAACAAATAGCTAAATGATCCTTGGTATGAACATCTTAAAACAATTTAATTTATATGTTAGCTTAGTAGAACCCCCCCCCCCCCCACACATGTTTTTGAATAAGTGACAACAACAAATATACTGTATAACAGAAAACTTTATCCCATTACTCAACAATATGAAAGTAGATATATTTAAATGGAACAATTTTCGCATAAATCTTACATGTAGAATAAACCTATGTATAGTCCTAGGCCTGTGCTGTTGTGTAGGTAGAGTTATGGCCCAATTTGCATTTATTCCTGAAATTAGCCCACCCAACTACCTCATCCCCATATTGTTATTTATTTTGCTCATTTGCACCCCAGTATCTCTATTTGCACATCATCTCTTGCACATCTATCATTCCAGTGTTAATACTCATTGTAATTATTTTGCACTATAGCCTATTTATTGCCTTACCTCCATAACTTGCTACATTTGCACACACTGTATATATATTTTCTGTTGTATTTTTGACTTTATGTTTTGTTTTACCCCAGTACATAAGTGTTATAAAGCATCTATAACTGTATGTCATGCTTTATAAAGGGTTCATAAATGTGGCATAACTGTGTGACATAATCCCCAATGTCAAATGTGACATAACCCACTTAGGTCAAATATTATATAATCATGTGCTTTATAAAGGGTGACATGTTGTGCTGAAAGAGGGTACATGCTCTAAAGTAAAATAAACATCAGTCACATTATACCTAATCTCGTTCTCAGACACTTCCGCCCAAATGTGTCTGGTGGACCAACGCATCAAACTTGGCCTTTATTAGTTAGGGTTAGGTTTAAAATCAAATGTTAAGAAGATAAATTGTGGAAATGTGCAGGGATTAGCCATAATTATGACTCTGTGGCTGTCCTACATAAATCAGCAGAACCTTAATAACCCTATTTATTGACACTTTATGTAGTACCCTGTAATACTTTGTTTGAAGTGAGACACCTTCGGTCATTCATAATACATTCATAAAGACTCTATATCGCATGACGCTGTACTTACTTTAAAGTCAGACCAATTTGGTAATTTATAACACATACATAAAGACTTATTGATGTAAACACAAATGTATTAACACTTAGGGAATGATCACTTACAGCTAAAACAAATAAACATTAAAGACAAGTTTAAACGATACATTTCCTTTTATTTTTATATTTTTAAAACAATACGTTTCAAAAAGTACAGCAATACAATTAATTACATTGAAAATTACGCAGGTTTGTGAATAGTGTAGCTTCTCCCTGAGCTGGTGGAGGAATGATTCTTGCCTCTCTGCCTGCTGGAGGTACTGAATGTTGGTTAAACCTTAAAAGTAACAACAAAGAAAGTTAGTAGGTCTGTTAGGAAATGGGGAGATGGAAACTCCATTCGACTCATATTATTATATTCCTCTTTCATTTACAAATCTCATGACATGACTATGAGACGTGGCTGTTTCTAGGGGATTTTTATTTAACTTAGCCTGTTAGCTACCTTAATTTCATTAGCTAACTAGCAATTGCTGTGAAGTCACCAAAATTATTTGAAATTATTTGAAATTATTTGAATAACTCAACACTTGTTTAAATTACAATAAATAAAAGATTAACTTACTCGTTTTTCGCTGTCCAGTGGCACCACAAGTGGGCATTTGATTTGTGAACTCATTCACTACAGAATCACCGCTAACCTAACAACAGTGCAGGTAATGTGCACTGAATTAAAGGGCACTACACTCCAAAATCTAAGTTTCTTGGATTTTTCCCAGGCCTCAAAAGACGTCCCCTGATGTGGCTTAAGCATTGTTGTGAAAACAGAAAATCTAATTCAGCTGTTTTTCAATTATTTTTTTTTATGTTGAAAAAACTGGGAAAACCTAAAGTGCATGACTGCACTTTAGAGTGTGTGTCATCCTGCAGCACAGCATTTTGGGAAAGTTGAGGTCAGGTCCAATATTGGCTATGCACCCAAGAGGGAAAGAGGTTGGGCCATCCTAGAAATGTTCGAGAGTAATATAATATATCCAATTTAGCAGACGCTTCTATCCAAAGCGACTTACAGTCATGCATGCATACATTTTTACATACACTACCGTTCAAAAGTTTGGGGTCACTTAGAAATTGTCTTGTTTTCTAAAGAAAATAATTGTTTTTGTCCATTAAAATAACATAATATTAATCAGAAATACAGTGTAGACATTGTTCATGTTGTAAATGGCTATTGTAGTTAAACAGAATAGAAAGAGGAGTGGGAGGCCCCGGTGCACAACTGAGCAAGAGGACAAATACATTATAGTGTCTAGTTTGAGAAACAGAAGCCTCACAGGTCCTCAACTGGCAGCTTCATTAAATAGTACCCGCAAAACACCAGTCTCAACGTCAACAGTGAATAGGCGACTCCGGGATGCTGACCTAGGCAGAGTTGCAAAGAAAAAGTCCAGTGTCTGTGTTCTTTTGCCCAGCTTAATCTTTTCTTTTATTGGCCAGTCTGAGATATGGCTTTTTCTTTGCAACTCTGCCTAGAAGGTCAGCATCCCTGAGTCGCCTCTTCACTGTTGACGTTGAGACTGGTGTTTTGCGGGTACTATATAATGAAGCTGCCAGTGAGGCGCCTGTTTCTCAAACTAGACACTCTAATGTATTTGTCCTCTTGCTCAGTTGCGCACCGGGGCCTCCCACTCCTCTTTCTATTTTGGTTAGAGCCAGTTTGCGCTGTTCTGTGAAGGGAGTAGTACACAGCGTTGTACGAGATCTTCAGTTTCTTGGCAATTTCTCGCATGGAATAGCCTTCATTTCTCAGAACAAGAATAGACTGACGAGTTTCAGAAGAAAGTTATTTGTTTCTGGCCATTTTGAGCCTGTAATCGAACCCACAATTGCTGATGCTCCAGATACTAAACTAGTCTCAATAAGCCCAGTTTTATTGCTTCTTTAAATCAGCACAACAGTTTTCAGATGTGCTAACATAATTGCAAAAGGGTTTTCTAATGATCAATTAGCCTTTTAAAATGATAAACTTGGATTAGCAAACACAACGTGCCATTGGAACACAGGACTGATGGTTGCTGATAATGGGCCTCTGTACGCCTATGAAGGCCTTATTTAGGCTTTATGAAGCCTTTATAAGCGGCAGGTCATTTAAGACGGACCGATCCTTGTTTGTATTAAACACAGAGAGTTAGACAACAGCGGCTTCTCATCTCTCAACAGCGGCTCTGCTGCCTGGGGTGGCTCCATTCATTGGCAGCTGGCCTACCAGTGTTTTATTTTGGGCTGTGACACAGACAGTATGTGGATGTGACATTGGGGATGCTCCCCTCCCTCCATCACACATTGCTTGGGTAAATTATTCACCAATGACTGTATAATTAAACTGGCAGACATCTACACTTCCACACGGTCTCTTAGCAACTACTGTCTACTACTGCATCCACAACAGTAATATTAAATGGATATCTTTATCCAGAAATATTTGATTGGAACAGTAGCAACAGAACGTCTACATATGATGCAACATATGTGTCTAAATAGCATTGTTGTCTGAAAAGCATCTAAACAATGTTTTGATGGAAAATAAAACGGTTTTCATAACTTTATTCCTCAATTTCACCTTTTATTGTAAAAGATAAATGCAAACTTCATCATCCAAGCATCACATGGTGTCACGATCGTCTAATGAGGGAGACCAAGGCGCAGCGTTGCGAGCGAACATATTTACTTTAATAGTTAAAGCACAACACTCAAAATACAAAACAATAAACAACGAATGCGTGACGTCTATGGTACAACACGAAACCACACGAACAAAATCCCACAACCCGAAAGAAAAACATACAGATTAAATATGGCTCCCAATCAGAGACAACCAGCTGACAGCTGACACTCGTTGCCCCTGATTGGGAGTCACACCGGCAAACATAGAAAATAGACAACCTAGAACACCCACCAAAGAAACAGAAAACATAGAATGAACACACCCTGGCTCAACATAATGAGTCCCCGAGCCAGGGTGTGACAGTACCCCCCCCTAAAGGCGCGGACTGCGACCGCGCCTAAATACGAGCAAAAACAGGGGAGGGCTGGGTGGGCATTCCTCCTCGGCGGCGGCTCCGGCTCCGGGCTTGATCCCCACTTCCTCTCCAACCCCCCAAAGTACCCCTGGTCCTGTCTAGCCCCGCTGGCCGGAGCCGGACTGACGACACGCGCCCCTGGCTTGGTGCGTGGAACAGGAACGGACCGGACCGGGCTGACGATACACACCCCTGGCTTGGTGCGTGGAGCAGGAATGGACCGGAATGGGCTGGCGACGCGCACCACAGATTTGGTGCGGAGAGCAGGAACGAGCCGGACAGGGCTGACGAAACGCACCACAGACTTGGTGCGAGTAGCAGGAACGGGTTGGACCAGGCTGGCGACTCGCACCCCTGGCTTGGTGCGAGTGGCAGGAACAGGCTGGACCAGGCTGGCGACTCGCACCCCTGGCTTGGTGCGAGTGGCAGGAACAGGCTGGACCAGGCTGGCGACTCGCACCCCTGGTTTGGTGCGAGTGGCAGGAACAGGCCGGGTCGGGCTGGCGACGCACACCGTAGGCTTTGTGCGTGGAGCAGGGACAGGCCGGGCTGGGCTGGCGACGCACCCCGTAGGCTTTGTGCGTGGAGCAGGGACAGGCCGGGCTGGGCTGGCGACGCACACCGTAGGCTTTGTGCGTGGAGCAGGAACAGGCCGGGCTGGGCTGGCGACGCACACCGTAGGCTTTGTGCGTGGAGCAGGAACAGGCCGGGCTGGGCTGGCGACGCACACCGTAGGCTTTATGCGAGAAGCTTGGATGGGCCGAACTGGGCTGGCGACGCGCACCACAGACTCGGTGCGGAGCGCAGGAACGGGCCGGGCTGGGCTGTCGACGCACACCGTAGGTTTGGTGCGGGGAGCAGGAATAGACCGGACCGTACTGGGGACACACACCACTGGCTCTACACCGGGATCTGGAACGGGCCGGACCGGACTGGCAACACACGCCAGTACCTCTCGCCGTGCCTCTACGCCTTCCATCCCCTCTTCTACCAGTGGCCCCCGTAACCTGGCGGCCTCCTCTGCAACCCCGCTGGACCGCTCCATAGCGGCCTCCTGCTGCCCCGACGTCGTGAGCCCCCCCCTAAAAATGTTCTGGGGGTCTCTCCTCCCCGTGGACCAGGCCTCCAACATTCTCGCCCACCTCTCGCTCCTCTGTCTCCAACCCTCTTCACTCAGCTCCTCAATGGGCTTGACCCAGTCGAAGCTGCCACGGAGATCTATTAGCGATGGCTCCTGGACACGCTGCTTGGTCTGGTCTTGGTGGGATTTTCTGTCACGATCGTCTAATGAGGGAGACCAAGGCGCAGCGTTGCGAGCGAACATATTTACTTTAATAGTTAAAGCACAACACTCAAAATACAAAACAATAAACAACGAATGCGTGACGTCTATGGTACAACACGAAACCACACGAACAAAATCCCACAACCCGAAAGAAAAACATACAGATTAAATATGGCTCCCAATCAGAGACAACCAGCCGACAGCTGACACTCGTTGCCCCTGATTGGGAGTCACACCGGCAAACATAGAAAATAGACAACCTAGAACACCCACCAAAGAAACAGAAAACATAGAATGAACACACCCTGGCTCAACATAATGAGTCCCCGAGCCAGGGTGTGACACATGGAACACATCCACAGCCTAACTCATTCCATAAACCAGTCTAAATTGAGCAAGGCACTTAACCCTAATTACTTCTATAAGTCGCTCTGGATAAGAGTATCTGCTAAATGACTAAAATGTAAATGCAAAATGTAATTACAGGTTGCGCTGACAGAAAACAAAACGTAAGTTAACGACCTAACAGCTAGACTTGTTTTTTTTAAATTACTTTTCAACCCCGCCATCCTTTCCCTACTTGGAGTAAATTAGTGAACAACAATGCCCAGGCCTCTACTTCCGGTCTATACTTACTATCTACACCTTATGGACAGAGTTAATTTAACATTAATTCTATTATATATATATATATATATACACATATATATTTTTTTTTTGCTCCTGAACTTCTTCTACTCTCAACCTCTCCGATCATTTTCATGATGTCCATCCGGTTTGCTTCTATATGCCATATCTTTCTAACAGCTAGACTTGTTGACAATGTTCCACATCTCTGGAGAGCACATCGGAGAAATGTAATATTGTCCCGAAAAGTGGTATACGCTAACAACAGCTAAATTCTTTATGATCACAGCCATTCAAGCAAACTGGGAACAATCCCAGAATATTAGCCTGGATTCCTAATATATTCTAGTTATGGTTGTGTAAGGTTTGGTGTGAGGTGTGACCCAGGTGCGGTGCAGGATAGACAGTAGGCAGTAGGCAAGGATGGTGAAACAAGGATATTTACTGGTGGTCCAAAAGCCAGGATACAAAACAACGGACTATACACGAAAACAAATGAGGAGCACATAGGTCTCCAAAAAACAGGCTGACAACAAACAATACGAAATACTAACTCTGACTGGAAAAACACAATGACCCAGGGAGAACACTTCTCGAGTACCTGTAACTCTGTCACGTGATCCGACACTGATTCGTACTGCTTGACATCAAGGAACTAGCAGAGAAAACTGAGCAAGAGAACACAAGGAAGTGAGGGCATAAATACACAAGTGAATCAGATAGCCACAGGTGACACCAATAGGCAGATAATTAGTCCCGACTGTGAGTGAGGAGGTGCCTATTTTCTACATTGTAGAATAATAGTGAAGACATGAAAACTATGAAATAACACATATGGAATCACGTACTAACCAAAAAAGTGTTAAACAAATCAAAATGTATTTTATATTCAAATAGCCAACCTTTGCCTTGATGACAGCTTTGCACAGTCTTGGCATTCTCGCAACCAGCTTCACCTGGAATGCTTTTCCAACAGTCTTGAAGGAGTTTTCACATATGCTGAACACTTGTTGGCTGCTTTTCCTTCACTCTGCGGTCCCTCATCCCAAACCATCTCAATAGGGTTGAGGTCGGGTGATTATGGAGGTCAGGTCATCTGATGCAGCACTCCATCACTCTCCTTCTTGGTCAGATAGCCCTTACACAGCCTGGAGGTGTGTTGGGTCATTGTCCTGTTGAAAAACAAATGATAGTCCCATTAAGCGCAAACCAGATGGGATGGCGTATTGCTGCAGAATGCTGTGGTAGCCATGATGGTTAAGTGTAACTTGAATTCTTAATAAATCACAGTGTCACCAGCAAAGCACCCCCACACCATCACCCCTCCTCCTCCATGCTTCATGGTGGGAACCACACATGCGGAGATCATCCGTTCACCTACTCTGTGTCTCACAAAGAAACAGTGGTTGGAACCAAAAATCTCACATTTGGACTCATCAGACTAAAGGACAGATTTCCACCGGTCTAATGGCCATTGCTCGAGTTTCTTGGCTCAAGCAAGTCTCTTCTTCTTATTGGTGTCCTTTAGTAGTGGTTTCTTTGCAGCAATTCGACCATGAAGGCCTGATTCACGCAGTCTCCTCTGAACAGTTGATGTTGAGATGTGTCTGTTACTTGAACTCTGTTAAGCAATTATTTGGGCTGCAATTTCTGAGGCTGGTAACTCTAATGAACTTAACTCTGGGTCTTATTTCCTGTGGCGGTCCTCATGAGAGCCAGTTTCATCATAGCGCTTGATGGTTTTTGCGAATGCACTTGAAGAAACGTTCAAAGTTCTTGAAATTTTCCGGATTGACTGACCTTCATGTCTTAAAGTAATGATGGACTGTCATTTCTCTTTTCTTATTTGAGCTGTTCTTGCCATAATATGGACTTGGTAATTTACCAAATAGGGATATCTTCTGTATACCAACCCTACCTTGTCACAACACAACTGATTAGCTCAAACGCATTAAGAGAAATTCCACAAATTAACTTTTAACAAGGCACACCTGTTAATTGAAATGCATTCCAGGTGACTACCTCATGAAGCTGGTTGAGAGAATGCCAAGAGTGTGCAAAGCTGTCATCAAGGCAATGGGTGGCTACTTTGAAGAATCTCAAATATAAAATACCTTTTGATTTGTTTAACACTTTTTTGGTTACTACATGATTCCATGTGTGTTATTTCATAGTTTTCATGTCTTCACTGTCCGTGAATTGTCCGTAGAGCTGCAAGAAAGGGTTGTGTAGAGGGCACAGATCTGGGGAAGGGTACCAAAAATGTTCTGCAGCATTGAAGGTCCCCAAGAACACAGTGGCCTCCATCATTATTAAATGGAAGAAGTTTGGAACCACCAAGACTCGTCATAGAGCTGGCCGCCCGGCGAAACTGAGCAATCGGGGGAGAAGGAACTGTTGTGGAAATTAATCATTATACTTTATTAAAAATCAAAGTTCTTCCAGAGTTTTTGTAGAATCAAGATTTGACTTTATTTCAATTCAACAAAGCCTGTGCTGGTCTGCAGAGTAGCCCCATTTTCTCACTCTCTCCCCCAGCTATATAGTCCCATTCACATCTCTTCTAGCTCAAAATCCCTCCTTCTTCAGTTTCCCGCTCTTTATCGCCCCGCCCACTTCCTTTGTCTATGATGGAGGCTAAATTCGACTTTCATTCAGTTCAGAATCAATAGTAATACAATCAATCAATCCCTTATCTTGCAAAAAACACTAATGTTTAGTTTAAACTCTGTTCAACCCCGGCTCTCCCTCCACTTTGTTTGAGGAGAGGGGCAAAAGGCCACAATCTGGTTTCAGTCTCTGATAAGGTAGGACAGCCATGGATTTAAGTAAGAGCGAGCAATTCGACCCTAGGTCAGATTCCCACTTCACCCACACACACACAGTGAAATGACCCAATTAAGTTATTTGCCTAGCAACAAAGAATTCTAACTCTATGTTCGTGATTAACCCAGTTTTATCTCATAGTCCACTAAAACATCTCCCTCATATCCCCCCATATGGGATTACTCATCCCATAAATTTACAAAAGTATATTACGTTTATGCTATCAATCACAATCTTTGCATTCAAGGTTATACTCATAATGAACTATATAATAATAATAATAATATGCCATTTAGCAGACACTTTTATCCAAAGCGACTTACAGTCATGCGTGCATACATGTTTGTGTATGGGTGGTCCCGGGGATCGAACCCACTACCTTGGCGTTACAAGCGCCGTGCTCTACCAGCTGAGCTACAGATGATCACTATATCAATATTTCTACTCAAAACAATTCTTATATAAGTGTTAGTATCCTAACACATTAAAACTAACATAGCGTTGTTTTAACCATACTACCTAGGACATGTTTAAGAATAGTGTCAACATCTTCAACTCACATAACTTCATTCAGATCAATCAGTCAGCTTACAATTCATAATCATAATCAAATTAATTACCCAAAACACATTTTTGTTAGTCACCTTGGTTCCATCATTCAAAGCTTACAATTCATAATCATAATCAAATTAATTACCCAAAACACATTTTTGTTAGTCACCTTGGTTCCATCATTCAAAGTTAAACTCTCACCTTAGCACATACTGACACTGGCAGAATGTACATTTATATTATCCATAATTCTAGCATTAGCTTCCTCATAAAGATAATTACAACAGATCAGTGCATTCCTAGTCTAAATTACTATAAATCTAGCAGTGTATAATACCTCCTTAATCAACTTACTACCTCAAATAACAATCCCTTCCTCCAAGGGCACTCAATCTTCTGGCGTGTCTTCATTATGTTCTTCAGATAGCTTCATAGTTCATCTTGGATTGCCCATGGCAATGTCCCAATTCCAATGTTACACCTGAGCCGCCCCACCTCTACCTCCATTCTGTTTTGTCCATTTTGCCAACCAGTATACCCAAACTATGAGAAATGTTGTATTTGAATAGATCTCTCTTCCTGCCCACTTCACATGGAATCCTGTCACATTCTTGAACGAAAAGGCATAAGAGAAAAAGCAGTTGATTGCTTTGATTGGATGCTGGTTCTGATTCAGGTCTCCTGGTAGAGGTAGTGCTGGACAGGAACGTCTTCAACGCCTTTGTTGCTCCTCTTCAGCCGGGTAGAGGGTTTTTGGTTTTTATTGAGGTTCACACTGTTCTGGACCGAATTATCTCTGCTATGCATCAAGACACCATCCGTAGTAACCTCGAGAAAGGACAGATCATAACAGTTTAGTTGAGTTCATTTCCAATCCAAAAAATCCCTATAAGCATTGAGTATATGACAAATTATTATGTTTCACTAATCATTCTTAATACCAATTTCTAATACTTGATCCTGCTGCCTGATATATTTTTATTTGAGGGATGTCTGCATTCCAAAGGCTATCTGTATAAATGCCATATAGTTTCACATTCTCCCTTGAATTCTCCCAAATTATATAACACTCCTATAATTGCTCATAGTCTATTTGATATTACTCTGGCGTTTCCCTTTTTCTTGTTCCTATTCTAACATCTAATTGCTTACACTTCTCTCCCCATCCTGGTTGATTATAAAATTGTATATATTTAGGATTTCCTAAATATGACAAACATTCTACTGGGCAATATGGTCTTTCCTAATTCCTTAGATGACAGAAGTTGTGGTTGAATCATAGCACAGTCCTGGTAACTGTGGGGATTTGGAACTACTGTTAATTCTTTTAACGGAGATGTGGTGCATATTAGACTATTTTCTTTATTTAATTTTAATGTAATATATTGTACTCATCTATACTAGTCATTGTTTAACGGCTCCTTCCATTCCATTTCTTCTGCATTTGGTATGGCTCTAACATATACAGGGTTTAGTGCACTTTCCCAAGGAATAACTACTTCAACAACACTTCCCCCTGGAAATGTAGCAATAAGGACTACATCAAATTGTTTATCTAAGTCTTGGGCTGTTATCCTTATGTCTATGATCCACCTGTCTTATTCTTTCATTATCTTAAGGTCACACTACCCCATGTGACTTCCCCATAATCCTTGTGCTGGTTCCTCCCACACCAATAACCATTTAACCCTTGTACTCTAATAGTAATCCTTTCCTGTATTCTAGTTATGGTTCCTGCTTGTGCAGGAATATTCATTTTAATCCTGTCTGTTTCTCTTCTCTGTTTTGTTATTTTTGCTCTTTACTATTGTCAGTATACCATTCCCCTTATTCTTAGGGAACTAGTCAAGGGCAGAGAAATCAATGATGGGGATATCTGGTGCATCTTGGATGTCTGAAATATCTTGAAGATCTAGAAGGTCTCGAAGGTCTGCCCCTCCGCCGAGGGAGTCAGCAAGAACACATAGCTCATCAGTAATTGCCATCCTCCCCCATCTCCTGATTCTCGCCAGCTCCAGCATCCTCTGCTCCCTCATCTCTAAGTCATCGGTTCCCTCGTGATACTCTGGTACAATGGTTTAAATGATACCAGGTCGCGCTCCCCTCTATCCGTACAGCTATTGGTGTAACCTGGATGACGATGTATGGTCACTTTAGCTGTTAACCTTCTTCCGTCACTAGGGTCTCCGGATCCGCCAGAGTCCCTCTCAATCCATCGACATCGGTCTGCGAAGAGGGTCCTTCTACCAGCCTACCCATAGGGAAGCTCGGAGTTACTGCTGCAAAGACACACAAACACAGACAGACACAACAGAAAACAATGCTACCCAATGGCGGGGCCATCTTCCTCTCCTGGGGTTGGAACACTCCTATAGTGGGAAACATGGATCTAAGTATCTGTCTCTGCCACTTCTACCATCATTGAGGTAGCCAACAACACCTGGTACGGGCCCCTCCATATAGGGTCTTTCCAGCTCTTTCTTCTGTAGTCTTTTACCGTCACATAATCTCCAGGGCGCAGAAAATGCTCAGATTCTCCTGCTCAGTTGGGCAGAGTTACCTTCACCCATGGGAAGAAAGTCTTAAGAACATTGTTAGGTTAGGTGAGACACAGTATGCTACTTATGTCCTCTCATCTGTCAGGAGAAGCCTTGAGATTATGAAGCGCACCTGCTTGCAGCTTGTTGCAGTCCACTCGTTTCATAGACAGACCCCCTCTACACCCTGCCTCCTATCACAAAAAACAAAAAACAAAATCCTATACAGCTAACATTTCATACTAAGTGGGTTGTTTGTGGTTATTTGAAAACCATATAGTAAAACAAACAAAAAATGTCCAGGCCTTATTTATAGTCTCTGAAAATATTTCTAAGAAAATAGAAAATCACTCCCCCCTTTTTCCTGGAAGAAAAGGTACACATTTAGTTAGTTTCCATTTTGATACCTCTTACCCAGTCCAAACAATCTAAATTCGAAATTTTCCCTCTCTATTGAATATACCAGTTCACATCTCCTGATCCCCCCACTCAGAAAACCCTCAAGAACATCACCCACTACTGCTCCCTTCCCCAGTGAATTTCACAATCCAGTGCACATAAAACAAAATAAAGTCTCATGAGATTTAAACCCTTGGCTTTTCCGTGACTTCGTAAACTTAAATCCCCAAATATGCTCTCTCTTGCCTCGGTGGTTGCACTTTCCCACATGCCCTGTTGCCCCCCTCCACCAAACCAGTTTACTAATGTGATGATGGTCTGGTCCATCATCTTCTGTGGACATACCCCTTCCTGAACTATTATTAGTCCCTCTGATATGCATTTAATTTGGACCCCCATTCTACACAATGCATCTCTTCCTAATAGATTACCTGGAGTTTGTTTTGATACTAATATAGGTATACGTGTAGCTTTTTCCTGGTCTGTTTCCATTTCCTCTGTTTTGCCACTGTTCAGGGGATTGTTGTGTGTACACGTTCACTACTGGTAAGGCAGGAGCTCTTTGGCCTTGCTGCTGAGGTGGTATCTGTTGACCTCCTTGGAGGACAGGTGCCATTGCGCCCTTTTCTGGCGGTGTCAGAGTAATCACTGGCGCTTGTGTTTTCTTTTTGTCCTTTCTTGTCAGCTCTTCCAACTGCAACTGTCCCAGTTTTCTCAGAATCTCTCTCCACTGCTTCACCAATTTCTGTTTATCCCTCCTGTATTTCTCCATTGTGTGGATAATATGGTCGCAGAATTCCTTGCGTGATTCTGACGTTAGTCCCACCACATCTTCCAGTCTGCTTCTGATAGGTGTTGGCATTGCCTCCATCAGTGATGTCCTGAAAAGTGTTGTCATCAATGGATCCCCCTGTTTCTTGTCGCCACCTCTTGAGCTGATCCTCCAGGTCACATGCCGTGTTTTCTTTATCCCCCAATGGCTCCCCCCTCAGTGCTTTAGGGTCTATTTTGTCTGGATACTCCATTCTCAGAGTGTGCCATAGTCCTGGCCTATAACTGTCAAAGGTCACTCCGTCCAGTAACGTCCTCCGCCCCGCCTGTACCAGGCCACCCGCCTGCAACAGGTCCTCAATTTTTGCCACTCCCACCACCCTGGCCAGCACTGCATTCAAGTCTCCCACCGCCAGTAGCTTCCCCATCGTTTGTTCTTCAAATGTTCTAATCCATTTCCCTGCTCCTTCATGCAGGTTAGGCAGTCTAGTCACCAGGCCTTCCACGTCCTGCGATCCCCAGGGCACATAGTGAACCTGTGTCCCCTTTACCAAAATGGGATATTGAGCTCCATATTTTTCTGGCTTTTTTATTGTCCTTCTGTTTCTTAAATTGGATTTTCCCAGATGAGCGTATAGTGCCTTACCTAATTCTGTTACTATAGTTTTGCCTCCCGTGGCTCCTTGCTCTGATAGTCGTCCCTCTGTCTCACTCTGTTCTTGATCAGAGTCAGCATACTGTCTAAGTTCTTCACCTTCCTCATCACTTGTATTCCCCCCATCTTTTTGCCCATCATACTCTTGTTCATCTAGCCCATAATTTTCCGGTTTTGTTAACATACCCCTCAGTCCTCCATAACAGTTTATATCTAAATGTGATTGTTCTCCTCTTCTTGGTGTGGAAACCTGCTTCTTCCTTTTTTCTCCTTCTATCTCTACATTCCCTGTTATTGAGACTAGACCTGTGACCTGAGAATACTGCACCCCTTTGGTGTATGGTGGTGGTGTAGTTAAGCCAGCCTTTTCCGGTTCACTCTCCCTCTCCATTATTATCATTCTAGCCTTGGCTATGCTGTCCCTCCAACTCTTTCCTTCCTCACAGAATATTTTCAAGATTTCTCTCTTTCTGTCTCTTCTTCTCTCCAAAAAATGAGATTTTATCCCTTGCCTTTCTTTTAATAATCTTCTTATCCTTTGTTCCCTTATCTCATCCCCCATTAAGATAAGACACTTGCTCCCCTGTGCTTTCGTACTATACTCTTATTTTCCTTTCTTTCAGTATATCTATATCATACGTTATTATTTTTATGTTTCCAGTCACTGTGTAATCCACTATTCTATCTCCACTTATCCTATACATAAATGCGGCTGGTTCTCGTTCTAATCTTCGTCTTGGCATTTATTCCCTAACCCATCCTCTTTTGCCTTTCTCTTTTACTTGTCTATATCTAGACAGCTAGTCCCCATCCTAAATTCTCCTACCTAGATTTCTATTATTACTATTATCCTGGTCCTATTACTGAATCAATGACATAGGTAATAGCTGTTTCCCATTAGCTTATGCCTTTTCCTGATAATGTTATAATTGTAGCTTATTGGATTACTTTAGTTAAAATATAAATGTGTTGTTTAACAAATCTAGAACCCACAATAAGGTGGTGCTATCCCATCAGCATATTAGTTAAAGCTACTTGCAATCCACTGGTCCACTTAACGAAAACAAATTATCGTTTTAGAATTCATTAATAATTTGCATACGTCACTGGTGTTATGCAAACTATAGAATAAAGTAATAACAATTAGAATTTGTCAAATAAATGTTTTCCATTCAACTATTCGCATCTGCTTCAAATGTCTCTTACTGTCACGGATTCAGCCGAGGCTGCTTCTCCTCCTTGCTCAGGCAGGCTTTGGCATTCGTCGTCACCGGAGTACTAGCTGCTACCGATCTATGTTTCTGTGTTCTACTTGTTTTGTCTTCATTGTACACACCTGGTTCCCATTATGTCTATGATTGGCTCCCTATTTAACCCTCTGGCTCCCACTGTGTTGTGTGCGTGTTTGTTCTATGTTTGGTCATTTGATATTTACGAGTAAAGTACGTTGTCTACTAGCTCTGTGTCCTGCGCCTGACTCCGTCCTACCGCTGCACACTGATGCCTGACACTTACAGCTCGATTCGTACTCGCTGGACTGTCTCTCTTTTACCCGCGAACTAGAACCTTAAATTATTTTCCTTTGTTATCAATTCAAATCATTGCCAACGCTCTATTGCAATTTCCAGTCCGCTATTAAATCTATGTAACTGTCCTTTCTGATTAGGCTCTAATTATTAAAACAAATACTTGCTATAGTTGACAAGCATACATTCAATTCATATCCATATTCAATTCAATAGTCCACATTCCATCTCTCTTCTCAATATTTTTTAAACTATCAACTCATTCAGCAACACAAAAGAAAACTATCTTCTACTCCACTATTCCTGTTGAATAACTGAGTCGTTCAATTCGAACCCCGCAAACTACTAAATCCTCCTTTATTCCAATTATAATGGTCTGTAGTTTTAGTATCTGGCACATACCACACTCAGAAAATAGCTTTACCGAACAAAGATCTCACAAGCTCGAAGGGAATGACTTAGCAGTCAACGAGTCAAATCTACATTCATTAATTTGGAAACAGATCTAATGAATTTAATCAAATGGATTATGTTCTTTCCCCCTAATATACAGAAATTCCTTTACAATATCACCTCTGCTCCAAAATGATAGATAGTTATTATAATGCTTAATCTTATTTCTATCACATGATCTATATACTGTCTCCCACCCCCCACGTACGTCTACGTGTTTGGGCGCGCAAGCCAGCACTTATATCTTATTCCACTTTTATCCATTGTCTAATAATGAATTACCCGCACATAACATTTATCATATTTTAATATATTCATATCAACCAAACCATTCGTATTTCTAATGATTCTTTATTGCCACAAGTTAGTTTACCCTAATCTAGTCCCAGCGGACCATCAACTTTACCTACCTTAGACCCCTCCCCTCAGTCATAGAATACTCCCAGAATCCTATAGACTGGTCACTATTCACTGCTCTTACACAATTCTATGCCAGGCAGTGGTATCATTATATAAAAAGCTTATTATTCAAACCTATATAACATTATCATACACACCTCTTTATCTCATCATCCAAACCTCAGCGTGCGACTCATTTTCCACATTTACACCATTCTCATATCACATTCACACAATTTTGTTCTCAAACACGCTTAATCACTATTTGTATAACCTACAGGAATATTTTATTCTATAAAAGTGCCCAGATTTGGAATGTTAACCCTAGCACGTTTGACATTTCACTATGGTAAATTTTACCATAATCCTACATTACTTCTAAATTTCCCAAATGTAATAAGCCCCTACAAGAGTGGCCAAAATACAATGTGTTGACGTCATATGATCACCCCCGTACACGTGACCTGTTCCTCCAACAAGATTTCTCATACCCCTCAGGGAAAATACACACACCCCTTCTGATCTCCTTCTCCCAGTAACGTGAATTTTCCACACTCCGTTAGTAAATGAATACCCACATACTATTAAATATCCTCTTCCTAATGCAAGATTGGGCTTGCCCTTTCTCCACCAGCCTTAGAAGCTTCAAACGACCTAAAATATTATCCCTTTCCTGTCACTTCCTCCACAAAGAAAAGGCTATTATTTGCATGATTTCTATTTATTGTCCGATCACATTTATTGTCCAACACAGATAAGCAGCCACTCGTGCTTAAATTAATCAGACAGAATGAATCACTGAATGACTCACAGCCGCTCAAGCTAACCATTCACCCGTACGAGATGAGCAGACCTACTCTATCTAATTATTTCTCTATACTTTGAAGCCCTGGTGGCTGTTCACAACCGTTCATCTACCTGAGATGAATGGCGCGACTTCCAATTTATGGTGTCACCTACTCTGGATGACCTACTTTTTTACCCGATTAGCTGTCTAATTTGTGCATCACCACACCCAGGTTGATGCACACCTACCCGAGCAGTCCTCTAACAATGAACTCCATGTTAGAGTGGTACCGTAGGCCCTCTCAATCTTATGTACAACTCTTGGCTAGCCACCTGCCCATTCAGCCCTCTGGAGTGCTAACCCTAGCTCTCCACAGCGGTACCACAGGATTTAACTTATTTACACGCATGCTTATTTCTCATTCCAACAAACACTCTGTACTTTTCCTAAATTTGGTCCTTGATGCTGGAGAGAACACTTCCGTACCCCACCCTCAGATTCAGCTTGCTCGAATCACACAGTTCTATGCTAACAGTAAGTACGTCGCTTACCTTTATTTAACAGTGGTCACTGTATCTGTGTGACTCGCTCAAACTTCCTCCGACGGCCAAGCACTCAAAGATCTCTTTTAACAGGTCCCTTCGTGGTCGCCAATTAATCACTATACTTTATTAAAAATCAAAGTTCTTCCAGAGTTTTTGTAGAATCAAGATTTGACTTTATTCCAATTCAACAAAGCCCGTGCTGGTCTGCAGAGTAGCCCCATTTTCTCTCTCTCTCTCCCCCAGCTATATAGTCCCATTCACATCTCTTCTAGCTCAAAATCCCTATTTCTTCAGTTTCCCGCTCTTTATCGCGCCGCCCACTTCGTTTGTCTATGATGGAGGCTAAATTCAACTTTCATTCAGTTCAGAATCAATAGTAATACAATCAATCAATCCCTTATCTTGCAAAAACACTCATGTTTAGTTTAAACTCTGTTCAACCCCGGCTCTCCCTCCACTTTGTTTGAGGAGAGGGGCAAAAGGCCACAATCTGGTTTCAGTCTCTGATAAGGTAGGACAGCAATGGATTTAAGTAAGAGCGAGCAATTTGACTCTTGGTCAGATTCCCACTTCACCCACACACACACAGTGAAATGACCCAATTAAGTTATTTGCCTAGCAACAAATAATTCTAACTCTATGTCCATGATTAACCCAGTTTTATTTCATAGTCCACTAAAAAATCTCCCTCAGGCCTTGGTCAGGGAGGTGACCAGAGTTCCTCTGTGGAGATGGGAGAACCTTCCAGAAGGACAACCATCTCTGCAGCACTCCACCAATCAGGCCTTTATGGGAGAGTGGTGAGACGGAAGCCACTCCTCAGTAAAAGGCATATGGCAGCCCGCTTGGAGTTTACCAAAAGGCACCTAAAGGACTCTCAGACCATGATAAACATTCTCTGGTCTGATGAAACCAAGATTGAACTCTTTGGCCTGAATACCAAGGGTCACGTCTGGAGGAAACCTGGCACTGCTCATCTCCTGGCCAATACCATCCCTACGGTGAAGCATGGTAGTGGCAGCATCATGCTGTGGGGATGTTGTTCAGTGGCAGGGACTGGGAGACTAGTCGGTATCGAGGGAAAGATGAACGGAGCAAAGTACAGAGAGATCCTTGATGAAAACCTGCGCCAGAGTGCTATGGACCTCAGACTGGGGGGACAACGACCATAAGCGCACAGCCAAGACAACGCAGGAGTGGCTTCGGGACAAGTCTCTGAATGTCCTTGCGTGGCCCAGCCAGAGCCCGGACTTGAACCCAATCTAACATCTCTGGAGAGACTTGAAAATAGCTGTGCAGCGATGCTCCCCATCCAACCTGACAGAGCTTGAGAGGATCTGCAGAGAAGAATGGGAGAAACTACCCGAATACAGGTGTGCCAAGTTTATAGCGTCATACCCAAGAAGACTTCAGACTGAAATCGCTGCCAAGTGTGCTTTAACCTTGAGGATTGATAGAGGGTCAAAATGTTTTTCCCTAATGGGAAGGCAATTTCAATATTTGTTAACTAGCTAGGCTACCAGTTAGCTTTTACCCCCTATCAAGCCTAGCTAGCTAGCCCTACTGTCTGCTCGCCAAATTAGCTACAGTTCTTGATTCTAGTTACTAAGATAAATAAAACATCTCAAATGAGCTACTCACTTGAGTGTTTACTTCTTTGAGGTATTTTCTGAACAGCTTCTCACTTCTTTGTTTTTCCAGTTGTCAGTTCGACCATACACCGTTTATTTTTATTTATTTTATTTTACACACTCATTTGTGGCCCACAATTTCAAAAATGACAGTTGGAGCTTGCGGTTTGCGCGCATCTTTATCCAGAGGGAATACAATAATTATAGCTAGTGTCTGAAATAATGATATGGATTTAAAGGGATACTTCAGGATTTTGGAAATGCCTTTATCCACTTCTCCAGAGTGAGACGAACTCGTGGATACCATTTCTATGTCTCTGCCTGCTGTTTTATGGAGGTTGCTAACTACCGCTAGGTCAATTGCTAATTGGCGTTAGCGCAATGACTGGAAGTCTTTGCATCGGCTCCGCTGAAACTACCGCCAACATCCTTCATACTGGACACAGAGAGATAAAAACGGTTTCCACAAGTTCATCTGACTCTTGGGAAGTAGATAAAATCCCAAAGTATCCCTTTAATATTTGTCAAATTATTGAACATGTCCTCAAAATTCAAATAAGCATTAGAAATGTTCCTTATTTAGCATATCAAAATGCATATCATGATCCTGATATGGACCTCAGTCAAGAGCATATGCATTTTATGTATGGAGAAAATATAGCCCTACTATCAGTATTTGTCATCATATAGAGAAAATAAGATGTCCACATACAGTGAGGGAAAAAAGTATTTGATCCCTTGCTGATTTTGTACGTTTGCCCACTGACAAAGAAATGATCAGTCTATAATTTTAATGGTAGGTTTATTTGAACAGTGAGAGACAGAATAACAACAACAAAATCCAGAAAAACGCATTTCAAAAATGTTATAAATTGATTTGCATTTTAATGCAAAACATGACTTAGTACTTGGTGGCAAACCCTTGTTGGCAATCACAGAGGTCAGACGTTTCTTGTAGTTGACCACCAGGTTTGCACACATCTCAGGAGGGATTTTGTCCAACTCCTCTTTGCAGATCTTCTTCAAGTCATTAAGGTTTCGAGGCTGACATTTGGCAACTCGAACATTCAGCTCCTCCACAGATTTTCTATGGGATTAAGGTCTGGAGAATGGCTAGGCCACTCCAGGACCTTAATGTGCTTCTTCTTGAGCCACTCCTTTGTTGCCTTGGCCGTGTGTTTTGGGTCATTGTCATGCTGGAATACCCATCCAAGACCCATTTTCAATGCCCTGGCTGAGGGAAGGAGGTTCTCACCCAAGATTTGACGGTACATGGCCACCTCCATGTTTGACGGTGGGGATGGTGTTCTTGGGGTCATAGGCAGCATTCCTCCTCCTCCAAACACGGCGAGTTGAGTTGATGCCAAAGAGCTTGATTTTGGTCTCATCTGACCAAAACACTTTCACCCAGTTCTCCTCTGAATCATTCAGATGTTCATTGGCAAACTTCAGACAGGCATGTATATGTGCTTTCTTGAGCAGGGGGACCTTGCGGGCGCTGCAGGATTTCAGTCATTCACGGCGGTGTAGTGTGTTACTGATGGTAGGCTTTGTTACTTTGGTCCCAGCTCTCTGCAGGTCATTCACTAGGTCCCCCCGTGTGGTTCTGGGATTTTTGCTCACCGTTCTTGTGATCATTTTGACCCCACGGGGTGAGATCTTGCGTGGAGCCCCAGATCGAGGTAGATTATCAGTGGTCTTGTATGTCTTCCATTTCCTAATAATTGCTCCCACAGTTGATTTCTTCAAACCAAGCTGCTTACCTATTGCAGATTCAGTCTTCCCAGCTTGGTGTAGGTCTACAATTTTGTTTCTGGTGTCCTTTGACAGCTCTTTGGTCTTGGCCATAGTGGAGTTTGGAGTGTGACTGTTTGAGGTTGTGGACGGGTGTCTTTTATACTGATAACAAGTTCAAACAGGTACCATTAATACAGGTAACGAGTGGAGGACAGAGGAGCCTCTTAAAGAAGAAGTTACAGGTCTGTGAGAGCCAGAAATCTTGCTTGTTTGTAGGTGACCAAATACTTATTTTCCACCATAATTTGCAAATAAATTCATAAAAAATCCTACAATGTGATTTTCTGGAATTCTTTTTCTCAATTTGTCTGTCATAGTTGACGTGTACCTATGATGAAAATTACAGGCCTCTCTCATCTTTTTAAGTGGGAGAACTTGCACAATTGGTGGCTGACTAAATACTTTTTTCCCCCACTGTATATCAATTACTATTGTTGTTGAAGAACTTCTACATTTTGCAAAACCATATTAATACATTTTTATTATTATTTTATTTTTTATAAAAGAAGACACCACCTGCTGTGCTCGCTGCGGGGAGCATGATCCGCCTGCAAGCTCCCCCCAGGAGTGTAGATCCGAGGTGCCATGGGTGTACTGTGACTTCTGCCAGCACTGGTTCCACTGCAGGTGTGTGCAGTGGGATCAAGAGGTAGCGGTGGAGCTGGATTTTTATTGTGATTTATTTATATATAATATATTTATATTTTATATCAAGGGTGGCAACCATCCTCCATGATAGCTACTGGGTGTGCAGGCTTTTGTTCAAGGTCTAACCACATTGTAGCCTTAAAATGAGCTGCTCAACAGGACCTTGATAAGTAGACTTGGGTGTTTCAGGGCTGGATCAAAAGCCAAGCCTGCACACCCAGGAGCTCTCCAGATGGAGGGTTGACCACATATTGACAACATGTGACTAACAGTTCAGTTATACTTTGTGTGGGGTTAAGTGCCTTGATCAATGACACAATGGCAGGAGATGGTAGGCCTACAGTACATGGGATCAGACACAGCAGCCTTCCGGTGCCAATAATGCTTTACTTTTTCATGTACGGTATAATAATAGTCATGAAAATGTGGTTAAAGGTAATGGAGAAGTCATGGAAAATGTGTCTAAACACTTAATAATGAATAATCAGGAGGTCTCTTTAGCATAATGTCATCTGTGAATTTCGGTGAACATAGTCTAATGGACTTACTTGGAAAAAGACAGCTCCTGCTCTTCTTTCATCCCAAGTCAAGTACTGATTATATCTGAAAAGGGTAATTGATACAGGCTACATCAGAGACAAAAATACCCCCACCCACTCAGCAATGAAGAGTAGCCTACCCCGTGCTCGCAAGACTGGCCTGAAGATACTACATCCCTGCGACATCGGTCCCACAGACCGAAGACTGAACACACACTTGAAGAGTGTCATTACCAAAGAGAAAGAGATGGAGAGAGGGGAGGGGGGCAGGCGGAACCTTGCGCATATGTTTTGGTAATCTGCATTTTGAAATGTCTTAATTTTCTTGCATGCCTTGCAAATTCACCAAAGTAGCCTAATGTTTGCCTCTTCCTCTCTGGTTTTTATTTAAATTACACAACTTTCCCCAAGCCTTTATAGCCATATCATCTAGTTAGGCTATAACATGGAAAATAATGTTTTGTGATAACTGCAATGTGATTTTAATTACGTGGGGGGAAAAAAAACATTGTTTTTCGGTTAGGGATTTTTCTTAATGTTAAGGATGCCAACTTCGTTGAAACATTTTAAGATTTAAACGTTCACACCCCTAGTATGAATGTCATCACAACTGAGCATATTTTGTGTTTTGGTTACCTCTCTTGTAATGTACACACACTGTTCCTACAACCTAATTACGAGATTTGGGAACCTTTAAATAACTCAGAAAGGCTGTTCTGTCAACATTCTTGCAACATCAAAGGCATGTTTTGTGAACCCTGATACAAACATTATCTGAATGTCAGCACAGCTGGACAGATTCTGTGTTTTGGGAACATCTCGTCATATCCACACAATGTTACCACAACCTAATGAAACATTCTGGTAACCTTTAAAGAACACACTAAATGTGTTCTGGAAACGTTCTTGTAATATCAGGTCAATATTTTTTCCTCCCTAAAAGGAACATTGTATAATCATCCGCACAACTGGTCAGTTTTTGTGTTTTGGGAACAATGTTCTCACCAGACTGCTCCCACAACCTAATGAAACATTCTGGGAACCTTTAAAGAACAGGTGAAATGTGTTCTAGGAACATTCTTGCAACATCAGGCAAATGTTTTATACAAATATTCTATAATCATCACCACGACTGGACAGTTTTTGTGTTATCAGAACATTTGCCGCAACCTAACGAATGTTCTGGGAACCTTCACAGAACCAATTTTGGTTTGCTGGGATGTTTGTCTATGTTTGACAAGCGAAAACTCCCTAATCCCAGAATTCCATTCACTATAAGACGCAAATAAGCAAATACGGCTGCTCCCATCGCCCGAATAAGATCAACTTAGTTTGGCCACTTTTCAGCATATTACAAATCTTCGATGTGCTTGTTACATTTTATAAAAGAACCAGAGCACGATTTGACAAGTTGTTTACATTTTTTGACAAATCACAAAGCAAATAAAAGGTTATCACCTCAAAGATTATCACCTCACATACAAACCTGCTGCCTAGCCTAGCCGTAGTGCGAAAGCTAACCAGGGTTGACAGATTTGGGTGAAACCATAATGGGGGTTTGTGGGTTGGAGGGGGTGGGATTCATTTCATTTGTGGGGGGATATAATAATAATAATAATATGCCATTTAGCAGACGCTTTTATCCAAAGCGACTTACAATCATGCGTGCATAAAAATTTTTTTGTGTATGGGTGGTCCCGGGGATCGAACCCACTACCTTGGCGTTACAAGCGCCGTGCTCTACCAGCTGAGCTACAGAGGAAATATTACTATGATGGGGGATTTATCAATAAATGGGAGGCAAACACAGGAGAAGTTTACAAAATTAATAAGAATAAAACCCCTTGAAAGGGAGGTCTGAGCTTGCAACCCTGAGTAACCATAGTTACAATGTAAGTCAGTTCTGACAGAAAAACTTAACTCTTGACAGACACTGATAGCCATTGAGTATAGAGATAATGTACAGTTTCAAAAGGAAACGCCTCACTGATTAAAAATATTTCGTAATTCTGATGAAGAATCTGTGTATGAGAGTGAGTCTTCAAATTTATCAAAATTCAGAATGCCTTTAGCCTACCAAATATGCATATTTGTTTGCTGGTATGCTCATGAACTGAAAGAGAAGACTGCCCTTGGCATAAAAGGGAAGCTCTCAAAATGGGTGAACACTACCATCAGTGAAACGTATACCTTCCTAGTCACGGTGCTTCTGATGGGGCTAGTGAAGAAGGGCTCTGTGAGTTACTACTGGACCGCTGACCCCATGCTGCAGACCCCTTTTTTTCCAACCCTTTTCTCTCAGGACCACTTCCTTGTCTGCTGAGATGTCCCTCAGACCACCCTGCAAGCGAAAAGCACAAAGAGGCATTGCAAGGTCTGTCTATCATCTACCCGGTGACCAAAACAAAGGAAGATGACCACGTACATGTGAGCCTTGTAACACAGCCTTGTGTGTAGTCCCTTGCTTTGGTGAGTAACACACACCATTCAATCTGATCAGCCACACAAACTACCTCACTTGGTTGCTTACGTTACTTGATCCAGCCTGTTCTTACTCTCCTCCGCCCAGACCAGGCTAAAACCTATACAAGCCATAATACTCACCGCACTTGATGACTGCGAAATATCTTCCTCGCTTGGTGACGAGGCAGCCATCTGGCTGTCTGTAGGCTACATGTCCAGTGGTGATAATACGTTGACATGATGAAATGTAGCCACTGCTGTAGCCTACTTTTTCCAGGGGAGAATAAATTACATGAATTTCAAAAATGAACAAAAAGTATTTAGGATGCCAACTTTTCCCTTAGCCATGGTCGACATATGTAATATGCTCATACCCCGCTCTCACCTTTATTTGTTCACCACTATTGTATCAAATACACCAGACTTAGCACCTCAGGTTTCCCACCCTGACTTACACGTGCAGCCCCTCAGACAGGCAATACCAAAGCCTCTTTCAGATAATAATACATCTAATATAGATGATAATAATTATAAAATAATTAATAATACTCTAGATACTCGCTGCTGCTGCTACTACTACTACTACTATAGGAAGAAAGGTTAAGATATTGAGTGGTTAAAAATATCATATGAAGCAGACAATGCGGTCTTGATGCAGTGAGGGGCGCGGAGAATAGTGGGAAAATGCAACAATCAAATTCTAGATCAGCAGCATAGAATTCTGGTACCGCATGCAAAAATAACTCACTCTGTAAGGACCGTTATTACTATTTAGAACGTACGCGTCAAAAAGGTTAATAGACCAATATTAACCAATATAGTGTTTGAAATTCACTGCTCGACTGCACAACACGTAACTTCCTCTTGAACGTGGAACGAGGGAAGAGCTCAGTTAGTTGTTTTGGAAAGTTTGTTGTTTTGAAAAAATGTTGATAGTCTATTTAAAAAGTTTGGTTACTAGCTAGCTACCTTTTGAGCTTGGATCCCGCGATGCGGTTGGCTCAGTTGCTGGGACCGCTACTATCTGTCCAGTGATCCTGCCGACGAAGGCCGGGTCTGAGGAGCTGCCTTATTTCTAAGGCTACATATATTAATATGGGCTATTTTCAGCCCTTTCCTGGGTAGCTTATCAGAGATAGACATAATATGGAAAAGAGCAAACAAAGCAAGAGAAAAAGAAAATACATTCACTAGTCCATTAATCAGTTGGTGTGTGTGTGTGCGGGGTTGAAGCTACGAACCCATAGGCTTGGCTCTCTCATCCCTTCCAAGCTTTTGGGAGGGAGGATGGACAATGAGCCTGTCATAGCGGATGTACAGAGGGGGAAAAAAGTATTTAGTCAGCCACCAATTGTTCAAGTTCTCCCACTTAAAAAGATGAGAGAGGCCTGTAATTTTCATCATAGGTACACGTCAACTATGACAGACAAATTGAGAAAAAAAATTCCAGAAAATCACATTGTAGGATTTTTAATGAATTTATTTGCAAATTATGGTGGAAAATAAGTATTTGGTCACCTACAAACAAGCAAGATTTCTGGCTCTCACAGACCTGTAACTTCTTCTTTAAGAGGCTCCTCTGTCCTCCACTCATTACCTGTATTAATGGTACCTGTTTGAACTTGTTATCAGTATAAAAGACACCTGTTCACAACCTCAAACAGTCACACTCCAAACTCCACTATGGCCAAGACCAAAGAGCTGTCAAAGGACACCAGAAACAAAATTGTAGACCTGCACCAGGCTGGGAAGACTGAATCTGCAATAGGTAAGCAGCTTGGTTTGAAGAAATCAACTGTGGGAGCAATTATTAGGAAATGGAAGACATACAAGACCACTGATAATCTCCCTCGATCTGGGGCTCCACGCAAGATCTCACCCCGTGGGGTCAAAATGATCACAAGAACGGTGAGCAAAAATCCCAGAACCACACGGGGGGACCTAGTGAATGACCTGCAGAGAGCTGGGACCAAAGTAACAAAGCCTACCATCAGTAACACACTACTCCGCCAGGGACTCAAATCCTGCAGTGCCAGACGTGTCCCCCTGCTTAAGCCAGGCCCGTATGAAGTTTGCTAGAGTGCATTTGGATGATCCAGAAGAGGATTGGGAGAATGTCATATGGTCAGATGAAACCAAAATAGAACTTTTGGTAAAAACTCAACTCGTCGTGTTTGGAGGACAAAGAATGCTGAGTTGCATCCAAAGAACACCATACCTACTGTGAAGCATGGGGGTGGAAACATCATGCTTTGGGGCTGTTTTTCTGCAAAGGGACCAGGACGACTGATCCATGTAAAGGAAAGAATGAATGGGGCCATGTATCGTGAGATTTTGAGTGAAAACCTCCTTCCATCAGCAAGGGCATTGAAGATGAAACGTGGCTGGGTCTTTCAGCATGACAATGATCCCAAACACACCGCCCGGGCAACGAAGGAGTGGCTTCGTAAGAAGCATTTCAAGGTCCTGGAGTGGCCTAGCCAGTCTCCAGATCTCAACCCCATAGAAAATCTTTGGAGGGAGTTGAAAGTCTGTGTTGCCCAGCGACAGCCCCAAAACATCACTGCTCTAGAGGAGATCTGCATGGAGGAATGGGCCAAAATACCAGCAACAGTGTGTGAAAACCTTGTGAACACTTACAGAAAACGTTTGACCTGTGTCATTGCCAACAAAGGGTATATAACAAAGTATTGAGAAACTTTTGTTATTGACCAAATACTTATTTTCCACCATAATTTGCAAATAAATTCATAAAAAATCCTACAATGTGATTTTCTGGGGAAAAAATTCTCATTTCGTCTGTCATAGTTGACGTGTACCTATGAGGAAAATTACAGGCCTCTCTCATCTTTTTAAGTAGGAGAACTTGCACAATTGGTGGCTGACTAAATACTTTTTTCCCCCACTGTAAGTAATGTCCCCACGCGCTCTGGCAGCTTTCATGGCTGGGATAAGTGCTTTCCTCTTCTGATGCACAGCTTCCGGATAGTCCTCGTTGAGGAAGATGTACGTTCCTCTCAAGTTCTTGGCTCTTTCCCGAACAGCTACCTTGTCCTTGAACCTCAGGAATTTGACCACTATTGGCCTGGGCCTGTCACCTGGGCCGGTGGTGGGTTTTCCAGTCCACCTCAATGTTCCTGTGGTCCGTCTTCAGTTTCTCCGATATCATTTCCTTCACTTTGTCATCAGACTCCATCCAGGTCTCATGTGGAGATTCTGCAATTCCGTCCACAACCATGTTGTTCCGCCTTGATTGTCCCTCGAGATGATCTGATTTCTCTGTCATTGTTATCATGGATTCACATACATGTATTTATTTTTCTGTATTTATTTATCTGTATATGTTATGTATGTATGTTATGTATGTATGTATGTATGTATGTATGTATGTATGTATGTGTATACAGTTGAAGTCGGAAGTTTACATACACTTAGGTTGGAGTCACTCGTTTTTCAACCACTCACAATTCAATGTCAGGAATTGTGAAAAACTGAGTTTAAATGTATTTTGCTAAGGTGTATGTAAACTTACGACTTCAACTGTATATATACAGTGTGTATGTATGTACATATGTATGTAGGTATATTATTTTACTGCTCTAGGGATATAATTATTGTTTGGATAACCTTATTTACTATCATGTATTGATTTGTACCTTTTTACCATTGTGTTCACTCTTTATGCGATGCGCAATGCAGACAACACCGGAATAATTATCATTTAATTACCACAGTGAATTATTGTAATGTTTGCTTATGTGTAAATTAATCCCATAAGTGATGGGTTGCCAATTGGCGATTTGACACGAAAATAAATGTTAATTCATTCATTCATTCATACAGAACTGATGTCCTTGAGGCATCACTACAGATCCGTGAACAATCCCGGGCTGTGTCGCAGCCGGCCGCGGCCGGGAGATTCATGAGGCGACGCACAATTGGCCCAGCGTCGTCCGGGTTAGGGGAGGGTTTGGCCGGCCGGGATGTCCTTGTCCCATCGCGCTCTAGTGACTCCTGTGGCGGGCCGGGCGCATACACGCTGACACGCTCGCCAGTTGTACAGTGTTTCCTCCGACAGATTGGTGCGGCTGGCTTCCGGGTTAAGCGAGCAGTGTGTCAAGAAGCAGTACGGCTTGGCAGGTCGTGTTTTGGAGGACGGCTGGCTCTCGACCTTCGCCTCTCCCGAGTCCGTACAGGAGTTGCAGCGATGGGACAAGACTAACTACCAATTGGATATCACGAAATTGGGGAGAAAAAGGGGTACAAAAATAAAGAAATAAAAAAGAACAGATGTTCTCTCTCAATGACATAACAGATTGCTGTCATCTTGCCATTCTCCGGTTTAAACTCATCGATCTGACCCTAGGAGAACTGCAAACTGTTCTTCAGGTCCTGGACCTCTGGTCAGGTTGTCCATTCTTTTATTAGTGGACTCCACAAGTATTTGGACAAAACACTTGAATCTATTTTCTTGTTGTTGTAACAACTGCTTGTATTTTTGTTCGTTTAAAAAGATCATTCACCTGTGATAAAGAGACACCACTGTCCTCAACGGTACTCCCGCCCGGCTTTGGTCTTTGTCATGGTAGCAACGTAGGTTACGCTGTTACTCCTCGCAGTTCCAGACAGGCAGGTCGCAGGGAAGATTGAAAACAACAAACAGCAGGTATCTAGACAGCCACAAGCCCGGGCCAATACGCATTCCCAGCCACAATGGCTAACCACGTCGCGGGCTGCATTCAAGCCCTCAAGAAAACCCTGCTAGCTTGATAGACAGCTAGATAGCAGATAGGCTAGCTGCTACGCCAAACAGCTCCTCAGACCTGGCCTTGGTCGGCAGGACAACTGGGCAGATAGTAGCAGTCCCAGCAACTGATGCCAACCACGTCGCTGGATCCAAACTCAGAAATGTATATAGCTACTAACAAACTTTACAATAGACTTTCAAAACAACAAACCGAGCTCTCCCTCGTTCAGCATTCAACAGGAAGTTACAAAATGCATACAGGAAGTGATCAGACAGGTCCAGAACAAATTCAAGGAAACATACAGTATTATACAGAGCCATGAGTACATGGAACTCCCTTCCATCTTATATAGCGTAAGTGAACAGCAAACCTGGTTTCAAAAAACGAATAAAGCAATGCCTCTCCCCCATGTGACCTACTTGTGTGTATGTACTGACATGTAATTTATGTGTAATTGATAGCTGCACACACACACCACATGTTCATGTTTTTAAATGTATATAAATTGTAAAGTATTTTGTCTGTAATGTCTTTTTCGTTATGTGTCGGACCCCAGTAAGACTAGCTGTCGCCATTGTCGTTGGCTAATAGGGATCCTAATAAATCAAATCAAAAAGAGTTCCAAACCTCTCTGCCAATAACAGCTAATTGTCAGTTTTCCCCTCCCCACTTGGACCACTCCCAGACAGTCCTAGCTAAATTCTTGCTTGACAAATGTCCCTTTGATAAGAAGCTATTTATTTTTGTTTCTTTTTGACCATTTCAATTGAAAACAATCATAGTAAGGTACTTCAATTGTTTACCCAGAAATTATTAGATAAAAAAACAAAAACAAAAAACAACTGCATTGGACCTTGAATGTCCTCCAGCAATGTTTATATGTTTTCCTGTTGATATCCCAAGTATAAATACAGTAAAGTACACACACTAAAGGGTCAAAATATGTTTTGACCAAAATAGTATTTTTAGACAACTTCAAAGACTTGGTCTGATGGCTCCGACAGACATGGTAGCTCTGCTTCTAGCTCCTAAGCAACTTTGCAGTATTTTAATTTGTTTGTGTTCTTTCTTACATTATTTACATTTTAGTCATTTAGCAGACGCTCTTATCCAGAGCGACTTACAGTTAGTGAGTACATACATTTTCATACTGGTCCCCTGTGGGAATCGAACCCACAACCCTGGCGTTGCAAGCGCCATGCTCTACCAACTGAGCTACACGGCACTATTAGCCCAGAACGTTTGTGTTATTACATACAGCCGGAAATAACTTTGGGATATCAGCGCAGCGTTAACTCAACAGCATTACGACCAGGAATATAACTTTCCCGAATTCGATCCTTTGTTCGTACCCCCCAGTGCAATTTAACTTATCCCAGAGGCTGCTCCAAGACGTAGTACTAGCTCTGGAAAAACACTGGACCACTGCTACTCCCCCTTTCGAGATGCCTACAAGGCCCTCCCCCGCCCTCCCTTCGGCAAATCAGATCACAACTCCATTTTGCTCCTCCCTTCCTATAGCCAGAAACTCAGAACAGGAAGTACCCGTGCTAAGATCTACTCAATGCTGGTCTGACCAGTCGGAATCCATGCTTCAAGATTGTTTTGATCACGTGGACTCGGATATGTTCTGGGTAGCCTCTGAGAATAACATTGACGTATACACGGACATGGTGACGGAGTTCATCAGGAAGTGTATAGGGGATGTTGTTCCCACTATGACTATTAAAACCTACCCAAACCAGAAACCGTTGATAGATGGCAGCATGAAGCGCAAAACTGAAAGCGCGAACCACCGCATTTAACCATGGCAAGGTGACTGGGAATATGGTTGAAAAAAACAGTGTAGTTATTCCCTCCGTAAGGCAATCAAACAGGCAAAAAGTCAGTACAGAGTCAAAGTGGAGTATCAATTAAACGGCTCAGACACAAGACGTATGTGGCAGGGTCTACAGACAATCACGGATTACAAAGGGAAAACCAGCCACTTCGTGGACACCGACATCTTGCTCATGAACAAGCTAAACACCTTCTTCGCCCACTTTGAGGATAACACAGAGCCACCGAAGCGGCCCGCTCCCAAGGACTGTGGGCTCTCGTCATCTGTGGCCGACGTGAGTAAGACATTTAAGCGTGTTAACCCTCGCAAGGCTGCCGGCCCAGACGGCATCCCTAGCCACGTCCCCAGAGCATGCGCAGACCAGCTGGCTGGAGTGTTTACGGACATATTCAATCTCTCCCTATCCCAGTCTGCTGTCCCCACTTGCTTCAAGATGTCCACCATTGTTCCTGTACCCAAGAAAGCAAAGGTAACTGAACTAAATGACTATCGCCCTGTAGCACAGGGGTCCCACAAGGGTGTGTGCTCAGCCTGTTCACCCATGACTGCGTGACCACGCACGCCTCCAACTCAATCATCAAGTTTGTAGACGACACAACAGCAGTAGGCCTGATTACCAACAATGATGAGACAGCCTACAGGGAGGAGGTGAGGGCCCTGGCGGAGTGGTGCCAGGAAAATAACCTCTCCCTCAACGTCAACAAAACAACAGAGCTGATCGTGGACTTCAGGAAACAGCAGAGGGAGCACGCCCCTATCCACATCGACGGGACCGCAGTGAAGAAGGTGGAAAGCTTCAAGTTCCTTGCCGTACACATCACTGACAATCTGAAATGGTCCACCCACCAGGAGGCTGAAGAAATTCGGCTTGGCCCCTAAGACCCTCACAAACTTTAACAGATGCACAATTGAGAGCATCCTGTCAGGCTGTATCACCGCCTGGTACGGCAACTGCACCGCCCGCAACCGCAGGGTTCTCCAGAGGGTGGTGCGGTCTGCCAAACACATCACCAGGGGCACACTGCCTGCCCTCCAGGACACCTACAGCACCCGATGTCACAGGAAGGCCAAAAAGATCATCAAGGACATCAACCAAACGAGCCACGGCCTGTTCACCCCACTATCGTGAGGTCAGTACAGGTGCATTAAAGCTGGGACCGAGAGACTGAAAAACTGCTTCTATCTCAAGGCCATCAGACTGTTAAATAGCCATCACTAGCCGGCTTCCACCCGGTTACTCAACCCTGCGCCTTAGAGGCTGCTGCCCTATAGACATAGACATGGAATCACTGGCCACTTTAATAATGTTTACATACTGCTTTACTCATCTCATATGTACAGTTGAAGTCGGAAGTTTACATACACCTTAGCCAAATACATTTAAACTCAGTTTTTCACAATTCCTGACATTTAATCCTAGTAAAAATAACCTGTTTTAGGTCTGTTAGGATAACCACTTTATTTTAAGAATGTGAAATGTCAGAATAATAATAGAGAGAATGATTTATTTCAGATTTTATTTACTGTATTTCATCTCATTCCCAGTGGGTCAGAAGTTTACATACACTCAATTAGTATTTGGTAGCATTGCCTTTAAATTGTTTAACTTGGGTCAAACGTTTCGGGTAGCCTTCCACAAGCTTCCCACAATAAGTTGGGTGAATTTTGGCCCATTCCTCCTGACAGAGCTGGTGTAACTGAGTCAGGTTTGCAGGCCTCCTTGCTCGCACACACTTTTTCAGTTCTGCCCAAACATTGTCTATAGGATTGAGGTCAGGGCTTTGTGATGGCCACTCCAATACATTTACTTTGATGTTCTTAAGCCATTTTGCCACAACTTTGGAAGGTTGCTTGGGGTCATTGTCCATTTGGAAGACCCATTTGCGACCAAGCTTTAACTGACTGATGTCTTGAGATGTTGCTTCAATATATCCACATACATTTCCTTACTCATGATGCCATCTATTTTGTGAAGTGCACCAGTCCCTCCTGCAGCAAAGCACCCCCACAGCATGATGCTGCCACCCCCGTGCTTCACGGTTGGGATGGTGTTCTTCGGCTTGCAAGCGACCCCCTTTTTCCTCCAAACATAACGATGGTCATTATGCCAAACAGTTCTATTTTTGTTTCATCAGACCAGAGGACATTTCTCCAAAAAGTACGATCTTTGTCCCCATGTGCAGTTGCAAACCGTAGTGTGGCTTTTTTATGGCGGTTTTGGAGCAATGGCTTCTTCCTTGCTGAGCGGCCTTTCAGGTTATGTCGATATAGGACTCGTTTTACTGTAGATACATTTGTACCGGTTTCCTCCAGCATCTTCACAAGGTCCTTTGCTGTTGTTCTGGGATTGATTTGCACTTTTCGCACACCAAAGTACGTTCATCTCTAGGAGACAGAACGCGTCTCCTTCCTGAGCGGTATGACGGCTGCGTGGTCCCATGGTGTTTATACTTGCGTACCATTGTTTGTACAGATGAACGTGGTACCTTCAGGCATTTGGAAATTGCTCCCAAGGATGAACCAGTCTTGGCTAATTTCTTTTGATTTTCCCATGATGTCAAGCAAAGAGGCACTGAGTTTGAAGGTAGGCCTTGAAATACATCCACAGGTACACCTCCAATTGACTCAAATTATGTCAAGTAGCCTATCAGAAGCTTCTAAAGCCATGACATCATTTTCTGGAATTTTCCAAGCTGTTTAAAGGCACAGTCAACTTAGTGTATGTAAACTTCTGACCCACTGGAATTGTGATACAGTTAATTATAAGTGAAATAATCTGTCTGTAAACAATTGTTGGAAAAATTACTTGTGTCATGCACAAAGTAGATGTCCTAACCGACTTGCCAAAACTTTGAAAAACGAGTTTTAATGACTCCAACTTAAGTGTATGTAAACTTCCGACTTCAACTGTATATACTGTATTCTATTCTACAGTTTTTTAGCAATGCCACTCCGACATTGCTCGTACTAATATTTATATAAAGTACCAGTCAAAAGTTTGAACACACCTACTCATTCAAGGGTTTTTCTTTATTTGTACTATTTTTTTACATTGTAGAATAATAGTGAAGACATCAAAACTATGAAATAATACATATGGAATCATGTAGTAACCAAAAAAGTGTTAAACAAATATATAAAAATATAAAAATATATTTGAGATTTGAGATTCTTCAAATAGCTACCGTTTCCCTTGATGACAGCTTTTCACACTCTTGGCATTCTCGAAACCAGCCTCACCTGGAATGCTTTTCCAACAGTCTTGAAGGAGTTCCCACATATGCTAAGCACTTGTTGGCTGCTTTTCCTTCACTCTGCGGTCTGACTCATCCCAAACCATCTCAAATGGGTTGAGGTCGGGGGATTGTGGAGGCCAGGTCATCTGATGCAGCACTCTTCTTGGTAAAATAGCCCTTACACAGCCTGGAGGTGTGTTGGGTCATTGTCCTGTTGAAAAACAAATGATAGTCCCACTAAGCCCAAACCAGATGGGATGGTGTATCGCTGCAGAATGCTGTGGTAGCCATGATGGTTAAGTGTGCCTTCAATTCTAAATAAATCACAGACAGTGTCTCCCACACCATCACACCTCCACCCCCATGCATTACGGTGGGAACTACACATGCAGAGATCATCCGTTCACCCACACCGCGTCTCACAAAGATACCGTGGTTTGAACCGAACATTTCAAATTTGGACTCCAGACCAAAGGACAAATTTCCACCGGTCTAATGTCCATTGCTCGTGTTTCTTGGCCCAAGCAGGTCTCTACTTCTTATTGGTGTCCTTTAGTAGTGGTTTCTTTGCAGCAATTCGACCATGAAGGCCTGATTCACACAGTCACCTCTGAAAAGTTGATGTTGACATGTGTCTGTTACTTGAACTCTGTGAAGCATTTATTTGTGCTACAATTTCTGAGGCTGGTAACTCTAATGAACTTATCCTCTGCAGCAGAGGTAACTCTGGGTCTTCCATTCCTGTGGCGGTCTTCATGAGAGCTAGTTTCATCATAGCGCTTGATGGTTTTTGCAATTGCACTCAACAAAACTTTCAAAGTTCTTGAAATGTTACGTATTGACTGACCTTCATGTCTTAAAATAATGATGGGACTGTCATTTCTCTTTGCTTATTTGAGCTGTTCTTGCCATAATATGGACTTGGTCGTTAACCAAATAGGGCAATCTTCTTTATACCCCCCCCCCCCCCCCCCCCCTACATTGTCACAGCACAACTGATTGGCTCAAACACATTAAGAAGGAAAGAAATTCCACAAATTTACTTTTAACAAGGCACACCTGTTAATTGAAATGCATTCCAGGTGACTACCTCTTGAAGCTGGTTGAGAGAATGCCAAGAGTGTGCAAAGCTGTCATCAAGGCAAAGGGTGGCTATTTGAAGAATCTAAAATATAAAATATATTTTGATTTGTTTAACACTTCTTTGGTTACTACATGATTCCATATGTGTTATTTCATAGTTTTGATGTCTTCACTATTATTCTACAATGTAAGAAATTGTTAAAATAAAGAAAAACCCTGGAATGAGTATGTGTGTCCAAACTTTTGACTGATGGTGTATTTCTTAATTCCATTCTTTTACTTTTAGATTTGTATGTATTGTTGTGAATTGTTAGATACTACTGCACTGTTGGAGCTAGGAACACAAGCATTTCGCTACACCCGCAATAACGTCTGATAAATATGTGTATGTGACCAATAAAATTTGATGATTTGTCATCAGCCTCCCCCTTGCTTAAGGGACAATAGAGGAACAATTGAGGAGCAATAGAGCACAAAAGAGGAAAGCCCCCCCCTTGTCCCATGTCATGTCTGACCTGGACCACCTATTGAGATCTGGCTTTTGTTAAGTAAATCAGGTGTTAAATGAGGTGAAAAGGAGACTGGAGGAGGACTTTAAAGGAGTAGCTATGAGGAGATTCACTCCCTCCCTCCCTCCCTCCCTCCCTCCCTCCCTCCCTCCCTCTGCTGCTCAGTGTGTTTGTGAAGTATTCCTCTCTTATCTGTTCAACTCAGGCCCCTAGCAGGCCTTCTCCACGCTGTCACTCTTTTTGACATGTAAAGAATTGCCTTAGCAAGATTAGACACACAACGGTGTAATTCCATAGCAGCCTCTTCCCCGACTAATTAAATTGCTTTTCACAATCTGATGCAAAATTTCTAAGGGCACTTATTGGTTTCCTTACAGCTCTTCACAGGCTTTCCCTGTTTAGACAAAGACGTGGTAGATGCAATGTAAGGAAACCTGTTAATTGATTGAAATAACCCTTTGCACAACAAGGGCCATTACAATGGCTGTGGAAAGTGACTAGAGAATGTATGTGACTTGAATGTGTTGATTGTTTTGCTACCTAGAAACATCAGAAAAATCGAACCATCTGTACTTCCAGAGCTCGATAGCTCAGGCGGTAGAGCATCAGACTTTAAATGTTCTTGTAAGTCTGACAATTTTGTTTGAAATGTGCATCTCTGTCCCAAACATTACTATATGTGTAAATAAATCAATAAATGGGCGATTCCGTGGAAAAGTCAACCTGAGCATGCCCAAATAAAGTTAGTCATTTCCAAATTAAAATACGTTCATAATTGTCCCTAAGGTCTTTATGTTGGTGTTCAGTTTAAGTAGGAAATTGCATGAATTTTGGCCATTTCAGAGTAGGAGGGCAAGTCTCAAAAAAGGTTTTTTAGTCAATCATATTTCATGGCTTTTTGAAAGAGATCACAGTGCTTGTTTCTCCACTCACAGCTGTCCCCCAGTGTTAGTTATGAAGAGGATATGTTAATGAAGCAATACAGACCAAATTGAAGTGTTGAGTTTTGTGTGCAGGTCATTCCACCAATTCGGTGCTTTTTAAGAAGTGTAACTTCATCAAAACAAACTTCTGATTTCATCTAATTTTTACATTCTGTCATTAAGAGCACATGTTGAAATAAAATAATAACTATAGTAAGTGCCTATTAAGTGCCAAATAAAGTAACAGGGTTGACCGTAACAGGCTAAATCAGCCATAAATCCCCTTGTGACAGTGGGAATGGAAGCTTGTCGTGTGCAAAAGGGAGTGGCAATTAAATGCAAGCTTCACAACAATAACAAAAAGTTACAACATTTCCAGCCTGTCTATCTATGGGTAACAGGGTTGACGTGTTATGCTCGACCCGCTTAGTTTTCCACCACAAAACACCAGAAAATTGCCAAAAGATATATTTGTAAGAATAGTTTCACCATATTTAAACGAGAATTCAGTTCACGTAACAGGTTTAATCTTAAAATGAGGGACAGACGTTAATTAATCAATAATCACATTAAATAAATTACCTCAGACATGACTGTCAAAGCAAGAAAATAACTAGGGTTTTACAATGATGGTGCAACTTGGAGAAATGTGGGGGTTAAGTGGGTCAAAATCTTCCTAGAGGTGACACAGGGTTGACGGAGGTACATGTCAAAATGCAGAATTTTGGCACTTTAGCAAGTCTTTATTCATAAAAAAAATCTGATTTATGGATGTGGTCTCTATTAAAGGGCACTGATATTTAATATAACAGGCTTTTAAAATGCAATATTTGTGCACAATTTCTATATATCAAAGGGACGCAAAAGGCACCCATTTCGTGAAATGACCCGTGTGTGTTCTTCAGTCTTGTAAAGATAGGGGGGTGACTGCAACAGGCAATGTAACATCCATAATGGTTTTTTTAGGTAACGTTATTGTAAAACATGCACCTTACATCGGATAATCTTGAAACTTTCTCTGTAAATCTAACTTTCATCAAGATTTTATATGGTCTATAATTGGTTTCTATTTTTATTGTCAGTATCCTTTTTCAGCGTTATGATATTCGTAACATCCATAACAATTGTGGATGTGATGGATATTGATGCATCATATCTTAGCTTCAGAAGCTTGTGCATTCACCACCACTGGGCGAAAAGGGTCCATATCAGGGCATATCTTTACATGACACGTTTTGATATTCTAGAGAATACAGACCATTTCCAATGCATATTTTGAGTTTTGTGGATATGCACCATATCCTGACAAATTCTGAATCATCGAGATGTGTCTTTTAGACATATATGATATTGGGATCACTCTGAATATCACACATAGACATTTCCTATGTCCGGATATGGACTCATTCAATATCTTGAGATATATGACATCCTATTTTCTCTCTTCATGTTGACAAATACTGACTGTATACATTGTATATCTGTGTTTTCTCAGCACATTCAAGATATGAAACTATATTGATTCCAGATATGCTTCTCTTGGCTGAGCTACATATCCGGATCTTGATATGCTTTTTGATATGCTGAAAATAAGGATGATTTCTGATGCATTTGTGAGTTTTCAGCACATTATCAATAATTTGACAAATATGAAATTCATATTTTTCTTTCATGCACAAATCATTTTTAGATTCCCTCCGGACATCATAAATGGTATGGCCGGATATTGACTCATTAGATATCCTGACATAGGCCTATGTGGACATCTTATTTTCTCTATATGATGACAAATACTGACAGTAGGCCTACATTGTACATTTTCTCAGCACATACAATGCATATGCTCTTGACTGAGGTCCATATCAGGATCTTGATATGCATTTTGATATGCTAAATAAGGACAATTTCTGATGCTTATTTGAGTTGAGGACATTCTCAATAATTTGACAAATATTAAATCCATATAATTCTTTCAGACACTAGCTATAATTTGTTGTATTCCCTCTGGATAAAGGCGCGCGCAAACTACAAGCTAAAAGGCACTGTAACTGGTAGCCTAGCAACAAGAATCACATATTTTCTAGGTTTGATAGGGGGTAATGTTAAAAGCTAACTGGTAGCCTAGCTAGCTAACAAATAACGGAATTGCCTTTACCCCCTATCAAGCCTCAAGGTGACAGCTAACGTTTTAAAACGTTCAGGCGTATTTTGTATTACTGGTTAATATAAGATAGCTAACTAACTTAGCTAGCTAACTAGCAACTTGGCTGCTAGCGAGCTTGTTCCAGTCAGTTTTCTCATGAATGAAGCAGGTAGAGTAGCTACCTTGTGGTATGGTTATGTGAAATGACAAATGTTTCTTGCAATATCGACTTAATTTTGATTAATGATTTATGCATTGACAGTTTGGAGTGGATCACAGATCAACACTACCACCACGTTGGGTCTGGACTGCGAGGGACCGGCACTGACGACACAATCTGCACACATCGCATCGTCCATTATAACAAGGCAGACAGGAGTACTTTTATTTTCTGTTAAATAAATAAAATACATTTTTAGCAAAGTTTGGCCTACATTTGCATCTTTACAGAAATGGGGTTGCGATTGGAGCTTTGGATTTTCTATGCTGCATTTTTCAAACAGAAATAGCAGAGATGTGCTTTGGAAATAGCAACTTGGATTAAATTTGACAATGTTTGCCTTTCCGTGCCTTTTATAGCCAACTACTGAATATGGAGCAACTGATTGGCTCAAACCAGATGGGATGGCGTATCGCTGCAGAATGCTGTGGTAGCCATGCTGGTTAAGTGTGCCTTCAATTCTAAATAAATCACAGACTGTGTCACCAGCAAAGCACCCCCACACCATAACACCTCCTCCTCCATGCTTTACGGTGGGAACTACTCATGCGTCTCACAAAGACACGACGGTTGGAACCAAAAATCTCCAATCTGGACTCCAGACCAAATTGCTCAAGTTTCTAGGCCTAAGCAGGTCTCTTCTTCTTATTGGTGTCCTTTAGTAGTGGTTTCTTTGCAGCAATTCGACCATGAAGGCCTGATTCACACAGTCCCCTCTGAACAGTTGATGTTGAGAAGTGTCTGTGACTTGAACTCTGTGAAGCATTTATTTGGGCTGCAATTTCTGAGGCTGGTAACTCTAATGAACTTATCCTCTGCAGCAGAGGTAACTCTGGGTCTTCCATTCCTGTGGCGGTCCTCATGAGAGCCAGTTTCATAGCGCTTGATGGTTTTTGCAACTGCACTTGAAGAAACTTTCAAAGTTCTTGAAATGTTACGTATTGACTGACCTTCATGTTTTAAAGTAATGATGGACTGTCGTTTCTCTTTGCTTATTTGAGCTGTTCTTGACATAATATGGCATTGGTCCTTTACCAAATAGGGCTATCTTCTGTATAACCCCCCCCCCCCACACACACACACACACACACACACCTTGTAACAACACAACTGATTGGCTCAAACACACTAAGAAGGAACTAATTCCACAAATTAACTTTTAAGAAGGCACACTTGTTAATTGAAATGCATTCCAGGTGACTACCTCATGAAGTTGGTTGAGAGAATGCCAAGAGTGTGCAAAGCTGTCATCAAGGCAAAGGGTGGCTATTTGAAGAATCTCAAATATAAAGTAGTTTTGAGATCTTCACTATTATTCTACAATGTAAAAAATAGTTAAAATAAAGAAAAACCCTTGAATGAGTAGGTGTGTCCAAACTATTGACTGGTACTGTAGATGGATAAAGATATCCGCTGATATTGACCCTTTCCACACAGTGCACATTTTGTGTGCTTGTTCCGAGATGTATTCTTCAGACTTTTACAGAAGCAATTGAAATGTGATGTGTTTTAGCTAAGATTGTCTTGGAAAATATATGCTGAAATGTAGTACTGTTTTTTAGATAGAATGAAAATAAAAATCCCCCAAAATATACCGACTTCATCCAGTGTCCAGAAAAGTGGATTGGGAATATAGGCACATGTACTATATATTGTCTCATTTGCATATTTTGTTACAATATTCCAGAAAAGTTGTAATATAAAAACTATTTTTTTTGTCTACATTAAACTGGTAAAGGTTAATTTTGATATATATCAATTGGGGGGATTTTAAAAAATGTATACTCAAATCAGACTCATTGTATACTATTCAGGCTATCTGTAATTATGCAATCCTAAAGTACTGTGCCTTCTGCTGACCTTTTGTTGTAATTTGGAATGTTTTTAAATATGTTATGATAGATTTTGATCATTAAATCTTTAAGATGTCTATTTCAGACTCTGTAACATTCATAACGGAGGGTGAAGCCTTTCCTTCAAAATGGCTATCCATGTTTTGACCGAAGACTTACAAACACAGACTTTTGTTAATATGTTCTCCCCAAAAAACTTGTCAATTTCATGTAACATCCATAACACTTATTATTTGCTTTATTTCTCCAACATGCCAATATTTAGAAGTCTACTTTCTACCCAAATGGTACTATAGACACACACACACACATCAAAAGTATCATTTATATTTTGTTTGTCCATTCAGTGAGACATTAACATTGTGATTTTGCGTACAAATGTAATTAATGCTGGAATTGCCCAAATGTTGGGTGTTCAATTTGGAATGGAAAATGGGATTCTCCTCAGTAGGTACTTAAGAGAGCATTTAATTAAAATGTGTGCAATTAAGTAACATGTAAATACTTTTTATATCTCAACAACATGCAATTAACTGATAAACCAAAAATCAATGAACCATTTGAGGTGGTTTATGAAATGTGCCTGTTTTAGACACCAAAGCCTAAACCCCATTGAGACTATTGTATAGCTACATTTCAACCTCAAACTGTTCAACATCGTGGATTATAGTGATGTATTAGGGTTCATCGAATAAAATCTGCTTTATATTTACCCATTTACATTTACCGCTAGCAGTGAGGACAGATGGTGTTGATGTTTCTGCAGTTCCTCATCTCTAACTGGTCACTTATACTGAACCAAAATATAAAAACACAACATGCAACAATTTCAACGATTTTACTGAGTTACAGTTCATATAAGGAAATCAGTCAATTGAAATGAATTCATTAGGCCCTAATCTATGGATTTCATATGACTGGGCAGGGGCGCAGCCATGGGTGGGCCTGGGAAGGCATAGGCCTACCCACTTGGGAGCCAGGCCCATCCAATCAGAATGAGTTTTTCCCCACAAAAGGGCTTTATTACAGACAGAAATACTCCTTAGCAATGTTCCCTCTGTGTGCGCAGTAGCCCGAGACTGCTGCGCAGCCGCAGAGAAATATCAGCCCACAGAGAGAAGCAGGAGATTGAACTTCACTCAACTTTCTTGAGCAGTGGTCACCAACCGGTGAATAGGGATCGACTGGTCGATCTCCAAGGCATTCCTAGTCGATCGCCAAACATTTCTGTAAAAAACCTAATGATAAAGCCTTGTGTTCCTATTTTATTTTCATTAGTCTTGGGCTGTTGGCGGTAGGTGCACCCGATTCAGCTACCCTGCGCGCCGGGTAGGCAAACTGTTGCCATTTTAAACTATTTAATGTGTCTGAAGGTACAAACTCGGCTTTCCCGGCAGGCCCAGAGAGCAAATCAAGTGCACTATAGGCCTACCGCTGGCCAATCGGATGGCTCAGATGACCGTGTCTGCAGTAATGTAGCAGGCATAAAAGAAAGCTACAGCAAAGTTGATACTGTGAGATTTCAAAAAACTGTCAACAAATACAGAAAAGAGATGCTGTTTTTATGAGTGAGTTCATATTTAAGTTCTTACTCAGCACTGTCAACACTTTGTATTCAACACTTTTATAAGCCATAAAATGCGTGTTTTTCCAATTTCCACTCAGCGCTACAACAAGCACTGCAGCAGTAATGAATGAGTAGGAAAGTGTATCTATAGGCATGCGTTGTTATTATTAGCAGCTTGGGTCTTTTTTAATATCGAGGAATATTTCACTTTCTCTGTTCATAGGAGTAACAACATGAATTTGTGCATGAGGCAGAAATAATGCAGTGCGACTCGAGTTTCGCATCAGCTGGAAGACAGTGTCCCTTTTTGGTCAGTGTCAGTGGAGGAATGGTAGAGCGGAGGGATGTTGAGAGGTGGACCCGCAGTATGCTCTCTACCTCCGCTGAGACTGACCATGAGATGCAGGCCAGTGAAATAAAAATAAAAAGCAAATTATTTAAATGTATGCTCACTCAGCTGTGCTTCACAAGTAATACAACAACGGATCTATTATTGGTGTGATCATATAGCCACATTTTGAAATAGATTTGTAAAAAATGTCCCGGACAACAATGCATTGGCAGGACAATTAAAGCAAAGCCAATATGCAGTGATAATGTATTGGGCCTATAGCTTACTGCACAAACCTCATTGCTACAGTACTGTTTTAAATTGGTTAATGTGGCATAGGCTTACGTTTTTTAAGTCATGTCAAAAAAAAATCTGAGACGTTGCATTTTGACTCAAAGTGATCTTGACTCAGAAAAGGTTGGTGACCACTGTTCTAGAGTTTTCCCTGTTAACACTATCAATGTTTCCCTTTACTGTGGCAATTGTGATCGAATCTACACAATATTAGCCACTTTCAATGCAACATACCGAAACAAAACGAAGTATGCAAGAGATTTTGTTGTAGGCAGAACGCATCGGAGTAGGATTCTATTGCATTGACACGCACTACTCAGCCCATACTCTACACAGACCGGTGTGGCATAAACAATCAGAGCTGCAGTAGGCCTATATGCAAATAGAACATTGCCATATATGGATCTGTGCCATTTACTTTGAACTGGACTGTGTTTACAGCATGAGCGGTCGTGAGTAGATGCGTTTGTTTTGAGATCAAAGCGAGGCCTGCATGTAGCCACGTGTGCACATTTTGTTCATATCCTTTGCTAGTTAGTGAGTTATTAGCCCAGTGATAGATCATTTGTAGTCAGCAATAGGGGAGTGATTGCTTCCTACAAGTAGGGCTGCTGCAGTGACCGTATTAGCGAGTCATGAAGGCAGTCAAATTCCCCATTGACCGTTTAGTCACAGTAATTAGGCTTCTCCAAGCTCTGATGCTGCTGATGTCATTAGTAGCCTACCAAACTTGCTAACTGCCTGGTACTCAGCACTCTATTGTCCCTCTAATCACTCTGATATCAATGCAAATGTAATCTAAAATCTAATCAAACACTTAATGAGAGCCCATGAGCTCTGTTGCGCAACATTTCTATAAGCTATGCAACTGTGTGAGAAAACACAGTGATGGCCTCTATTAAAAAGGATCCCATCAGCTTTCTATAGGCTAGGCCTACTATATTTATTTCTCTACTTTCCTAATATTAAGCACATTGCTTACCTTTACAACAGGAGTATAGCCTACCTGTCTGGAAGGAAAATGAACCACAGGAAAAGCATCCTCCTTTCGCTATTTAAGTGCATAGATGACATATATTTTATTCCCCCACGGTATAGGCGTGGAACGCACAGAGATTAAAAAGTGTTTTTCAAAAAATCTTCAAAGACTAATTATTTTAACCTAAAGCATTTAAGAAAGACATTTATGATACAATATTATGGGGAATGGGAATAAGAGGGCTACTTACACAGTGTTGGAAAGGGATCACAGCAGTGATTGAATGAAGGTATGAGGCATGAGTTGAGGTGTTCAGAGGCTTGACCAGTGCAGGACAGAATTTGACTGGGAGGACAAAATAACAATACGCAACACACTACACAGTTAGACAAAAGAGCTAAGAATGAGTTAGTCCAAGCAAGGAGTAAAATGTGTGTAATTGATGTGTAATAATGTAATTGTGTATGTGATTGACTCACATGAGAGAAAATTGATAGGGGTACTCACAGTGCTTGGAGGGGAAACATTCAATGTGCCAGTGGATGAGCGGGCACATGAGACGTGGCTTCAGTTCATGTCAGGAGAAAGTTGACAATGGTAGTGGAGTGGAGTAGTCATCACCTCTTAATCTCGGAACAGGAGGGGACTTAGCTGTAAATACAAATAGCAGATACATTCCATTACAGCTGCGCCATCATAGGTTTGGACAACGAGTTTCACTATGAAGTTAAACTCAGACATCTCAAAATTCATAAAATCAAATCCAGACTGCGCATCTCGCCCACTTGACACATCAAAGTAGCCCAAGAAACATTCCTGAATAAAGGCCTGATCATCCACATACCTGACGATAACTGACAACTGCAAGCAGACTGGTGGCACCATACAGTGGCTTGTGAAAGTATTCACCCCCCTTGGCATTTTTCCTATTTTGTTGCCTTACAACCTGGAATTAAAATAGATTTTTTGGGGGTTTGTATAATTTGATTTACACAACATGCCTATCACTTTGAAGATGCAAAATATTTACAATAAGACAAAAAAACATAACTATTCACCCCCCCAAAGTCAATACTTTGTAGAGCAACTTTTTGTAGCAATTACAGCTGCAAGTCTCTAGGGGTATGTCTCTATAAGCTTGGCACATCAAGCCACTGGGATTTTTGTCCATTCTTCAAGGCAAAACTGCTCCAGCTCCTTCAAGTTGGATGGGTTCCGCTGGTGTACAGCAATCTTTAAGTCATACAACAGATTCTCAATTGGATTGAGGTCTGGGCTTTGACTAGGCCATTCCAAGACATTTAAATGTTTCCCCTTAAACCACTCGAGTGTTGCTTTAGCAGTATGCTTAGGGTCATTGTCCTGCTGGAAGGTGAACCTCCGTCCCAGTCTCAAATCTCTGGAACACTGAAACAGGTTTCCCGCAAGAATTTCCCTGTATTTAGCGCCATCCATCATTCCTTCAATTCTGACCAGTTTCCCAGTCCCTGCTGATGAAAAACATCCCCGCAGCATTATTATTTATTTTTTTACCTTTATATAACAAGGTAAGCCAGTTGAAAACAAGTTTTCATTTACAACTGCGACCTGGCCAAGATAAAGCAAAGCAGTGCAATAAAAACAACAACACAGAGTTACATATGGGGTAAACAAAACATAAAGTCAAAAATAAAACAGAAAATATATGTACAGTGTGTGCGAATTTAGTAAATTATGGAGGTAAGGCAATAAATAGGCCATAGTGTAAAATAGTTACAATTTCGTATTAAGACTGGAATGATAGATGTGCAAAAGATGATGTGCAAATAGAGATACTGGGGTGCAAATTAGCAAAATAAATAACAATATGGGGATTAGGAAGTTGGATGGGCTAATTTCAGAATGGCTGTGTGCAGGTGCAGTGATCTGTAAGCTGCTCTGACAACTGACGCTTAAAGTTAGTGAGGGAGATAAGAGTCTCCAGCTTCAGAGATGTTTGCAGTTCATTCCAGTCATTTGCAGCAGAGAACTGGAAGGAATGAAGGTGTTGGCTTTGGGGATGACCAGTTAGATATACCTGCTGGAGTGCAGACTATGGGTGGGTGTTGCTATGGTGACCAGTGAGCTAAGATAAGACAGGGATTTGCCTAGCAGTGATTTATAGATGACCTGGAACCAGTGGGTTTGGCGACGAATATGTAGTGAGGGCCAGCCAACAAGAGCGTACAGGTCACAATGGTGGGTAGTATATGGGGCTTTGGTGACAAAACGGATGGTACTGTGATAGACTACATCATATTTGCTGAGTAGAGTGTTGGAGGCTATTTTGTAAATGACATCGCCGAAGTCAAGGATCGGTAGGATAATCAATTTTACAAGGGCATGTTTGGCAGCATGAGTGAAGGAGGCTTTGTTGCGAAATAGGAAGCCGATTCTAGATCTAACTTTTGATTGGAGATGCTTAATGTGAGTCTGGAAGGAGAGTTTACAGTCTAACCAGACACCTAGGTATTTGTAGTTGTCCACATACTCTAGGTCAGTCCCGCCGAGAGTAGTGATTCTAGTCGGGTGGGCGGGTGCAAGCAGCGTTCGGTTGAAGAGCATGCATTTAGTTTTACTAGTGTTTAAGAGCAGTTGGAGGCTACGGAAGGAGTGTTGTATGGCGTTGAAGCTCGTTTTGAGGTTTGTTAACACAGTGTCCAATGAAGGGCCAGATGTATACAAAATGGTGTCGTCCGCATAGAGGTGGATCCGAGCATCACCAGCAGCAAGAGCGACATCATTGATATACACAGAGAATAGAGTCGGCCCGAGAATTGAACCCTGTGGCACCCCCATAGAGACTGCCAGAGGTCCAGACAACAGGCCCTCCGATTTGACACATTGAACTCTATCTGAGAAGTAGTTGGTGAACCAGGCGAGGCAGTCATGTGAGAAACCAAGGCTATTTAGTCTGCCAATAAGAATGCGGTGGTTGACAGAGTCGAAAGCCTTGGCCATGTCGATGAAGACGGCTGCGCAGTACTGTCTTTTATCGATCACGGTTATAATATCGTTTAAGACCTTGAGCGTGGCTGAGGTGCACCCATGACCAGCTCGGGAAACCGGATTGCATAACGGAGAAGGTACGGTGGGATTCGAAATGGTCGGTGATCAGTTTGTTAACTTGGCTTTCAACAACTTTCGAAAGGCAGGGCAGGATGGATATAGATCTGTAACAGTTTGGATCTAGAGTGTCACCCCCTTTGAAGAGGGGGATGACCGCGGCAGCTTTCCAATCTCTGGGGATCTCAGACGTTATGAAAGAGAGGTTGAACAGGCTAGTAATAGTGGTTGCGACAATTTCGGTGGCTAATTTTAGAAAGAAAGTGTCCAGATTGTCTAGCCCAGCTGATTTGTAGGGGTCCAGATTTTTCAGAACATCAGATGTCTGAATTTGTGTAAAGGAGAAGCGGGGAGGGCATGGGCAAGTTGCAGCGGAGGGTGCAGAGCTGGTGGCCGGGGTAGTGGTAGCCAGGTGGAAAGCATGGCCAGCCGTTGGAAAATGCTTGTTGAAATTCTTGATTATTGTAGATTCATCGGTGGTGACAGTGTTTCCTAGCCTCAGTGCAGTGGGCAGTTGGGAGGAGGTGCTCTTATTCTCCATGGACTTTACAGTGTCCCATAACTTTTTGGAGTTAGTGCTACAGGATGCATATTTCTGTTTGAAAAAGCTAGCCTTTGCTTTCCTAACTGATTGTGTATATTGGTTCCTGACTTCCCTGAAAAGTTGCATATCGCGGGGGCTGTTCGATGCTAATGCAGTACGCCACAGGATGTTTTTGTGCTGGTCAAGGGCAGACAAGTCTGAGGAGAACCAGGGGCTATATCTGTTCTTAGTTCTGAATTTTTTGAATGGGGTATGCTTATTTAAGATTGAGAGGAAAGCACTTTTAAAATATAATGATGCTGCCACCACCATGCTTAACTGTGGGGATGGTGTTCCTGGCGTGATGAGAGGTGTTGGGTTTGCGCCAGACATAGCGCTTTTCCAAAAAGCTCAATTTTAGTCTCATCTGACCAGAGTACCTTCTTCCATATGTTTGGGGAGTATCCCACATGCCTTTTGGCGAACACCAAACGTGTTTGCTTATTTTATTCTTGAAGCAATGGCTTTTTTTCTGGCCACTCTTCCGTAAAGCCCAGCTCTGTGGAGTGTACGACTTAAAGTGGTCCTATGGACAGATACTCCATTCCCCGCTGTGGAGCTTTGCAGCTCCTTCAGGGTTATCTTTGGTCTCTTTGTTGCCTCTCTGATTAATGCCCTCCTTGCCTGGTCCGTGAGTTTTGGTGTGCGGCCCTCTCTTGGCAGGTTTGTTGTGGTGCCATATTCTTTCCATTTTTTAATAATGGATTTAAAATGGTGCTCCGTGGGATGTTCAAAGTTTCTGATATTTTTTTATAACCCAATCCTGATCTCTACTTCTCCACTTCTTTGTCCCTGACCTGTTTGGAGAGCTCCTTGGTCTTCATGGTGCCGCTTGCTTGGTGGTGCCCCTTGCTTAGTGGTGTTGCAGACTCTGGGGCCTTTCAGAACAGGTGTATATATACTGAGATCATGTGACAGATCATGTGACACTTAGATTACACAGAGGCGGACTTTATTTAACTAATTATGTGACTTCTGAAGGTAATTGGTTGCACCAGATCTTATTTAGGGGCTTCATAACAAAGGGGGTGAATACATATGCACGCACCACTTTTCCATTATTTATTTTTTCGAATTTTTTGAAACAAGTTATTTTTTTCATTTCACTTCACCAATTTGGACTATTTTATGTATGTCCATTACATGAAATCCAAATAAAAATCAATTTAAATTACAGGTTGTAATGCAACAAAATAGGAAAAACCTTTGCAAGGCACTGTAGGTCCCAGAGCGGTGGGGCAATTTTTACCCCCTGGGCCATTGAGTTATTCCTTATATGGTAACCTAACGAGGAAAACTCTGGACCCTATAAGGTATGACAGTGATTAATCAGTTGTAAAAAGGTTTTATATGGGCTATGATGGGACCAGTTTTTCCTAATCAGGTCACATGGTTTAACAAAACTCCTGGCCCTGGGGGGATGAAAACCCTGTCCAACTGCAGCTACCTTATATTTGTTCATATAAATTATATTTAGACTAGATTAGGAGGGGGATTTTCTCTACCCAGACACATAGACAACAACTGATAGACAATAGAACTCACAGGGCTGAGCTTGGTTTATGCATGTTTGCATCATGCAGGCCTATGCAGTATAACGTTAGCTGTGTGTTTGCGCAAAATAGTATGCAGCATCATCTAGATATGTGTGCAACAAAAGTTCAACATTCACCTTCTGCTACCATTTCTGTCAACCCATTTATGCATACGTTGATAAATCCAATGTATGCACCACACAGAACGCACTGCAACTGCCTCTGCAAAGCAAATCTGCAAGGCAAACGCAGCGTTCCATTGGAAATGAATGTACTTCTGGTGTACCAAAACGAAATGACGCAGTCGGTGTGTTCGAAGCGTAAGCCGCTTGAGAACACCCTTGTTTCTTCTTCTTACTTTCTCGTTGTGTTGCGCAGTTTGAATACGCAGACCTTAGTCATAATCGATGCTTGAATCTGATGTGGGCATTTATATGCTGCCTGCTTTTGTTTTGCCGTTTAGCTGAACGATCGATGTTCTTCAGGTCACTGTACCCACCTTTCAACCAAGGCTCAGACTTTCCATAAAGCAGGCAAGGCCAGCAATACAGGCGGATTGATGAAAGGCTCCCTGTTAACCAGCTAACGTTATACTTTTGATACCAGTAGGTATTGAACACCCTCACCTTTTCATCCTTCTTCATGAAACTGATCTCAAGCAGAGGTCGACCCTCGCTTTAAATGTGCACCTTTTCTGTGTACCCCAGAGAATTAAAGGGGTTATTCTACAAAAAGACCACAACATTTTCGGCAGCGTTGGCCATTCTACCATTCTGGCGGAGAAAACTGCACACTCTCGCTGGTAGCTAGCTAGCTACTGAAGCTAGTGCAATTTATTTAAATTTGCCTTGCTAACTGGACACAAAAATAAAGTTCTAAAACCAAGAAAATAATTTATGATATACCTCCTCCGTCTCCTGTCATTTGAAAAAACGAATTTGAATTGAATAACATCCCAAAAATGCTAAACTATCACTCTTCACTCTTAATCTCTATCCAACAATGTCACCAAGCTTCTCAACACATAGAACCCCCATAATGCTCTGTGGCACAATCCCAATACAACACACTAGGTTCATTCTCTGATCCTAATTCTATGATTGGATGGACAACATGTCAGTTCATACTACTAAAGATTTGATAGGTTGGAGGACGTCCTCGGAAGTGGTCATAATTACCATGTATGTCTATGGAAGGGGGTGAGGCCTATGAGCCTCCAAGATTTTGTATTGAAGTCAATGTAGCCAGAGGAGGACGGAAGCTAGCTGTCCTCCGGCTACACCATGGTGCTACCCCAGACAGTGCTGTTGAAGTTACTGTAAACCTTCATTGCAAAACAGTGTATTTTAATAACTTATTTGATGACATATGAATATATTTAGTATAGTTGTATCTAATAAGGATAACTTTTTAAATGTTTCACTATTTTTATTTTTATGAAATTTTACTGAGGAGGATGGTCCTCCCCTTACTCCTCTGAGGAGCCTCCACTGTTCCCCTGCCCCTGTTTTGAGACAGGTGCATGATAATGTCCATTCTAAATCAAAACAAATCTCACACATATTATTTAGTATATGTAAAGACAAGATTAAATCAATAATAGTCTGATGGGTGACAATATTAGCCTATCACGTGCAAATTATATATATTCACTTGTGAATGATGCCCAGCGTAAGGCAAGAAACAATGCCTTTTTTTGTGACTTTTAGTAGTCGCACACCTCATGTAGCCTAGACCATAGGCCTATATGTTTTGATAAGGTTTGTATCACAACTAAAGTGGCCAAATAACGTCTTAAAATTAAGCACATTCATCCGCTTTACAAGGGGTGTAGAGCCTAACTGGCATACATAAGCAGAACATGAGTTTCAAGTTTGGGGAAGATAATTGTCACCATAAAAATGCACCTTTATAATAAAAGCATTACATGCATAATCACATTTGCGGTCGCTTTTGATAATGGTGTTTTCCCGCTAATGGAACATTTGCGCTTGTAGCCTACTGCAGTGTGTGCATTGCTGCACTTATAATGTGAAGAAATAGCCTAATAGTTTATCAACATTTTAAGCTACACGTTCTGATCTGTTGCGTCAGCCTCATTGTGTAAAAAGGTTATTTGATGCTATTTGTTGTATTAATTTGGGATCTATCGCATCCCACTACTGTCCCAGACTATGTTTGGAATATTTATTTCTCGCACAGAATATAGTAGGTCAACTTTTGTACTATGGGGGATAGTAGATTGACGTAGGTTAGTGTTTTTGCTGCTCGTTAGGCCTACTCATCTTATTGGCTGACGAAAAGTAAATGTGGACAGTTCCAATATCTTCAATATGCACCTCGGAATTGGATAAGGATGCGCGCAGTTGCGTCCCCAATGTGTCTGTCTTTACTAGCCTGTGAGAAATACCTGATTATGTGATGGAGAGCCATGTGAGTGAGAGGTGCTTCGGAGCACGCAGCACTCAGGGAGAAGGGCACAATGCAGCACTCCGGGCAAAGGGAATTATAATTATTATATTCAGCCCAAGGGCACAATGGCAACTGGCCGCAAAAGCATGGATTTTTTTTAGGGTGCATTACGGCCACACAAAGGGGATAGCGCCGGGAAATTCGAAAATTCAAGGCATCATCAAGTGATTGTCAAATTGTGAATGAGAGACTGATGAAGTGTGTACAGCCTGTGCAAAAAAACAAAAACAGAGCTCATGCCTTTCAAGCTACTTTTTTCAAATCATCATTAGAGTCGCATCATGCAACCTTACGATGTATTAAAAATCTAAACATATGGAATTATGTTTGTAGAACAACTAAAGTTACATTAATAACTCTAAATTAAGCATATAGGAGTACCTAAATGTAGTTCTTTGTTAACCGCCCAACAAAGAATAGCCGCATATGCTCACTCCCTCAAATATCATTTCTATTTTATTCAGCTTTGTTCAAATTGTATTAATGTAGTAACCAAAAAAGTGTTTAAAAAATCAAAATATATGTTAGATTTTAGATTCTTCAAAGTAGCCACCCTTTGCCTTGATGACAGCTTTGCACACTCTTGGCATTCTCTCAACCAGCTTCATGAGGAATGATTTTCCAACATTCTTGAAGGAGTTCCCACATATGCTGAGCACTTGTTGGCTGCTTTTCATTCACTCTGCGGTCCAACTCATTCCAAACCATCTCAATTGGGTTGAGGTCAGGGGATTGTGGAGGCCAGGTCATCTGATGCAGCACTCCATCACTCTCCTTGGTCATATAGCCCTTACACAGCCTGGAGGTGTGTTTTGGGTCATAGTCCTGTTGAAAAACAAATGATAGTCCCACTAAGCGCAAACCAGATGAGATGGCGTATTGCTGCAGAATGCTGTGGTAGCCATGCTGGTCAAGTGTGCCTTGAATTCTAAATATATCACAGACAGTGTCACCAGCAAAGCGCCCCCACACCATAACCATCAATCAATCAATCAATCAATCAATCAAATTGTATTTATAAAGCCCTTTTTACATCAGCAGATGTCACGAAGTGCTATACAGAAACCCAGCCTAAAACCCCAAACAGCAAGCAATGCAGATGTAGAAGCACGGTGGCTAGGAAAAACTCCCTACAAAGGCAGAAACCTAGGAAGAAACCTAGAGAGGAAACAGGCTCTGAGGGGTGGCCAGTCCCCTTCTGGCTGTGCCGGGTGGAGATTATAACAGTATATGGCCATTAAGGCCAGATTTTTCTGCAAGATGTTCAAACGTTCATAGATGACCAGCAGGGTCAAATAATAAATCACAGACAGTGTCACCAGCAAAGCACCCCCACACCATCACACCTCCTCCTCCATGCTTCACGGTGGGAACCAAACATGAGGAGATCATCCGTTCACCTACTCTGCGTCTCACAAACACATGGTGGTTGGAACCCAAAATCTCAAATTTGGACTCATTACATTTACATTTTAGTAATTTAGCAGACGCTCTTATCCAGAGCGACTTACAGTTAGTGCATACATTATTTTTTTTCATACCCCCTGTGGGAATCGAACCCACAACCCTGGCGTTGCAAAACGCCATGCTCTATCAACTGAGCTACATCCCTGCCGGCCATTCCCTCCCCTACCCTGGACGACGCTGGGCCAATTGCGCGCAGCCCCATGGGTCTCATCAGACCAAAGGACAGATTTCTACCACTCTAATGTCCATTGCTCGTGTTTCTTGGCCCAAGCAAGTCATATCTTCTTATTGGTGCCCTTTAGTGGTGGTTTCTTTGCAGCAATTCGACCATGAAGGCCTAATTCACACAGTCTCCTCTGAACAGTTTATGTTGAGCTGTGTCTGTTACATGAACTCTGTGAAGCATTTATTTGGGCTGCAATTTCTGTGGCTGGTAACTCTAATGAACTTATCCTCTGCAGCAGAGGTAACTCTGGGTCTTCCTTTCCTGTGGCGGTCCTCATGAGAGCCAGTTTCATCATAGCGCTTGATGGTTTTTGCGACTGCACTTGAAGAAACTTTCAAAGCCCTTGAAATTTTCCGGATTGACTGACCTTCATGTCTTAAAGTAATGATGGACTGTCGTTTCTCTTTGCTTATTTGAGCTGTTCTTGCCATAATACGGAATTGGTCTTTTACCAAATAGGGCTATCTTCTGTATACAACCCCTACCTTGTCACAACACAACTGATTGGCACATTAAGAAGGAAAGAAACTCCACATTTTAACTTTTAACAAGGCACACCTGTTAATTGAAATGCATTTCAGGTGACTACCTCATGAAGCTGGTTGAAAGAATACCAAGAGTGTGCAAAGCTGTCATAAAGGCAAAGGGCGGCTACTTTGAAGAATCTCAAATATATTTTGATTTGTTTAACACTTTTTTAGTTACTACATTATTCCATACGTGTTATTTCATAGTTTTGCTGTCTTCACTATTATTCTACAATTAAGAAAATAGTTAAAATAAAGAAAAACCCTTGAATGAGTTGGTGTGTCCAAACTTTTGATTGGTACTGTATATATTTATATATATATATATATATATATATATACAGTGGGGGAAAAAAGTATTTAGTCAGCCACCAATTGTGCAAGTTCTCCCACTTAAAAAGATGAGAGAGGCCTGTAATTTTCATCATAGGTACACGTCAACTATGACAGACAAATTGAGGAAAAAAAATCCAGAAAATCACATTGTAGGATTTTTAATGAATTTATGTGCACATTATGGTGGAAAATAAGTATTTGGTCACCTACAAACAAGCAAGATTTCTGGCTTTCACAGACCTGTAACTTCTTCTTTAAGAGGCTCCTCTGTCCTCCACTCGTTACCTGTATTAATGGCACCTGTTTGAACTTGTTATCAGTATAAAAGACACCTGTCCACAACCTCAAACAGTCACACTCTGAACTCCACTATGGCCAAGAACAAAGAGCTGTCAAAGGACACCAGAAACAAAATTGTAGACCTGCACCAGGCTGGGAAGACTGCATCTGCAATAGGTAAGCAGCTTGGTTTGAAGAAATCAACTGTGGGAGCAATTATTAGGAAATGGAAGACATACAAGACCACTGATAATCTCCCTCGATCTGGGGCTCCACGCAAGATCTCACCCCGTGGGGTCAAAATGATCACAAGAACGGTGAGCAAAAATCCCAGAACCACACGGGGGGACCTAGTGAATGACCTGCAGAGAGCTGGGACCAAAGTAACAAAGCCTACCATCAGTAACACACTACGCCGCCAGGGACTCAAATCCTGCAGCGCCAGACGTGTCCCCCTGCTTAAGCCAGTACATGTCCAGGCCAGTCTGAAGTTTGCTAGAGTGCATTTGGATGATCCAGAAGAGGATTGGGAGAATGTCATATGGTCAGATGAAACCAAAATAGAACTTTTTGGTAAAAACTCAACTCGTCGTGTTTGGAGGACAAAGAATGATGAGTTGCATCCAAAGAACACCATACCTACTGTGAAGCATGGGGGTGGAAACATCATGCTTTGGGGCTGTTTTTCTGCAAAGGGACCAGGACGACTGATCCGTGTAAAGGAAAGAATGAATGGGGCCATGTATCGTGAGATTTTGAGTGAAAACCTCCTTCCATCAGCAGATGAAACGTGGCTGGGTCTTTCAGCATGACAATGATCCCAAACACACCACCCGGGCAACGAAGGAGTGGCTTCGTAAGAAGTATTTCAAGGTCCTGGAGTGGCCTAGCCAGTCTCCAGATCTCAACCCCATAGAAAATCTTTGGAGGGAGTTGAAAGTCCGTGTTGCCCAGAGACAGCCCCAAAACATCACTGCTCTAGAGGAGATCTGCATGGAGGAATGGGCCAAAATACCAGCAACAGTGTGTGAAAACCTTGTGAAGACTTGCAGAAAACGTTTGACCTGTGTCATTGCCAACAAAGGGTATATAACAAAGTATTGAGAAACTTTTGTTATTGACCAAATACTTATTTTCCACCATAATTTGCAAATAAATTTGTAAAAAATCCTACAATGTGATTTCCTGGATTTTTTTCCCTCATTTTGTCTGTCATAGTTGACGTGTACCTATGATGAAAATTACAGGCCTCTCTCATCTTTTTAAGAGGGAGAACTTGCACAATTGGTGGCTGACTAAATACTTTTTTATATATACAGTGGGGAAAAAAAGTATTTAGTCAGCCACCAATTGTGCAAGTTCTCCCACTTAAAAAGATGAGAGAGGCCTGTAATTTTCATCATAGGTACACGTCAACTATGACAGACAAAATGAGAAAAAAAATCCATAAAATCACATTGTAGGATTTTTAATGAATTTATTTGCAAATTATGGTGGAAAATAAGTATTTGGTCAATAACAAAAGTTTCTCAATACTTTGTTATATACCCTTTGTTGGCAATGACACAGGTCAAACGTTTTCTGTAAGTCTTCACAAGGTTTTCACACACTGTTGCTGGTATTTTGGCCCATTCCTCCATGCAGATCTCCTCTAGAGCAGTGATGTTTTGGGGCTGTCGCTGGGCAACACAGACTTTCAACTCCCTCCAAAGATGTTCTATGGGGTTGAGATCTGGAGACTGGCTAGGCCACTCCAGGACCTTGAAATGCTTCTTACGAAGCCACTCCTTCGTTGCCCGGGCGGTGTGTTTGGGATCATTGTCATGCTGAAAGACCCAGCCACATTTCATCTTCAATGCCCTTGCTGATGGAAGGAGGTTTTCACTCAAAATCTCACGATACATGGCCCCATTCATTCTTTCCTTTACACGGATCAGTCGTCCTGGTCCCTTTGCAAAAAAACAGCCCCAAAGCATGATGTTTCCACCCCCATGCTTCACAGTAGGTATGGTGATTTTTGGATGCAACTCAGCATTCTTTGTCCTCCAAACACGACGAGTTGAGTTTTTACCAAAAAGTTCTATTTTGGTTTCATCTGACCATATGACATTCTCCCAATCCTCTTCTGGATCATCCAAATGCACTCTAGCAAACTTCAGACGGGCCTGGACATGTACTGGCTTAAGCAGGGGGACACATCTGGCACTGCAGGATTTGAGTCCCTGGCGGCGTAGTGTGTTACTGATGGTAGGCTTTGTTACTTTGGTCCCAGCTCTCTGCAGGTCATTCACTAGGTCCCCCCGTGTGGTTCTGGGATTTTTGCTCACCGTTCTTGTGATCATTTTGACCCCATGGGGTGAGATCTTGCGTGGAGCCCCAGATCGAGGGAGATTATCAGTGGTCTTGTATGTCTTCCATTTCCTAATAATTGCTCCCACAGTTGATTTCTTCAAACCAAGCTGCTTACCTATTGCAGATTCAGTCTTCCCAGCCTGGTGCAGGTCTACAATTTTGTTTCTGGTGTCCTTTGACAGCTCTTTGGTCTTGGCCATAGTGGAGTTTGGAGTGTGACTGTTTGAGGTTGTGGACAGGTGTCTTTTATACTGATAACAAGTTCAAACAGGTGCCATTAATACAGGTAACGAGTGGAGGACAGAGGAGCCTCTTAAAGAAGAAGTTACAGGTCTGTGAGAGCCAGAAATCTTGCTTGTTTGTAGTTGACCAAATACTTATTTTCCACCATAATTTGCAAATAAATTCATTAAAAATCCATACAATGTGATTTTCTGGAGAAAAAAAATCTCTATTTGTCTGTCATAGTTGTCGTGTACCTATGATGAAAATTACAGTCCTCTCTCATCTTTTTAAGTGGGAGAACTTGCACAATTGGTGGCTGACTAAATACTTTTTTTCCCCACTGTATATATACACTACCATTCAAAAGTTTGGGGTCACTTAGAAATGTCCTTATTTTCCATGAAAACATCCATGAAATGAGTTTGAATAGTAAATATTGCAAAAAGAATAGTAGTCATTGACAAGGTTAGAAATAATGATTTTTAATTGAAATAATAATTGTGTCCTTCAAACTTTGCTTTTGTCAAAGACTCTTCAATTTGCAGCAATTACAGCCTTGCAGACCTTTGGCATTCTAGTTGTCAATTTGTTGAGGTAATCTGAAGAGATTTCACCCCATGCTTCCTGAAGCACCTCCCACAAGTTGGATTGCCTTGATGGGCACTTCTTATGTACCATATGGTCAAGCTGCTCCCACAACAGCTCAATAGGGTTGAGTTCCGGTGACTGTGCTGGCCACTCCATTATAGACAGAATACCAGCTGACTGCTTCTTCCCTAAATAGTTATTGCATAGTTTGGATCAGTGCTATGGGTCATTGTCCTGTTGTAGGAGGAAATTGGCTCCAATCAAGCGCCGTCCAAAATGGAGTGATAGCCTTCCTTCTTCAAGATCCCTTTCTCTTCAATCTCCCACTTTACCACCACCAAAGCACCCACAGACCATCACATTGCCTCCACCATGCTTGACAGATGGCATCAAGCACTCCTCCAGCATCTTTTCATTTGGTCTGCGTCTCACAGATGTTCTTCTTTGTGATCCGAACACCTCAAACTTCGATTCGTCTGTCCATAACACTTTTTTCCAATCTTCCTCTGTCCAGTGTCTGTGTTTTTTTGCCCATCTTAATCTTTTATTTTTATTGGCCAGTCTGAGATATGGCTTTTTCTTTGCAACTCTGCTTAGAAGGTCAGCATCCTGGAGTCACCTCTTCACTGTTGACGTTGAGACTGGTGTTTTGCGGGTACTATTTAATTAAGCTGCCAGTTGAGGACCTGTGAGGTGTCTGTTTCTCAAACTAGACACACTAATGTATTTGTCTCTTGCTCAGTTGTGCACCGGGGCCTCCCACTCCTCTTTCTATTCTGGTTAGAGACAGTTTGCGCTGTTCTGTGAAGGGAGTAGTACACAGCGTTGTACGAGATCTTAAGTTTCTTGGCAATTTCTTGCATGGAATAGCCTTCATTTCTCAGAACAAGCACAGACTGACGAGTTTCAGAAGAATGTCCTTTGTTTCTGGCCATTTTGAGCCTGTAATCAAACCCACAATTGCTGATGCTCCAGATCCTCAACTAGTCTCAAGAAGGCCAGTTTTTTGCTTCTTTAATCAACAGTTTTCAGCTGTGCTAACATAATTGCAAAAGGGTTTTCTAATGATCAATTAGCCTTTTAAAATGATAAACTTGGATTAGCAAACACAACGTGCCATTGGAACACAGGACTGATGGTTGCTGATAATGGGCCTCTGTACGCCTATGTAGATATTCCATAAAAAAATCTGCCGTTTCCAGCTACAATAGCCATTTACAACATTAACAATGTCTACACTCAATTTGATGTTATTTTAAATGGACAAAAAAATTGATTTTCTTTCCAAAACAAGGACATTTCTACGTGACCCCAAACTTTTGAACGATAGTGTATATATATATATATATATATATATATATATATATATATATATATATATATATATATATATATATATATATATATATATATATATATATATATATGTACTGTATATATACTGCATATATATATTAAAAAATCTTGCATATCTTAATTTATTTCCACAATTAACTAATAATATGTGTAATATTGTTGGCAGTTCATACAAAGGATTATTTTGGCAAACAACTATTGTGATTCATCCTGTATTTTCCCTAACATCATTACCCCATAGCAACAGATGTGGGATACACACACACACCCTTGCGCTGAAGACGTGGACGTCGATTAAGTCAGCCCTCCGCACCTCTCTGATTCAGAGCGGAAGACACATTTCAGTTGAATGCATTCAGTTGTACAACTGACTAGGTATCCCCCTTTCCCTTTCCCCAACAAACCACCACAAGCTCAGATGTCCCGAACCCAACTCAAGAGAAGACTTGATGTGTGAATGCATATATAGTTGTAACTGTTTGAGAAGGCATGCAAAATTTAGCAAGAATGGGGAGTATACTGTCTTACGTATGCGTTACTGTGCATATTTTGACAGCAAGATAAACGCCTCCTCATCTATAACCCTCAAAGCATGTACGGATGGCTCCCTCTGTGAAAAGGCGTCCCTGGTGTTGGGTCCGTTTGTGGTAATGCCTCACCAGTAAAGTTGCGACGTGATGCTTCCCCGGGATGATCAGGGGGTTCTTCTCATCGTGTATGAGTTTTGCTTCTGTGATGCGACCCCCAACTCTCAGAAGGCCGTCTTTATCAATGAATGGATCTAAGGCTCTCAGAGAGCTGTCTTTGGGAAATGTTTCCTGGTTCCTGATGCACTCAATCTCTCTTAGATAAGTTTCCTCTTGGACTGTCCGTATGATGATATCCTTTGACTGAGAAAATCTGTCTGGTGTGCATGCTGTCTGACAGTTGTGCCAGCTCTTACAGTTGCTGTCTTTTGCCGCTGTAGTGTTGAAGAGACGAGCAATGTGAACGAGGTGAGTGATGGCACGAGTCAGCGACTTCCACGTGGAGAACCTTGAAAAGCATAAGGATCGAAGCTGCTTGGGTGAAATTGTTGTCTTCAGTGTTGACACTTGGGGGCGAACGTCGGCATCTGAGGAGGGGTTGATGAGCTCAAAAGCGTCCCTTTCAAGACTGAGAGACTGGCGTGTCAGAAACGCTGGGCCAGAGAGCCAGGTTGTCTCTGAGAGGTAAGCTGCAGGGATGAATCTCGTCGCATGATCTGCAGGGTTCTGATCTGTAGGTACATAGCACCACTGTTCTGGACAAGTAGATCTCCTTATCTGATGGACTCGATTGCTGACATAGACGTAGAAGCGCCGGGTCTCGTTGTTGATGTAACCTAACACCACCTTGCTGTCTGTGTGGAAGGTTTTATCATCAAGCTCAATGTCTATTTCTGAGGTGATGAGCTCGGCCAACTCGACTGCCAAGACTGCTGCGCAGAGTTCCAACCTTGGAATCGTGTGTTCTGGGCGTGGCACCAGTTTTGCTTTACCCATAACAAAGTCCATTTGACTGTCTCCTTTGACGTCTGTCACTTTGAGGAAGGCAACTGCGGCTATTGCCTTCGTAGATGCATCCGAGAATATGCATAGCTCTCTTCGTCTCGCTTCTGGGGGTGAGACCTTAGTGTAAGCCCTAGGGATATGGAGGTTGCATAGCTCTTTCAAAGACTCTCTCCATGCAACCCATGGCTCCTCCATTTCTGGAGGCAGGGGAGAGTCCCATTCGTCGTTGGCCATTGTGAGCTCCCTGAGAATAGACTTGCCTTGAATGGTGACAGGGGCCACAAATCCCAGTGGGTCGTGCAGACTGTTCACAGTTGATAGCACTCCTCGACGTGTAAAGGGCTTCTCATCTTTGTCTACCTTGAAGGTTACAGTGTCGGTCCTGAGGTCCCAGTTGAGACCCAAGCATAGGTAGAGTGTTTGACCCTATGTCAAGATCTTTGAGGTCGTTTGCGTGATCTTGAGATGGAAATGCTTCCATTACCTCCTTCTTGTTCGAGGCAATCTTGTGTAAACTCAGATTAGAGTTGCCGAGAATCTCTTGTGTTCTCTTGAGCAGGGTGACTGCATCTTGGACTGTAGGAAATTACTTTAAGCCATTGTCGACATAGAAGTCACATTACACAAACTGTCTGACATCAGGATCGTAGTCTGGTTCTCCTTCTTGAACAGACCGTTTGAGGTCGTAGATGGCCACTGCTGGAGAGGGACTGTTGCCGAAGACATGGACCTTCATGCAGTAGTCGATGAGGTCTTTGGACAAGTTGTTGTCCTAGAACCACAGGAATCTCAGGAAGTTACGGTCTTCTTGTTTCACTGGGAAACAGTGGATCATTTGTTGAATATCCGCTGTCACAGCGACAAATTCCTTACGGAAGTGAGTAAGCACCCCAAGGAGTGTGTTGTTGAGGTTGGGCCCAGTCATGAGGACCTCATTGAGGGATACTCCATCGTATTGGGCTTTAGTGTCAAAAACCACACGGATTTGACCAGGCTTCTTTGGGTGATAGACACCAAATGTAGGTAGGTACCACCGTTCTTCTTCTTCTTTCAGGGGTGGTGCCACTTCTGCATGACCATTCTCTAAAATCTTCTCCATGAAAGAGACAAAGTGGTCTTTCATCTCGGGCTTCCTAAATAAGTTGCATCTGAGAGAGGAGAAGCGTTTCAGCGCTAGAGGTCTATTGTCGGGGAGACGACGTCTTGGTGACTTGAATGGTAATGGTGCCACCCAGCTGTTTCTGTCGCCCTTCCTGATTCCCTTCGTTCATGATTTTCTGAAAAGTGCTGTCTTCGATGGAGAAGCCCACTTTATTGTCGGTCTCTAGTTTGCTGGAACATATTGCAGCCCAAGTGAACTTCCTCTTTGTCGCAAGGAAGACTTTTGTAGCAGCATAATGCAGGTTGATCCAGAGCTTGGGCATTCCGGAATCTTTCTTTCACCAAGAAGAGGTTGGGACATGGCTCGAAGAGAGTAGGGCGTTCTTTCTCGAAAGTGTTTGTGTAAAATATACTCACTGAGAGAGGCTTGTGAATGCTCCCCAGACAGACGTTGCCTATTATGACCCATCCGAGGGTCAAGCTTCTGGGCGTATGGTGAGTCATGGGGTCCATTAACTTGCTTGCGCACCTTATGATAATGTCTCTTCCCAGAAGGAGCATGATGGGAGCTTTAGGTTCGAGTTCTGGGATGAGGTGAGCAAGGGGTTTCAGGTAAGCATGGTGGAGCGCTGCATCTGGAGTTGGGATCTCAGATCGGTTGTTCGGAATCTCGTTACACTCGATGAGAGTTGGAGGCAGAAGACTGACTTGCCCATCCATAGATTCTACCTGGTAGCCGTTGGCTCGTCTTCCTACTGTCTCCATCACTCCGGCGCAGGTCTTAAGGGAGTAGGGAGAGCTGGGGCCTTGTACCCTGAAGATATCGAAGAACTCAGAACGAACCAATGATCTGTTGCTTTGCTCGTCGATGATGGCATAGAATGTCACTGCTCTATCTCGGTAGCCTGTTGGGTAGATTTTGACGAGGCAGATCTTAGAGCAAGACCTGTTCCCACCGCGGACTTGCGTACACTGGGACGTTATGTCGGAGGGAGGTGTGAGCTCTTCCTCCCCACCGTGCTCTGTAGGAAGGTCTGCCTTTTTGACCCAGGAGGGGGGGTCCTGGATGAAGGGCGCTGTTATGACTTTCGCTCTCATATTCTGCACAGCTAACACTTGACTTGCAGTTCTTGGCAATTTGAAAGGAGGATGAACAACATCTAAAGCATATGCAATTCTCTTTCAGGAAAGCCTTGCGTTGGTCCTGTGGTTTCTCGCGGAAGGTGCAGCACTTCCGTAAGGGGTGAGGCTTCTTGTGGATAGGGCACTGCCATTCGGAGCTTTCTTAATAGGCTTCTCTGAGTCGGAGGAGGTAGTGGGGGATACCTCTGTTTTGTGAACTGAGACTTCTGTCTGCCTTGCTTCCAGGGAGAGCTGTCATTTCACTATTCTGTCCTCAGTATGCGTTACTGTGCATATTTTGACAGCAAGATAAACGCCTCCACATCAATAACCCTCAAAGCATGATCTCCATGTTCACAAGATTTATTGAGTTGAAACAGCGTGAAACTGAAACACAAAGACAACAATGTCTGCATAAGACAATGTAATCTGTCCTAAAATACAAACTAGACTTGAACGTAACCTGAAATTTTGCTCACACTGACAACTAGCAAAACCTAGGCTAACATACTGTAGCTAGTGCTGGCCATCTATTCCACAACGTAAACATACACATTCAAATTCCACAAATAATGATCTGAAACGAAAGATATATGCAAAAGGAATGAAAATACTCACTGACAAAGCTTCCTAAGGCATACAACGTAAAGGATGGATGAAGACTGTGAGCAGACAACTGAAACAGAGCACTCTGAGCTCAACAATGACCAACTTCCTCCTAACAAGTCACACGATAGGTAATTTTCTAGCTAAAGGAAATTACTCCAGATCAACAATAGGGGGAGCCAAATTCAAGGTAAGCATTACAAATAAAACAAAACAGGGAGATTTGATTAACCAATGTCAAGTCCTAGCTGATGGCGCTCAGATACACACCCTAACTCTGAAACACACACACACTGGTCGCCCATTGTGAACATTTTCCCAAGCATCTCTGTGCAGTCAGACCTTTTGATTATTTTGTGCCACCAGGGCCACAATCATTTGCCCCTTCTCTGACCCCCTTTAAAAAATAAATAATTGTATATCCCATATCTGCAAAAAAATTAAAGCTCTCTTTGTCACAACTCCTGCTCGCAAACACACATGGGCTCTGGCATTTGCAACCATTTTCCTTTTTCACTCACTTTTTCACTCACCTAATTTCAGGCTTGTTCCAGTTCCTTATATTTGAAGATGTATTATTTCAATAATTATCCTTTCTTCTAATGCTGTCTTTTATCTATTTATAAATACTATGAATAGAAAGTTGAATACTCATTATTTTAAAGGTGTTTCTTGCATCAAACAACACCACATTTTCAGTCACCTCCTTGTCTGAAGGACAAGTGGATAAACAGGTTAATGGTCAAGCCCTGCATGTGGAATGTAGGCCTACATTGAACACCACACATTGGCTACTACTGTAGGCTGAATGATAGAACAGCTATTTCCAAGTTAAAATGTTATGGGATGTATTTCCTTCATTGTTTTTGATGGTAGGCCACTCTGGTAGGCCTACATTATGATCAAATAGCACAGTAGCCTACATGGCCACTGTTAAAACTGTACTTAAAGCAGGTACAGCCTCAGTGTTCATAGTAAACGCGTGCTGGAAGCTGCACATAATTTTTTACAACGTTCAAGTTTGTGCCCAGCAGACCTGAAATTTGCTCAGTGCCATAAAACATTTGAGGGAAGATTGCTAGTCAGTTTCATCAGCTGTCCGGGTGGCTGGTCTCAGACGATCCGGCAGGTGAAGAAGCCGGATTTGGAGGTCCTAGGCTGGCGTGGTTACACGTGGTCTGCGGTTGGGAGGCCGGTTGGACATACTACCAAATTCTCTAAAACGACGTTGGAGGTGGCTTATGGTAGAGAAATGAACATTCAATTCTCTGGCAACAGCACTGGTGGACATTCCTGCAGTCAGCATGCCAATTGCATGGTCCCTCAAAACTTGG